>NC_142884.1:9286500-9591166 GCF_051225735.1 Oryctolagus cuniculus | reverse complement strand
CCCTACCCTCGGGAGAGGAAGTACAGTGAGGGCGCTGGGTGATAAGCTGGGTCCTAGACCATCTCCGTTCTCATCCTGTCCAGTGGACGGGGCGGGGGCGGGGCTGTGCTTGGAGGAGAGGAGCCAGACCCTGCCTCTGCCTCTGTTGTGTGCCGTGGGCGGGCGACCCCCGGGTGGAGCGTGTTTCTCCGCGGCTGTGGAGTGGCGTTCCTGTGTCCGGCAGGAGGCTCACGTGAAGGAAATGGCGCGTGGCCCGGCGCCCGGCACAGAGCAAGTCTCGGCGCGGAGCGCCTTGCACCGCATCCTCATGGCGATGGCCCCTTGAGGACCGAGGCGCTGAGGCGCCGAGAGGGGAAGTCCCCTGCCTAAGCTGGCGCAGCCCACGTTTTCCTGGCTGTCTAAGGCAGCCGCCACAGACAGACTCCAGGCCTGCCCCGGGGCTCCTGCGAGCCCAGGGCGGCAGGAGAGGCCGATGAGGGCGCCCGCCTGGCCGCTCTTTAGAGAGACCAGGGTTAAGGGATTTCTGACTCCAGGGGCGTGAGAGGCCCAGGCTGCCAGTCAGTCCCTGGAACCCCGAGGAGCCGTGGGATGGGCTGACACTCCGAACTGGCCTCAGTTGGCTGCACGGCCTCTCCAGGGTTTCTGTGGCGGGAGCGGTGGTAGAGCGCCTCAGGTCATCCCTGGGGGGGTCAGCCTTTCTGTTCTCCCCCCGCCTCGGGGCAGCCTCACCGACGACCCAGAGCCTCCACCTCAGTGCCCAGCCCGGTCTGGGGACACCTGCGACTCTCCAGAGGAGTGGGCTCCCGGGCCTGTCCACGCCCGTGACGAAGGCTACGCGTCCCCCTCCCTCACTGCCCTGCACGGGCTGGCTCAGTGGTGGCGGGCAGAGTGCCGGGAGGGCGGTGCCTCCGGGGAAGTCCTCGGTGGGGGTGAGAATGGGGTGTGGTGTGAGGACCCCTCTGGTGTCCTTCGTGCCGGAGGGGCAGGGGGTCAGCGGGGGGCCTCATGTCGCTGTGTGTGCACGTGTATGTCAGCATTGCACACACCTGTGCTTGTGTATGTGTTCACGCACGTCAGTGTGTGCATCTGGGCGCTTGTGACTGCACGTGTGCGTGTGTGCGCTCGTGTACCCACGTGTGCTCGTGTGTACCAGCACACACACGAGTCTCTCTGTGTAGCAGAGTTACCGCCTGGGGTCTAGAACACACTCCCACCTTCTCTGGAGGGCCGCGGCCGGGATGGGGCTCCCAGTGCCTGTGCGTGGGAGCCCCGAGCAGGGAGAGGGCGTTGGGCGGCTCCTGGGGCCCCCTGTCCACCTGGTGGCCCAGTACGTGGGCAGCATGCAGGGCCATGAGCACAGTGCCAGCACTGCCCTGGCTGGCGGAGGCCTGGGTGCCGCGTGCCCTGGGCCCCCCCTTCCTGACCTGGCAATAGGGACAGTGTTTTCTCTAGGGAGCCTGCTTTCATGCCAGGCCCCGCACTGGGCTCTAGGGCTTTGTGTTATTGGCTCGCTGAGTTTGCATGTCAGTCTGTAAAGGAAGTGCTGCTACTGTCCCCACTGTGCAAGGCAGGAACTGGGCACAGAGAAGTCGCGTCGCTGGCCCAAGGCCTCAGAGCCAACAGGCAGAGGAGCAGGGTGCAAGCTGAGGTTCGAGGCTGCCCTCCTGCCCTCCACCCCACAGGACGAGCGGAGACCCCAGAACACGGCTTCCTGGGCTCAGATCCTGGCCCTGCTAATGCGGTCATGGTTTGTCCTTGTGCAAGGGATTTTTGAACTCGAGCATCCGTCTTCCCATCTGTAAAATGGGCCTGGTGATTGTCCCTGCTCAGCACACAGGTGGCCCATAAGTCTGCGTTTCATAACTGAATGCTTTTCCCATGGGGCTGTTTGGAGGCGTCAGGAGTCGCTGGCTGCCTGTTCCCCTAAAACTGTCCAGTCAACACCCCCAAGCTCCTAGCAGGCCAGGCCCTGGGCAGGGTGCTGGGGTCATTGTCATCCTCATCACTGCAGGCAGCCGAGGGGGTGAGGAGGCTGTGGGGGAGTAGGGGCAGCCAAGACTGAGAAGAGTGGGGAGGGAAGAGGGCACCCTGCCGCCACCGTGGGGACCAAGTGCCCAGGGCTAGGCCAGTGTCAGGGGGGAACAGGGCCCAGCACTCACGCAGGCAAGGGTGAGGGTGCCGGGGCGTGGCAGGCCGCCAGGGCCAGTCTCGGTGGGATGGGCGGCAGCTCTCGCACCCGGGGCCGGTGGTGTGATGGCGGCAGCGGCAGCGTGGGGGCTGGGCGCGGGCGGCACAGCGGGCGGCATGGCCATGGCACTGGCAGCGGCCTCTCACCCCAGCCGCAGCCAGCCCCGCCCAGCCCCCCACCTCCACGCGGAGGTGACTGGCCACCACCCTGGCCTTAGGGCCCGGTGGGGAGCGGAAGGTTACCCTCTCTGGGCCCCCTAAGGCCCCAGACCAGGCAGGTCTGCGCCACAGCAGCCTCCAGGGACCCCCAGCAGCCCAGGCGCCAGAGAGGACGAGAGCCGGGGGTCCCGGGGTGCAGAAGCGGAGGCTGACAGATGTCAGGAGGAAGGGGCCACCCAGCGCCAGGGTCAGGCTGCCATTGCAGATGGCCCTGGGACTGAGGCCCGTCCCCTGCGAGAGGGCGCAGGCCTGCGGGCAGGAGGCTGCTGTGCCCCTGGCCAGCTGGGTCACCGGTGGAAGGCAGAAGCGGGGGCGGCCCCCTGGGTCATAGCATGGGTCCCCCGCGGCCTGGCCCAGGAGGAGCAAGAAGGCAAAGGTCACGGTCATGTCACGGCAGGGCCCGCACCTGCAGAGAAGAGGCGGCCAGGTTGGGACCGTGGAGCCCCCGCTTCCCACCCCAGCCCTGCCCGAGCCCCCTCGCAGCAGCGGCTCCGAAGCGAGGAAAATAGTTCCATCTGGGGAGAATTACTGTTTACATAACCCAGAGGGGCAGGAACGCAAGCGAAATCGAGAATTCTGCCTGAACTAATCCGTAGCTTAGCACCCCAGAGGTATCCGTCAGTGTCGAGGGCAGGAGCCCTGGGGAGAGGGCACAGGGGCTGCACCAGAGGCGGAAACCAAGAGAGGGGAGAGACGCAGTCCTGCTGGGCAGGGGAGGGGGCTGCAGACAGGCGACAAAGACACAGAGAAGGGGGCAGCAGCCATGGCAGCGAAGGCAGGGAAGAGGAGACCTGGGCCTAGGGAGGGGCCAGACAGGAAGTCGGGGGTCCGCAGTCCTCAGGGAGGGGGAACCGGGCTCTGTGATTCCTGTGGAGGGCAGGCAGGTGGGCTGAGAGCCGGGCAGGGGAGCTGTGGACAACAGACGGCCAGGGGCCCCCCGGAGGGAGGGCAGGCCTGGCGGTACCGCGGGGGATCAGAGGCGAGAGGCTGAGGCCCCGGCCCACGGGATCAGAGCACAGGCCGTTTCCCACGTGGGGCCCTAACCTTGTTCTCCACACCCTGGGCACGGAGGAGGATTATCACCAAACAGCCCTGCCTCCTCCCTCCTGCCACCCACCCCCAGCCCTCCACCCTTAACCCTTTCCCACCCAGGTGCAAGGCCACAGAGTAGGGCCCCTAACGCTGGGGAGCAGTTCACCAGAGCCCCGTGGGGTCGGAGGGCAGATGTCTGGGTTCCTGCGGGGCTGGGGGTATGAGGACCCTGAGTGAGGTTCCCAGGGCTTCCTCATCACCTCGGCCCCACGTCCTGCCCTGGGCCGCAGGGCCTTGAGCAGATGGTGGGGCAGATGTGGAGGGTGGTGGGTCGGGAGGGAGGGAGAGCAGAGAGGCAGGAAGGGAGAGTGGGACGGGGTGGGTGACAGATGCCCAGCCCCGGAGTGGCAGGAGCCAGGAGGGACTTGACCCTGAGCTGCCCGCCATGTTCCCTCCCCAGCCAGCAGCTCCCAGGGAGGTAGTCACTCAGGACCAGGGACCTTGGCAGCCTCTCTCGGTCCCCTCTGAGGCCCTGGCTCAGAATCTACCCCAGAACCGGTGCCTGGGAGGACACAGTCCGTGTGTCCCCACTGCCATTGCCACGTGCAGCCCAAACAGGCATGCCCCCCCCCCGCCTTCCCCCCAGGAGCCTGGCGCCATTTTGCGCTCAGGCTGCAGGCGTTGGCCAGGCCCTCAGTCCCAGCCTCATTAAGGGCCCCCCCTCCCATGCCCCGTTTCTCTCTTGCGGGATAGTTCAGCGGTGCGACCCTCTGCCCTTAGCACCTTGAGGAACCGGGCTGAGTCCCACAGGGTTTGAGGGAACCCGGAGGCCAGTCCCTGCCCACTGAGGAGCCCATGGCTGAACCCCCAGCCCTTCCCGCGCTGGGCCCCATAAGCCCACCCCTGAGTGAAGGGGCAGCCACCCTCCCAGCAGACAGTGGGCCGGCTGCAGCCCAGGCTTCTGTCCCGGCTCTTGGCATGCACCCCCACCCCAGCCTTCAGGCGCCTGGCGTTGGCCAAACCTGCACCCTGGAGAGAGCGCCCCGCAGTCGGATCCCCGTGCGTCTTCCCGCAGGAGCTCCGGTGGGCTCTCCGGAGGGAGTGGCGAGTGGCTGTTCTCAGGCCCCAGGCTAGTGGGGGTTCTGGGCGGGAGCTCAGAGCCGAGACTGCAGAATCCAACACCACCGCCCCCCCCTCCAATCCCCTCGCCAACCGCAGCTCTGCTCTCCCCACAGGGACCCCTGGCAGCCACACCACCCGGACCCCGTGGGACATGAGAGCGGTCGCCCCTGGCAGTGCTGCCGCCCAACAGCCCCCAGCAAGCTGGCCGAGGAGGCTCCGGGCAGGTAGGATGGGGCGGCCGGGGGCCGGGGGTCCCGAGGCTGGGGTCTGTGCCGCGTTCCCACTCGGATCCTGAGGGTGAGGCTCAGACCCACCACTGGTGGTGGATGAGACGTGGGAGGGGCTGGCCTGGGGCTGGGTCAGGGCCGCTCACGCTGAGATGGGGCGTTTGCCTGACCCCAAACCAGCTCCTCCCCTGACCCGGAGGCTTTTGTTAGCTGTGGGTTAGGGTCAGTCGCTTTCAAGCCCTGGAAGGACCAGACCAGCCGCTGGGAAGCCCGAAGACCCCAGTAGCCTCCTAAGGGGGTAGGGGAGGCTCTGCAGAGAGAGAACACTCGGCCTCGGTGGCTCCAGTGGCCAAGGGAGAAAGCGGGACCCCATAGAGTGAGGCCCTGCTCGGAGGCGGCCTCCACAGCGGCCTGCACGGGACGTCCTCACAAATGTCGCTGTCAGAGTCCCCGTGGCTTTGGGAAAAGAACATTCCCGGCCTGTTTCACGGAGAACAGCAGTGCCCCGGGGCGTGGCATCAGCTGCCGTGCGGCCTGCGGTGCCCAGAGCTGGAGGCCCACTGTCCTGGGGGGTGGACCCAGGTGACCCTCCGGCACCACGATTTGGCAGGAGCAGGGTGAAGATGTCGGATTTGGAAGATGCGAGTTCATGAGGCGATGTGGGATTCGCTGCAAGAGAAAGGGGTGGGGGCGTGGGGTGTTGGGGCTGGGGGCGTCCTACAGGATCCCAGCTCTCATCCAGGCCACAGGCCCTGAGCGAGCGCCCCCTGCAGGAAGCGGGGTGGGTTGTAGACTTAAGTAGCAAAGGGGCTGGGGCCGGCAGGAGGCCCGGGTGTTTCCAGGTAGTGGCCAGCAAAGCTGTAGTCACGCTGGCCCTGGGGTTCCTTCTTATCAGCCCTGAGGGTGCCTGGGGGTGGGGAAGGGAGGGTCGAAGGTTCCCCAAGTTGGGAACTGGGGACCTTTGCTCCCACAGTGCCCCAGAGCGGGGAGGGCCTGCCAGCGAGCCGCCTCTGGGGCTTAGTATGGTGCCACCCCCAGCTCTGGGCTTCACGTGATCACTGGCCCCGTGACCAGGGCAGGTCCCCCACAAGGGTGTGTCTGAGGGGAACTGGGGGGCTGCTGTGCCCCCAGGACTTGCCGGAGGAATCTCGGGCCCTGACAGACTCCGACGGGCGCTGTCTGGGTTCATGTCCAGGCGCTGCCTCTCTGCCCCTCGGTTTCCTCATCTGTCAAAGGTGCCTTCCTGGGGGAGGGGAATGAGCCGTGTCGGCTCTGTCGCGGGGCGGGTGACCCGCACGTTACCTGGCAGCCGGGGCAGGGCCCAGCCACGACCCGGCATTGAGTGTGTCAGCATCCCGGGAGAGGACGCACCAGAGGAGTGAAGTGTACAGAAGGCCACAGGTCCTTTCAGGCCAGGCGTTGTCCCAGGCGAGCTCAGCACATGGAGTTTGCCACCCTGTGCTGGGAAATGTCTGATAAGGAGTGGTGGCGCTGACCGGCCGCCAGCCCCGGCGTTCCTGACCGTGACTTCCGGGGCTGGGACTGATGGACACTGCCGGGAAAGGGGGAGCTTTCGGAATTTAGTAAGCGGAGGCCTGCGTGAGCCCGTGCGCTGCTCCAGCCACGCCCTGACAGTGACCAGGGCCCCCCTGCTCTGCTCGCCTGCCCCGGCTCTGGGACCTGCTGGGGGCTCTGGCTGGCTGGGGAGCTCGGCTTGTCCCCCACGTGGCAGGACCCTTAGGTGGGCGGGCAGTGTGACAGCTTTCCCCAGCTTGCTGGGGGTCGGGGGGGCAGGTAGACTTAATTCACTTTTTTTTTTTTTTTTTTTTTTGACAGGCAGAGTGGACAGTGAGAGAGAGAGAGAGAGAGAGAAAGGTCTTCCTTTGCCGTTGGTTCACCCTCCAATGGCTGCCGCGGCCGGCGTGCTGCGGCCGGCGCACCGCGCTGATCCGATGGCAGGAGCCAGGAGCCAGGTGCTTTTCCTGGTCTCCCATGGGGTGCAGGGCCCAAGCACTTGGGCCATCCTCCACTGCACTCCCTGGCCACAGCAGAGAGCTGGCCTGGAAGAGGGGCAACCGGGACAGAATCCGGCGCCCCAACCGGGACTAGAACCCGGTGTGCCAGCGCCGCTAGGCGGAGGATTAGCCTAGTGAGCCGCGGCGCCGGCCTTAATTCACTTTTTAAAAACGGAGCGTTGGCAGTGGGTTTGTCGTCCGCCTCAGTGGGGGGAGGGGTGCTGTCACCCATGCTGTCCCAGCTGCCCTTGGTGGGGACCAGGTGGAGAGCAAGGCGTTCAGGGAGGACCCAGGTGTGCTGAGTTCCTGGAAGGGCCAGATCAATCAAGCGCCGAGGACGGGAGCTGGTTAGGGGCAGGGGAGAGGGAGGGGGAGAGCCAGCAGGGGTGGCAAGGTCCCAAGAGCTGGGGGCATAGCTCCGTTGTTTCACCAGGCCCCAGGGGACCTACTGAGTGGTAGGCACTGGACCTGCCGTGGGCAGACCACAGGATGCTGCGGGTCGGGGAACAGACAGGGCATGAGGCTGTGCTGGGGACTGAGTGGGGACGGCCCAGGTCTGGGTGTGAAGCGTCCCTGCAGGAGGACCGGGTGGAGCCGGTTCACAGCCCGCAGCCTGGTTGCCCCAGGCAGAGTCAGCTGGGCCCCTTGTGGACATGTGGGGTCAGAGGGATGATGGCGAGTGACGGCTGGGGCGGGAGCTCAGAGCCTCCTCGGCTGGGGCGGGCACTGGAAGGGGCCAGCTCCTGACACGGTTCAGCCGGCCCGGGCACAGCAGTCCTGCCCCAGGGAGGTGCTCAAGCGAGCTGAAAACTCCGTCCACGCAGAAACGTGCCAGGTGCGTTCCTGCAGGCCACAGGAGGCAGCCTGGAAACAGCTCCAGGGTCCGGGGATGGAGGCACTGGCACAGCCACGCAGGGAGCCCCCAGGAGTGCACAAACCCAGACCCCAAGGCCGCTTCCAAGCCCTCGCGGGGTCCTGTGACGGAGGGCAGGCCAGGGGGCACTGCTGGGAGGTGGCTGAAGGGCGTGGGGTTGCCTTGCGGCGTGATGCAGATGTTCCGCTCTGAAAGGCACCAGGTTGTCCTCCGTGGGCTGCGAGGGCTGTGTGGGGTGTGGATTGCTCATCCCTCCTGGGAGAAGGGCTCATTGCAGACCACATGGGAGAGCTGAAGCTATCCAGCTTGACGCAGTAGCACACAGAGAATGTTCTGGAAGAAGGAAGCAGGGACTGCCAGTCTCAACATGGGCACATGCCACTGTCACGTCTGATGGGGCAGAGCAGCCTCAGGAGAAAAATGGACCAGCCTGGCCCACCCACAGGCAGTGACGGGAAATGACGCGTGGCTGCAGGTGCTGTGGCTGATCCCATTTCCCGGAGGAGAAGGCTGAGGCACAGGGAGATCAATGCCATGTGCAGGGGTGCCCTGGCCCACCTTCACTGGACCAAGGGTGCTTGCCTCTCGTTCTCCGCGCCTTCCCTGCCCCGGCACAGCACTGGCTGCAGGCAGATATTCTGGGAGTGTCTCTGACAACACACAGAGGGCATGTCCTGTGTGCTAGGCGCTGAGTGGAGAATGTTCCAGATACGCGCATTCAGTTCTGCAGCCCTGCGAGGTCTGTGGAGTGGGGTGGGGGTCAGTGATGTGACGGGGCAGCCCTGGGAGGTCTGTGGAGTGGGGTGGGGGTCAGTGATGTGACGGGGCAGCCCTGGGAGGTCTGTAGAGTGGGGGTGGGGTCAGTGATGTGACGGGGCAGCCCTGGGAGGTCTGTAGAGTGGGGGTGGGGTCAGTGATGTGACGGGGCAGCCCTGGGAGGTCTGTAGAGTGGGGTGGGGGTCAGTGATGTGACGGGGCAGTCCTGGGAGGTCTGTAGAGTGGGGGTGGGGTCAGTGATGTGACGGGGCAGCCCTGGGAGGTCTGTAGAGTGGGGGTGGGGGTCAGTGATGTGACGGGGCAGCCCTGGGAGGTCTGTAGAGTGGGGTGGGGGTCAGTGATGTGACGGGGCAGTCCTGGGAGGTCTGTAGAGTGGGGGTGGGGTCAGTGATGTGACGGGGCAGCCCTGGGAGGTCTGTAGAGTGGGGGTGGGGGTCAGTGATGTGACGGGGCAGCCCTGGGAGGTCTGTAGAGTGGGGGTGGGGGTCAGTGATGTGACGGGGCAGTCCTGGGAGGTCTGTAGAGTGGGGGTGGGGTCAGTGATGGACGCGGCAGGTTAAGCCTCTGCCTGCCATGCTGGCATCCCATATCAGAGCACTGGTTCAAGTCCTAGCTTGTCTGCTTCCAATCCTGCTCCTGCTCATGCGCCCAAGTGCTTGGGCCTGCCCCCACCTGGGAGACCCGGATGGAGTCCTGGCTCCTGGCTTTGGGACATGGCCCAGCCTTTACTGTTGTGGCCATTTGGGGAGTGGACCAGTGGGTACAAGATCTCTCTATGTCTCTCTGTCTCTGTCTCTGTCTTTCTCTCTGTATGTTGGTCTGCCTTATTAATAAATAAATCTTTAAAAAATGGCAAAGTGGTATAGGCACAATAATGGTTGAATATTGGCACTTTCAAATGGTCCCACCTGGTCACAGGTCCTCTCTGAGCCATTAGGTGAGGGATCAGAGACTCGAGAGTGCCGTAACCTGGCCAAAGTCACACAGCACTGGGGAGGAGTGGGGCCGGCACTCAGGCCAGGCAGAAAGGCCCAGGCCTCCACCCTTAGGCCTCCCTGGCACTACTAGGTTGCTGGGTGGATTGAGTGAGAGCGGTAGAAGGATGAGGGTCACAGGGCTGGTGTTGTGGTGTCCTGGGTGAAGCCTCTGCCTGTGGCACCGGCACCTGGTATGGCCCCTGGTTTGAGTCCCACCTGCTCCACTTCTGATCCAGCTCCCTGCTGATGGCCTGGGAAAGCAGCAGAGGTTGGCCCAAGTCCTTGGGCCCCTGCCCCCACCTGGGAGACCCGGATGAAGCCCCTGGCTTCAGCCTGGCACAGCCCCAGCCGTTGTAGCCACTTGGGAAGTGAACCAACAGGTAGAAGACCCTCTCTGCCTCTCCCTCTCTCTCTGTGTAACTCTGCCTTTCCAATAAATAAATGAATAAATAAAAAGAAGGATGAGATTCGCCCCTGACTATGTCCTCTGTCCTCCCACAGCCACCAGGAGATTGAGGGCCACCCACCCGTCCGTCTCCACCATCTACTTCCTGTTCACCATCTTTGTGGTATCCACTGTCTTCCACTGCCACCAGCGCCTGGCTCTGGTGCCGGCTCCCTGGGCATATTCAGCCCGCGTGGTCGTGGTCCCCGGACACCTACCCCGGGAGGGCATGTGGACCATCAACGCCATGGGCCGCCTGGGGAACCAGATGGGCGAGTACGCCACGCTGTACGCCCTGGCCAAGGAGAACGGGCGGCCCGCCTACATCCCGGCCCAGATGCACAGCACGCTGGCCCCCATCTTCCGCATCAGCCTCCCGGTGCTGCACAGCAGCACGGCCAGCAGGGTCCCGTGGCAGAACTACCACCTCAACGACTGGATGGAGGAGCGCTACCGCCACATCCCCGTGCCCTACGTGCGCCTCACGGGCTACCCCTGCTCCTGGACCTTCTACCACCACCTGCGCCACGAGATCCTGCGGGAGTTCACGCTGCACGACCACGTGCGGGAAGAGGCCCAGGCCTTCCTGCGGGGGCTGCGGGTGAACGGCAGCCGGCCCAGCACCTTTGTGGGGGTGCACGTGCGCCGGGGCGACTACGTGCGCGTCATGCCTCAGGTGTGGAAGGGCGTGGTGGCCGACCGGGGCTACCTGGAGCAGGCGCTGGACTGGTTCCGGGCCCGCTACCGCTCCCCGGTGTTCGTGGTCACCAGCAACGGCATGGCCTGGTGCCGGGAGAACATCGACGCCTCCCGCGGGGACGTGGTGTTCGCCGGCAACGGCCTCGAGGGCTCTCCGGCCAAGGACTTTGCGCTGCTCACGCAGTGTAACCACACCGTCATGACCATCGGCACCTTTGGCTTCTGGGCCGCCTACCTGACCGGCGGGGACACCGTCTACCTGGCCAACTACACCGCGCCAGATTCGCCCTTCCACCTGGTCTTCAAGCCCGAGGCCGCCTTCCTGCCGGAGTGGGTCGGCATCACCGCCAACATGGGGCGGGCCTTGTGGAGTGGCCTCTAGCGCCGTGTGCGTCCCTCCCTGCTCCTCACGCCTCACGGGGAGCAGCGCATGGACCCGGGATCCCACACGGAGTCTGAATGCAGACTTACCTACCTGTAGCCGAGGGACCTGAGACAAGTGACTTAACTTCTCTCTGCCTTCATTTGCTGTCTGAAAATAAAAATAATTCAGAACTGACCTCAGCGGCGACTGGGGGAACTTGACAAGTACGTTCACAGCCGGTGCCTCGTTAGTGCGTGGTGTGTGGGGCTGTAAGACAGTGGGGCACCCATGTCCCCTTCCCCGCAGCCCTAGGGATCTGTGCTCACCTCCCGGATGGCCCCGTTCCCTGCCTGCAGTAATGAGGAACTAGAAGTTTGGGCGGGCAGCGAGGAATCCAGGCTGTGGGTGTCCTGGGCCTCACCGTGAGAGAGTTGGAGGGCACACCGAGTTTGAGGTGCCCTTGGTAGAGAGAGGAGTCCCCTGCACTGGGTGGGGAGAGGGATTTGGGTGCAGGTAGCACCCTGGGGAGTGAGAAGGACATGGGGCCAAGGCTCCCAGAGTGGGCACCTCAAGGACAGTGGTTGACAGGAGGGGTCTCCCCCAACCCCACGCTGCCTGTGTCTCCAGGCCCTGTACCCCTCTGGGAAACCCCAGGACAGATGGGTGGGCCCTGTCACTGTAGCTGAGCCCCACACACCATGTGGAGTATAACACAAAGAGGCTGATCCCACATGTGGTTCTGGGGCCCCAAAACATGGTGCCAGGGTGTGCTTGCCTCTCAGGAGGGCCTCCCTGCTGGGCCGTGACACAGCCAGGGCATCGCGTGCAGACAGCGTCCTAGTTCAGGTCTCCCCTCCCACTTCCCTCCCTCCTCCCGTTGGCCAGAGCCAGGGACTCGATCCAGGTCTCCCACGTGGGTGGCAGGAGCTCAGCCATCACTGCTGCCTCCTAGTGTCTGTGTTAGCCGGAAGTAGGCTCAAGCCAGGAATCGAACCCAGGTACTCCAGGATGGGACACAGGCACCTCAGCTGGAGTCTCACCTGCCAGGTCAGACAGCCCCGCCTCTCCTCTTAGAAACCCACAGCCTTGGAGCAGGTCTGCGGGTTCAGGTTCCCAGGTCCCACCTCGGAGTGACCTGGGTTCAGCCTCCAACCCCGGCTCCCGGCCCCAACTGCCTAAGAACACAGGCCCTGGAGGCAGCAACTGCAGCTCAAGTGGTTGGGATCCTGCCCCCCAGGAGGAGACCCAGACTGTGAGCTCCGCGCCGGCTTCCGGCTCTGGCCCCAGCTCAGCCTCTGCTGTCGTGAACATTTGAGGACTGAACCGGCAGGCGGGGGCTGAGGACTGGGGTGGCCCGCGTTGGAGGCTGGGGGGTTGCCTCGCTGGGGCTGCCCTGGCAAAGCCGGGCTCCTGCAGTCCTGGAGGCCGGAAGTCCCGGAGCGAAGTGTTGGCAGGCTGGGTGAGGGGGGATCCACCCCGGGCCTCTCTCCTTGACCTGTCGATGGCCGTCCATCCTCTCCCTCTGTGTCTGCATCCAGATCTCTTCTTGCAGGGACGCCAGTCACGTTGGATTCATTCCTACTCTAATGACCTCATTTTCATGACAGCTATACCGATCAGGTTTCCAGACACAGACCCCGAGGGTGTGGCTGGGAGCTGAGCGCTTCAGCATGACTTTGGGGAAACACAGGTCAGCCGTAAAGGCCCAGCCCTTCCCGGAGTCGAGCACTTGTCCACCCTCCGTACATTTCCCCTCCATTTTCAGAACCAGCCTCTCGTAGTTCCCTCAGCCTGGATCTCTTCCCAATCTACCCCTTCCAGGGAGAGGAATCCGGGACCTGACCCTGCCCCCTGTCAAGGAGACCTCAGACAGCAGCCACGTCACCCGCGTGCCAGCTCCCTGCTGCTCCAAATCTCATCTCCAACTTTCTCCACCTTGCGTTGTGCCCCAAGATGCTGATGGGTGACACCCGTGGGCCCCCTCGCCCTCTGAATTCCTGTGGGGCTGGGCCCAGAAACGGGAGGGAAGAGCTGCACCTTCTCCTGGGTCTCCCCACATCTTACCCAGACCTCTGCACCTACCTCCTGCTGCCCGGCGTGGGCACTTGACCAATGCCAGCACTGGTATTATGCTATGGGAAGTTCCTGCGTGGGCACCTGGCACCCACACTGAGCCACTAGCTGCATTTCGTCCCTGCTTGGCGGGATGAGGGTTTGTTGGTTCCCAGATCAGAAGGCAGGATGTTTCTCGTGGACATGGGGTGGAGGACAAAGCCAGGAGCTGCTGGGGTGGGGAGCTGGGCACCCTTTCGCTGTCCTGCTTCCTTCTCATACTTCCTGGGGAGCCACAGGTGCCGAGGGCGAGACCTGGAACAGGGCTGGCTGCTGGGAATGGGGTGGGGGGTGTCACGGCCTACACGGTGCTTGGCTCTGTCTGGCATGACTGCCAGGGGAACCTAGCGCTGCCTCCCTGTGTGAAGGAGGAAGTGAGCTGCTTTTGTCCAGGCCAGCTGCCACCAATAAATTGCACTAAATCCATTCAATAAATATTTGCTGAGCGCCTTACCCTTTGTTGGTTCCCAAGCAGAAGTTGGCCAGCTCCCCCGAGATGCTCCTCCCGCCATGTCTGTCACCAGAGGGGCGAGAAGGAAGCCTGGCGGTTCCCCCAGACAAGGCCTGGACACACTTCTGAAGTCCACCCCTCTGGATCCCTGCGCGAAAGCCCTAAGCCCCAGGCCCGCAGGAATGGTGCCCTATTGGGAAACAGGACGGGTTGCAGGTCCACTCATAATGAGGTCACCCAGAAGCAGGGTGGGCCCTTCATCCACCGCGACTGCTGGCCGCACGGCCATGGCGGGCCAGAGGCAGAGCCGGAGTGGCTTCCTGTTGGGGTCCCTCGTGACAGCCGCCCAGTGTGACCGTACGTGAGCGGAGTGGGTTGCACAGCCACCGCATGACAGACGGTGGCTTAGCAGGCAGACTGGGGACTAAAGGGCTCTGTTGGCCTTGCCTGTGTTCCAGGCAAGAGGAGGAAATCAAGTCTCCAGGAAGGGAACGCCGGGGCTGACTCAAGCAGGGTGTGAGTCTGGTTGGACCTGGACAGGTGCCAGAGCTATGCAGGGGTGGCCCTGGAGTGACCCAGCTGCTTTTGCAGAAATGGCCGAGAAACCCCCTGAGATTGCCCGAGAGTCGTCCTCCCAGAGGGAGCTCGGCCTCGCCAGCTGCACCGCTCTGGCTGGGGGGCTGGGCCCCTGTGGTCACTCTCCGGGGTGGAGCTCCACCGGAAGTGGGCTGTCTGTGTGCAACCCCCTTTGGCTTGCACGAGAGGAGCTGGGAGTGGGGTGGGGAGGCGAGGCTGGGTTCGCTGAACGAGTTCTTCTGTGATTCTTAGTTACATCACAGGCTTGGTCACCTGCAAGACGCCTCTCCAGTAGCGAGGAAAGTCAGCCTGGCTTTCACTGCATTCACAAAACCCAGCATGGGATGGGCTCGTCCACTGGGCGGTGACGACGGGCACACGCCCTGGACACAGCTGCCCATGCCAGGCTCCCACGATCATTAGCTGTGTGATTCCAGCCAAGTGACCTGACCTCTCTGAGCGTTCAAATATTGCCTGGCCACAGAACCACACGCTGTAAGAAATGTCCACACAGAAAGCATGTGGGGCAGGGGAGGGGGGGAGGATTTGGACAGGAAATGGGGAGTGTCTTGGTTTTCTTTCTTTTTTTTTTTCCCAATTTTTATTTATTTGAAAGTCAGAGTTATGTAGAGAGAGGGGTCTTCCATCCACTGGTTCACTCTCCAGATGACCAATGGCCAAGGCTGGGCCAGGCTGAAGCCAGGAGCCAGGAGCTGCATCCGGGTCTCCCATGCAGGTGCAGGGGCCCAGGAACTTGGGCCATCCTCTGCTGCTTTTCCCAGGCCATTAGCAGGGAGCTGGATCAGAAGTGGAGCAGATAGGACTCAAACCCGTGCCCAGATGGGTTCCTGGCAACACAGGCAGCATCTTTATCTGCTACCCCTGTTTTCCTTAATGAATTAATTTTTATTTGAAAGGAGGAGAGAGACAGACAGACTCTATCCAGGTCTCCCATATGGGTGTCAGGAACCCAAGTACTTGGGCCATCTCCTGCCGTCTCCCAGCAGGGAGCTGGACCAGAAGCAGAGTATCAGGGACTCTAACCAGCACTCCAGGTGGTATAAAGGCTTACCCTGCTGAGCCAGCACACCAGCACCGCCAACCACCCGGGAAGGGCCCCACCTCTCAACCCTGTCGAGTCTGGGATTAGTTTCCAGCAATGACCTTCAGGCCGCAGCCGGGGGCTGGTGGACATGTTATTCGTGGATTGTGGTGCGGCACATACAGCTCCGTGAACATACTAAACCCTATGGAACTGTACGTGTCAAACAGGTAGGATGTGTAGTCTGCACATTATGTCTCCATAGACTGGTATTTGTTTTATAAAGATGCCCGGCCCGTGGAGCCAGGCAGTGAGCATTCACCGTCGTCACCCACAGAGCGGGGAGCACCCTTCTGTGGGGGAGGGACCCCCGGGTGGGATCCTCTGCAGCAGTGGGACATGGCTCCGGTGCTTGGGCCCCTGCACCACGGGGGAGACCCGCGTGAAGCTCCTGACTCCGGAAATCACAGTCCCTGCAGTTCTCCTCTTCCTGGTGCAGAACAATGCGTGCTGTGTTCTGTGGACAGACCAGGGCCACACCCTGACCTTGATCCTGTTCTGGCCTGGACAGGACTGGGTCACGCAGAGACACTGGCAGGACAGAGACTTGATCCAGCAATGGCGTCCAGGCAGCAGGAGGCTCAATGCCTTTTTTTTTTTTTTTTAATATTTACTTATTTATTTGAAAGGCAAGGTGAGGGTGAGAGAGAGAGAGATCTTCCATCTGCTGGTTCACTCCCCAAAAAGGGCCAGAGCTGGACCAATCTGAAGCCGGGAGCCAGGAGCTTCTCCCAAATGGGTGCAGGGGCCCAAAGACTTGGGCCATCTTCCACTGCTTTCCCAGGCAGGTTAGCAGGGAGCTGGATCGGAAGTGGAGCAGCTGGGACTCGAACCGGTGCCCATAGGGGATGCAGCCACTGCAGGTGGCAGCTTTACCTGTTATGCTACAGCATCCCTACGGCGCCACCCCGGAGGCTACAGGAGCTGGTTAGGCCCAGCCACGCCCTATGCCTCAGGCTCCGCCACTGCCAACCCCTAGCAGCGCCCAAGGCTGAGCCATTAGGGCTGCAGAACAGTGCATCAGAATAACCCTTCCCACCGTGGCTTGCCTCAGGCACTTGTTACAGCCCCAAGGACAGAGCGCTGAGTGACACAGCACCTGAGGAGCTGGCCGGGCAGAGGGGCACAGCTGGGAGCTGACTCTTCGCAGGAGAGTGCCCTTCAGGTCTCAGCTTGGATGCCACCCCCTCCTGGAAGCCCTCCATGGCAGTCCTACGTAAGGGAGACGACCTGCGTCTCTTACTCTTGTTCTGCTGCCCCTCCTTCTCTGTGCATTTCTCTTTCCGGAGCCTGTTGCTCCGAGCTGGCTCGACCGGCAAGTGCGTTTGTTGGACATCCATTGCCCTGACTTGGATCTGGGGACCCACTCTCTCCACGCCTGCCCTGAGGGGCCGGGAACACAGCCTCGGCCCTTGGGACAGCCAGTTCCTGGTGAGCTCAGTCCGGTGGAAGCCCAGGGCCAGGCAGTGGCCGTCAGATCTGAGAGATGGGAGTGATCCTTCCAGCTCCGGGGCGGGAGAGCCAGGAGGCCCTGGGAGGGACAGGGAGACAGGGATGGGACAGAGGCTCCTGGGAATCAGAGGGGCAGGTTGGGGGGAGGGGAGTCCATCCACACCGTTCTGTGATTTTCCTATTGAGCTATGGAGGGTGCACCTCCCAGGAGGGCTGATGGCTGGCTTGCTGGGAATGTTGCAAGCTACTGGTTACATTCAGCACTTATCTAACCCCATAGCACTCACAGCTGAATACACTGTATCGGGACCAAATCTGCAAATCCAGCCTGCCCTGGTTGTCTTGCTACACTTACACTAATGCACCTCTGGAGGTTACCTGCGTTCATTGTGTCTGGAGGGCGGCAGGCTATTATGCAGGGGCCTCGCAGGCGTTGAGCTCAGTGGCTGAGATGTCCACTCAGAGTCTCTGGGCTGGACACCCAGCAGCAGCTCCTGCATCTGGGGAGTGAACCACCTGGGGGTTCCCCCGCAACGAGCCTCCTCATACAGCATGGTCCTGTTGCACACCTTGTTCCAGTCCCATGTCCCACGAGGTAACCTTGGGAGCTTGGAATTGGCTCTGGCGGGCGTATTCAGACACTTCCAGCCCGAGCATTTCCCAGGAGAGCTGGTTGTCAGCTTCCCCACACAGCACTGGTTCTGAAACAGGAGAGCAAAGGGCTTTTTTTTTTTTTTTTTAATGAAGTTTAGTTATTTGTTTTCATCTACTTAAAAGAGCGACTGAGGGAGAATGTGAGAAAGAGATCTTCCATCTGCTGGTTCATTCCCCCAGTGCCCATAAAAGCCAGGGCTGCGCGAAGCTGAAACCAGGAGCCAGGGTGTCCCACGTAGGTGGCAGGGGCCCAGGTACTTGAGCCATCATGGCTGTGTCCCAGGCACGTGAGCAGGAAGCTGCTGGGAAGTGGACTAGCCAGGACTGGAAGCAGGGGTGCTTGGAGATGGCAGTGTCTCGTAACCACTGCGCCCCAAGTGCTGCCCCGAGGGTGGAGGACTTAGGGCATTAGGGCAGCAGCACTCTGGGGGTGCCGTCCCCGTGGGGCCTTCTGGGACTCTGAGAGGCTACCAAAGCACTTGGGGGACCAGGGACGGGGGATGGCAGGAGCCACATCAGCAGAACTGCCCCACACTCCTGTGACTTTTGACCATCGTGCAGATACCAGAGAGGTGAAAATCCACGCCCGTGCCCGGAAGCCCAGAACCCGCCCTGTGTACTGTACGCCGTTCCCTGGGTTTCTTTTTCTCCAGGGCACTAAGCCCTCTGTCCTGCACACCGCTGCACCTCGGGACTCGCTGCCTGCCTGCTCACAGCTGCCATTCGCAGGAAACTTTATCTACCTGTTTTCTAGAAACTGGTGGTTTGAGTGCAAGCCTTGATCTGATTTGGGTTGTTTCTATTTGTGTGTGTGTTTAAGATTTATTTTTTTTTTTTATTTGAAAGAGTTACATAGAGAGAGGAGAGGCAGAGAGAGAGAGAGAGAGAGAGAGAGAGAGAGGTCTTTCATCCGCTGGTTCACTCCCCAATTGGCCTCAACGGCCGGAGCTGCACTGATCCAAAGCCAGGAGCCAGGAGCTTCTTCCAGGTCGCCCATGTGGGTTCAGGGGCCCAAGGACTTGGGCCATCTTCTGCTTTCCCAGGTCACAGCAGAGAGCTGGATCGGAAGTGGAGCAGCTGGGTCTCGAACTGGTGCCCATATGGGATGCCAGTGCTTCAGGCCAGCGCGTTAACTGGCTGCACCACAGTGCCAGCCCCATGTGTGTGTGTGTTTTTTTTTTTTAAGTTTTATTTTTTTATTTATTTGAAAGGCATAATGAGAGAAAAAGGAGGAGAGACACACAGAGAGAGGTCTTCCATCCTCTGGTTCACTCCCCAGATGGCTGCAATGCTGGGGCTGGGCTTCTTCCAGGTCTCCCACATGGGCACAGGGGACCCCAAGGACTTGATCCATCCTCTGCTGCTTTCCCAGGCCATAGCAGGGAGCTGGATCAGAAGTGGAGCAGCCGGGACTCGAACAGGCACCCGTGTGGGATGCCAGCATCGCGGACAGAGGCTTGCCCTGTTATGCCACAGCGCTGGCCCCTGTTTGTTGTTTTTAAGGGGGATTCACAGCTGGTCAGTGGAATTCCTGCTGCTTCCCTCGGGGCCAGGGTATGTGGCTGCGACACTGCCGTCTCCTCCCCAGTGACCTTCCGCGTCCCTCCTGTGCCTGACCGGCAGCCTGTGATACTGCAGGTGCGAGCAGGGTGCTGATTTCCTGAGCGTTTTCTCGGAATAAGGGAAACCGGGAGCTGCCATTACTGGTGCTCTCCGCGACCCCACCTGCCTGGCGCCCGACCCTGACTTCCACCGCCCTCAGCCGTGCGGCCTCGGCCACTTCCTCGGCTCTCTCTGCTTGGGGTTCCCTTCCGTACGCCAGGGCTACCGCGGGTGCCTCCCCCACCCCCCATGAAATTACTGCCAAGGGGGAACGGGGGTCTGGCACAGGTGCCTCCCCAGATAAACGCCTTCAGGGCCCTGCAGTGTGCCTGTGCCCAGACTCAGGACGAGCCCGGCCCTGCTGGACTCTGCCCCTTCCAGGCTGTCTTCCTGGCTTGCAGCCCAGCAGGCACAAGGGAAGGAGGAGGGGCCCAAACTCACCTGGCCTCTGCCCAGCCCCACCGCTCTAGGAAACCAGGGACATCCTGGGCGGGGTTTGGGAGCCACACCTGCAGGAGGGCTCCGGCTGCTTTGTTTCCCCCGGTGAAGAGACCCGGAGGGAGCAGTGAGCCAATCTGCCACTGAACAAGTCCCCGCTTCCTGCGACCACAACCAGGTGAGAGCCGGGGGGGTGGCGGGCCTCTCCCATCACCCCTGTGGCTCACACACCGGGCAGAGTGCTGCAAGGGGCTGAACCCAGTCGCTGGGGCAGTGGACACCCCCAGCAGCCAGGACCCACCTTTCAGCCCCCCAGGCCAGCTGGCTCTCGGTGTAGGGGTGGAGAGGGCTGGGACCAGAGGGGCAAGAAGGAGGCAGAGAGGCTGGGGATTTCCTGCAGGTGCCGGGGCCCCTTCCTGAGGAGCGGGAGGTGGGGTTTCTCCCAGGAAGCTGGGGGCCCCGTGTGGGTCCGGCTTCCTCGTGCACCCCCTCCAGGGAAGACCCTCGCCCCCTCCCCGCCGCTGCCATGCAGCCGCTGGATGCAGCTGTCGGAACCAAGGGCAGGTAAGGAGCTGGGTTTCCCTGCCACAGTGCCCTGGGCTCCTCCCACACACTGAGCAGCACAGCCCTGGGTTCTGGCCCTGGCTGTGGCCTTGGCCAGGATGTCCCTGCTGGCAGGAGCCTCTCCAGTCTCCTCTTGCCCCTGCCTGCTCCCTGCTCCGCCCCAGCCTGGCCCCCACACTCCACAAACCCAGGCATCCGCGCCTCCATTGCCACGTGGCCCCGCGCCTGTCTCGGTCCCCTTTGATGTGAAATGGGTGTTGTTGAAACCCACTGACTTACTGCCGTCAGCGGGGCGGGGTGCGGTGGGGGCGAGGAGACCTGGCTCAAGGCAGACAGAAACGTGGGTGCAGGGCGTCCGAGTCTGGGGGTCAGTGTGGCACACACAGCCCCAGAGGGGGGCGGGGTCTCCGTCTCTGCTTCCTGGGTGGGACACTGAAACTCAGAGAGGAAAGGCCCAGGTCCCTGGGCGGGACACTGACACCCAGAACCCAGGTCCAGGGTCTCACAGCCAACGCAAGGCCACTGGCCATGGCCCACGGGACCTCTCTCCAAGCCTTAGCCTCATAGCGTGGGGGCCTCTCCTGCATCCTCCCCAGGTAAGGAGGCAGAGAGACGTTATTCTAGAACATTCTGCCCCTCTGTGTACCCAAGCCAAACCGGCCTTTTTGTCTGTTTGCTGCAAACAAATTTTAAGGGGACACAAAGTTCCCTGCCCAGGGACCCTGTGGTAAGAGATGGGTTGACAGGGCCTGTCTGCCTCTGTTGACTTTTTTACCGACCCAGAAACACTGACAAGGGGAAACAAGAAGTGAGGGGCAGGCTGATACTGGCAGGGACCCAGCTCCAGAGGGAGACAAGAATGAAGCAGGCCCTGGGCCAGCATTGTGCTATAGCCTCCTATATGGATGCCGGTTCGAGTCCTGGCTGTTCCACTTCCAATCCAGCTCCCTGCTAAGAAGCCTGGGAAAGCAGCAGCAGATTTGCCAGCACCGTGGCTCACTAGGCTAATCCTCCGCCTTGTGGCGCTGGCACACCAGGTTCTAGTCCCGGTCAGGGCGCCGGATTCTGTTCCGGTTGCCCCTCTTCCAGGCCAGCTCTCTGCTGTGGCCCAGGAAGGCAGTGGTGGATGGCCCAAGTGCTTGAGGCCCTGCACCTGCATGGGAGACCAGGAGGAAGCACCTGGCTCCTGGCTTCGGATCAGCGCAGCTCTGGCCATAGTGGCCATTTGGGGGGTGAACCAAGGGAAGAAAGACCTTTCTTTCTCTCTCTCTCTGTCTAACTCTATCTGTCAAATTAAAAAAAAAAAAAAGTGCTACCTCATTACAATCCGCCCCTTGATTTCCCATCTTACCATTTCTGTCCCATACAGCAAGATTCAAAAAAAAAAAAAAATTTTTTTTTGACAGGCAGAGTGGACAGTGAGAGAGAGAGAGAGAAAGGTCTTCCTTCCGTTGGTTCACCCCCCAAATGGCCACTACAGCCGGTGCTGCGCTGATCCGAAGCCAGGAGCCAGGTGCTTCTCCTGGTCTCCCATGGGGTGCAGGGCCCAAGCACTTGGGCCATCCTCCACTGCACTTCCAGGCCACAGCAGAGAGCTGGCCTGGAAGAGGAGCAACCGGGACAGAATCTAGCACCCTGACCGGGACTAGAACCCGGGGTGCTGGCGCCGCAGGCGGAGGATTAGCCTACTGAGCTGCAGTACCAGCCAAAAAAAATTTTTTTTTAATTTAAATAACCCAAACATCAGTCCTGGCAGGTGGACTCACAGACCTCTCCCTGAATTCATTGAGGGGATGGGGGGTACTCCTTGGAGTTAGCGCCGCCTGCTTTACCTGTACCTGATTGGGTGGGGCTGCCTGTGGCTGCCTCGGTCACCTGGGATTCCTCCTGGCTCTGTGGTCTGTGGTCCAGATGCCTGTCTCAACCCCCAGTAAGAAACGTGGAGACCACCAGGGCTTGACCCAGAGCCTACACCCAGCAGCAGCCCCCCGCTGTGTAGGCGGCCGCAGCAAGCGCTCACTGTGTGTTTGTGCCCAGCCTCGACTTATTGCTCAGAGAGGCAAAGTCACCCGCCCCGCGTCCCACAGCTGATGAGATTGGGAGCATGGCAGCCACTGTGTGACGCACAGAATGCGTTCCATGCTGGCCTGGTGCGTGTAGATTCGCTTAAATATTTATTTGAAAGGCAGAGTGACAGGGACAGGGAGAGACAGAGAGGTCCTCCATCTGCTGGTTCACTCCCCATATGGCCACGATGGCTGGGGCGGAAGCCAGGAGCCAGGAACTCCATCCGGGTCTGCTACATGAGTGGCAGGGCCCCAAGTACTTGGGCCATCATCTGCTGCCTTCCCAGATGTGTTAATAGCAAGGAACTGGATGGGAAGCGAAGAAGCCGGAACTTACACAGGCATCCATATGGGATACCAGCGTGGCAGGTGGCGGCTTTAGCCTGCTGTGCCACAACACCGGCCCCAGGATTCACTTTCGCAGCAATGAGGAAGGAGTCTGATTTAGAATTTGTGGACAAAACGTCTTCTGACAACACTGAGGGATCCAGGAACATGAGCTGGACTGGGGTGAACTCAGCCTCCCAGCTGCTCTCAGTCAAGTCAAAGAGGGAGAGAGCCGTGCTGGGCTCAACCCGTAGCAAAGGCCTCAGAGCCAGTGGCCCAGGCCAGGTTCCTTCCTACGACTCCCGAAAGATCCCCACGGGCCCTGAGGCTTCTGGGAAGCGGGGCCATTGTGAGGTCCTGTGCCAATCTTATGAAGCATAATAAGCCTAATGGGCCACACCTGCCTGCCTCTGGCAGCTTTGCAGGTTCAGCCAGGTCACACGTGCTTGATTTAGTGCTAATGTTCTCCCGTGGCCATCTGCGTGCTTACCCTGCCCAGGACCCTCGCCTTGGACCAAGCCATCCAGGAACCTTTTGTCTCGACATGACCTTTGAGCAAAGCCTCCAGGGTTTGGCACAGTTAAAACCTCCTGCTCCCGAGGAGGAGGCTGGGGCGGAGCAGCTGGGGTCCCCAGCTTCACCTGCGGGGGGTAGGGGGGCTGGCGAGACCTGGGGAGAGCCCCGCGCCTCGGAGGCGCTGGTTTCCTGCCCCTGCCCAGCACCCAGAGCCTGACCTCGCTGTCGGGGGCCACACCTGGGTCGTGACTGTGGTGACACAGCCCAGCTGTGTGTCCAGAGCAGCAAGGATCACCAATCCCTTTCGGATGCAGCCCTCAGCGATGACGAAGCCTTAGCCTCGTAAGGAGGGGTGGGGCGGGGAGTCCCCGGCAGCAGCCGAACTGCTCGGGTCTGAAAACCGCCGGTCCAAGTTCTCTGTCCACACTGCCCGCCACCTCCAGCGACGCCCTAGTGAGTCCCGGTGTTCCTGAGGGGCTGCTCTGTGCGTCCACCCTACTCCTGGAACTCATTTCTATTGTTTTTTTTTTTTTTTTTTTTTTTTTTTTGACAGGCAGAGTGGACAGTGAGAGAGAGAGACAGAGAGAAAGGTCTTCCTTTGCCGTTGGTTCACCCTCCAATGGCCGCCGCGGCCGGCGCGCTGCGGCCGGCGCACCGCGCTGATCCGATGGCAGGAGCCAGGAGCCAGGTGCTTCTCCTGGTCTCCCATGGGGTGCAGGGCCCAAGCACCTGGGCCATCCTCCACTGCACTCCCTGGCCACAGCAGAGAGCTGGCCTGGAAGAGGGGCACCGGGACAGAATCCGGCGCCCCGACCGGGACTAGAACCTGGTGTGCCGGCGCCACTAGGCGGAGGATTAGCCTAGTGAGCCGCGGCGCCGGCCTCTCATTTCTATTGTAACCAGAGTTGAAAACAACAGGTTGTTTAGGCACTCAAATATTGGGTGCTTTTCTGGGACTTCAGGAACCTTCCGGCTACCAAGGGTTACCAGCTCCCCCCACCTCAGCAGCTCCAACCCCTGCTCCCTCTCTCCACATCACCTGCCAGCTGCCTTCAGGGTCTTCAGTTAAAAACACTCAGGAGAGAGAATCGTATTGGCCCTATCCAGCTTTCCCATGTATGGCCAGTGTACAGGCTGGTGGTCAATGAACAGGGGCCACCGTGGGGCCAGGTTTCAAAGTCAAGTTCAGTCAGCTGTGGCCGGGGTGGGGGGTTAGGTAGGCTGAGTGGCTGAGCCCTGAATAGGCAGGGACCTATCCCTTGCAGGGGGACGGAGGCAGAGCACACACAAGATGGACGTCCCTAGACACTGGGGCCAGTAATCATAGCCGCAGGTAACTGCTTCCCCGTGTAGAGATGTCCACGCAGGCAGACTCAGACGGTCAACACCCACAACAGACACACAGTGTGCACGCGTGCAAGGTCTGTGCACATGTGTGCCCACACACGCAGAGTTCGGAGGGAGATACACACACACTCACACAAAGATTTTCCCATTCCCCAGATGGCCACAACAGCCAGGGCTGGGCCAGGCCAAAGCCAGGAGCCTGGAACTCCATCTGGGTCTCCCATGTGGGTGGCAGGGCCCAAGAACTTGGTCCACCTTCTGCTGCTTTCCCAGATGCATTAGCAGGGAGCTGGATAGGAAGTGGAGCAGCCGGGACTTGAAGCAGCACTCATATGGGTGCTGGTGTAGTGGGTGGCGGCTTCACCCACTGCTCATTTGTATGCATACCATGTCACACACATCGTTGGTGAGGGCACTTCACGAAGCTCATTGAAAATACATTTTAAAAGTAAGTTTGGAGCCGGCATTGTGGCAGAGCAGGACAAGATGCTGTATTGGAGGCCAGTGCTGTGGTGCAGGTTAATCCTCCACCTGCGGTGCCGGCATCTGGGTGCTGGCTCTAGCCCCGGCTGCTCCTCTTCTGATCCAGCTCTCTGCTGTGGCTTAGGAAAGCAGTGGAAGATGACCCAAGCGCTTGGGCCCCTGCAACCGCATGGGAGACCAGGAAGAAGCTCCTGGCTCCTGGCTTCAGATCGGCTCAGCTCTGGCCATTGTGGCCATTTGGGGAGTGAACCAGCGGATGGAAGACCCTTCCCTCTTGTCTTCCTCTCACTGTCCATAACTCTACCACTGTCTATAGAGAGGTCTATAACCTCTCACTGTCTATACCTCTCATATAAATAAATAAAACATTAAAAAAAAGATTCTGTTTTGGATGCCTGATTCCCATATTGCAGTGCCTGGTATTGAGTCCTGCCTCTGCTTCCAATCCAGCTTCCTGCCTATGTGCCTGGGAGGCAGCAGGTGAGGGCGCAAGCACTCGGGTCTCCCGTGTGGGAGATGCAGAGTGAGTGCCAGGCTCCTGGCTTTGGCCTGGTGCAGCCCAGCGCCTGCAGGCATTTGAGGGGTGAACCAGCAGATGGGAGGTCAGTCTCTCTCTCTCTCTCTCCCTCTCCCCCTCTCTCCCTCTCTCCCTTTCTCTCCCTGTGTTCCTCTGCCTTTCGAATAAATAGACATTTAAAAAAGAGAGAGATAAGTTTCCCTTAATGCAATCTGGAAATCAACGCATTGCTTTCTTATTATATGCATCCTCCACTAACCGTTTGCATGCCCTCACATGCACGGACATCAACATTTCTGCAGAACACTGTTCTGATCTTTGAATCCCATTTCCCCACAAAGGACCCTCACGGGTACCTACAGCGTAGGTCCCTGCAGGCATACTCACCTCGCAAAGACACACACGGTGTACACATCCCATATGCACCCTCTAGAGGCAAGCCTGGCAAGTGGTCACGCACGCCCTCATGGCGCCCGTGCACACCGCACACGCCGGTTCCCAAGAGCTAACTAACATCCCTGCTGTGCCTCCCCTGACAGCCATGAGCACCGCCCAGGTCCCCTTCGCCTTCCCCATGGTCCACGTCATCCTCTTCGTCTTCACCGCCTCCACCATCTTCCACCTCCAGCAGCGCCTGGTGAGGATTCAACCCACGTGGGAGGAGCTGCTGCCAGCACTCACGCCGGCCGTGACCTTCAGGCCCACAAGCCAGAGGGCCCCAAGCCAGCCGCTCGGGGGCATGTGGACCATCAACGCCATAGGCCGCCTGGGGAACCAGATGGGCGAGTACGCCACGCTGTACGCCCTGGCCAAGGAGAATGGGCGGCCCGCCTACATCCCGGCCCAGATGCACAGCACGCTGGCCCCCATCTTCCGCATCAGCCTCCCGGTGCTGCACAGCAGCACGGCCAGCAGGGTCCCGTGGCAGAACTACCACCTCAACGACTGGATGGAGGAGCGCTACCGCCACATCCCCGCGCCCTACGTGCGCCTCACGGGCTACCCCTGCTCCTGGACCTTCTACCACCACCTGCGCCACGAGATCCTGCGGGAGTTCACGCTGCACGACCACGTGCGGGAAGAGGCCCAGGCCTTCCTGCGGGGGCTGCGGGTGAACGGCAGCCGGCCCAGCACCTTTGTGGGGGTGCACGTGCGCCGGGGCGACTACGTGCGCGTCATGCCTCAGGTGTGGAAGGGCGTGGTGGCCGACCGGGGCTACCTGGAGCAGGCGCTGGACTGGTTCCGGGCCCGCTACCGCTCCCCGGTGTTCGTGGTCACCAGCAACGGCATGGCCTGGTGCCGGGAGAACATCGACGCCTCCCGCGGGGATGTGGTGTTCGCCGGCAACGGCCTTGAGGGCTCGCCGGCCAAGGACTTTGCGCTGCTCACGCAGTGTAACCACACCGTCATGACCATCGGCACCTTTGGGATCTGGGCCGCCTACCTGACCGGCGGGGACACCATCTACCTGGCCAACTACACCCTGCCCGACTCTCCCTTCCTCAAAATCTTCAAGCCTGAGGCCGCCTTCCTGCCGGAGTGGGTGGGGATTAATGCTGACCTGTCCCCATTGCTCAAGCACTGACGCTGGCCTGTCCCCGGCCCGCTGAGGCCACTCTGACATGGGAGGCCCACACTGTCACGTGGGCCAAGACCCGTTTCTTGCAGAAGAGTGCTGTGAGCTGCAGACAAGAGGAGTGCCAGCTACCACGTGCTCCAAGCACAATCCAAGTATCTCCCCGGGGGACCCAGAGGGGGTGCAGCTCCAGGGTCACCAACCCAGCAGCTCTGTTGCATGGAGCTTCTGGCTGTGCCAACTTCGACTTCTTAGCCTCCTCAACTCACGGTCCCAAAAGGGCTGCCACATATCCAGGTGTCACACACAGATGCAAACCTTTTCCAAAGGCAGCAAAAAGAGGGTCACTCTCGTCCTGGGTCCCTTTGGAAAGCTGAGGAAAACCTTCTGTTAGTCTGTTCTCTGTCGCTATAACAAAGTTTCTGGGGCTGAGTAACTTTATAAAGATTTTTTTTTTTTTTTAAGAGTGATTGATTTGAAAGGCAGAGTGACAGAGATTGGGAGAGAGATCTTCCATCTGCTGATTCACTCTGTAAATGCCCACAACAGCCAGGCTGGGGCCAGGCGCCAGGAGCTCCATCCGGGTCTCCCACCATGGGTGGCAGAGGCCCAAAACGTGAGGCATCTCCTGCTGCCTCCCAGGCTGCAGGAGCAGGGGCTGGACTCAAACCAGCGCTCCAGCAGGCAATGGGGGCCTCCCAAGCAGCGGCTTAGCCCGCCACGCCACAGCGCCCGCCCCAGGAGAGACGCTCATTTAGGTCACAGCTCTGCAGTTGGGGCTCAGGTGTGAGGGGGCGGGGCCGCATAGCGAGAGAGGACACCTAGGAGGAGGGGCTGGGCTGGACTTGCTCTTTTTATCACAACCTCTGGCAAGAATGAGCCCAGGGCTCCGGTGAGATCTCTGTCCACCGCTTCCCAGGGCCCACAGTGACTTCACCCCCCAACACTGGGCCCCACTTCATTTTTTTCTTAAGACTGACTTATCTATTTGAGAAGTAGAGTTACAGAGAGAGGGAGAGACAGAGAGGTCTTCCATTCACTGGTTCACTCCCCCAAATGGCCACAATGGCCAGAGCTGAACCAATCTGAAGCCTGGAGCCAGGAGCTTCTTCCAGGTCTCCCACGCAGGTGCAGGGGCCCAAGTGCTTGGGTCATCTTCCACTGCCTTCCCAGGCCATAAGCAGAGAGCTGGATCGGAAGTGGTGCAGCCGGGACAGGAACCAGCGCCCATATGGGATGCTGGTACAAGTGGTGGCTTAGCCCAGCGCACCATAGGGCTGGCCCCCAGACCCCACTTCTTAGAGGTGCCCCCACCTCAGATCACCCCATGGAGGCAGCCTCCCAACCCATCACCCTGGGCGGCCACGGGAAGCCACCTGCAGATACAGCGCCTGCCCAGGCCTCCAGCAACTGACCCCTTATCTCCGGTGAGAGAGCCGGGTCCCCACACCCATGAGGCAAGGCAGGTGAGCCCACGGCTGGACTCCGCCACCAGGGGACCTCTTCCGTCTCCTCTGGAGAGCACGGTGGATGACTTGCTGGAGACTGTGGGGTGAGATTACCAAGAAAGAAGGGGGCTGCAGGACAGACAACAGGGCTGCCCTGAACTGTTGCACAGGTTGTTCACTACACAAAGGCACCTGGCCAAGGAGGCAGGTGGAGCCTGCACCGAGTCCACGGTGTGCTCTTCAAGCCAGGTGTCCTTGGGACTGTGTCCCCTACAGGGCTCACGTCTTTAAAATCAGCCTACCCAGAAGAGGAGCCTCTTCCCGGTTGGCAGCTGTGCCATGCTGACTCCGAGGGCCGAGGGCCGGGTGGTTATCCCCGAGAGCTCGGAGACCCAGGGCTCTGCCCGGCCTCGCGGTAAACGTCCACGCGTGTCTGCCGTATGCTCGGTGACCACATCCCACACCATCCAGAAGACATCTGGAAGACACAGGTGTCACCGTCAGACACCAAAGTAAGTGGTTACTTAACCATCACCATGAACCCGACCTTGGCAGGCTGAATTTTAAAGTTCACTTTATTTATTTGAAAAGCAGAGTGACACAGAGAGAGATCGTCCACCCGCGGGTTCACTCCCCAAATGGCTGCAATGGCCAGGGCTGGGCCAGGCCTTTCTCCGTGGGCGCAGGGGCCCCACCCCTGGGGCCATCTTCTGCGGCTTTCCCAGGCCGGGAGCAGCAAGCTGGGCCGGAAGCGGAAGCTCCCAGGCCGGGAGCAGGCAGCTGGACCGGAAGCGGAAGCTCCCAGGCCGGGAGCAGGGAGCTGGACCGGAAGCGGAAGCTCCCAGGCCGGGAGCAGGCAGCTGGACCGGAAGCGGAAGCTCCCAGGCCGGGAGATGGCCGGAAGCGGAAGCTGCGCTCCATATGGGACTGTGGCGTCGCAGGCCGTGACGTAATGGCCTGTGCCGCAGCGCCTGGCTAGCGGTGGAGTTTCATCACCGGGACATCAGCAGGTTCAAAAGGCCTCGCAGGCAATCCCATCACCAGTCTATGCCAGAAAGGCGGCTTCCGCGGGGATTCCGGCGGTGGCCGCGTCACATTTCCTCCAGCCCACCTGTCACGCGTCAGAGTGGCCCTGCCAAGCGGGGGCGGCGCGAGGCGCATGACCGCGCCACCTCCAAACGCAGCGGCCGAAAGTGACTCCGGGGGTCGGGCCCCGTGCGACCTGGGCCGTGGCGGCACCAGGGTCTCCCCGCAGCCTGGACCCCCTCCCGGCACTGCGTTCACCTGTTTGCTGGGAACGCAGCCGCCATGTTGGGAGGGGGAGTCCAGGCCGCAGCGAGGGGCCGCGTGCGGTCAGCCTGGCCCAGGTGTGAGAGAGGTGGCAGTGGGGCAAGCGCCACAGGGCCGCGGTGGCTAGCCGCTCCTGCCCCTCAGACTCCCAGAGGTCAAGGCTGTCTTACGCCATGAGGTCTTGGGGTCACCCATTGCTCCACCACCCATTCCTGGAACAAACAGCAGATTCGGCTGACACACAGACAAGGTCCGCACGCTTCCCGACCCGCCTCGAGGTCCCTTCACGTGCGAAGGCCCCGTGGTGGCGCAGTGGCTTCCTCTCGCGACCCCGGGGCTGCCTGGGAGCTGCCCTCTCTGGTGCTTCCCAGGCGTGCAGGGAAAGGAACGTAGAACAAAGCGCCAGCCCAGGAAGAGCACAGAACTCTCAGGTGGAAGGAGCTTCTTCCCGACACACGTCACTTTCACAGCATCGCGAAGTGGAGTCTCCCGGAGCGGAGCGACCCTAAGTCGGGGACCTCTGTGCGAGGGGCGGAAGACGGCCAAGGAACGGGAGTGTAGGGAAGAGGCGGCTCCGGGCCTCGGGTGACTCAAGCCCGGGCACAGCTCCAGGGACGCCCCTCCCTCCTGGCAGGCTGCTCTGTGCGGGGGGGGGGTCTCTTGGGCCCCGTTTTGTTGACTTGCTTCCCACAGCACGGGGTCGTGCGCTACCCTCGGCCTCAAGCAGCCTCCTGCAGGGCCGGCATCCCTTGTGGGCACTGGTTCGAGGCCCAGCTGCTCCACTTCCGGTCCAGCTCTCTGCCTAGGAAAGCAGTAGAAGATGGCCCAGGTCCTTGGGCCCCTGCACCCGCGTGGGAGACCTGGAAGAGGCTCCTGGCTCTGGTTTGGCCCAGCTCTGGCCATTGCAGCCATTTGGGCAGTGAACCAGTGGATGGAAAATCTCTCTCTCTCTCTGCTTTTCAAATAAATAAATCTTTAAAACAAAAGAACCCAACTCAAGGGATCCCCTTTCAAAGTCCTGTCTTAGCTGCAGGGGGGCAATGGTCGCTGAACCGGTTTGACTATTTGCTTTTTAAATAAAACGGTTTTTTTAGGGGCAGGCATTGGGCACAGCAATTAGAGTCTGGGTTGCAGTCCCAGCTCGGCTCCTGATTCCCGCTTCCCCCTGACGGAGGGAGCAGACGGCCCAGGTGCTTGGGCCCCTGCAGCTCCGCGGGAGGCCCGGATGAAGCTTCTGGCTCCCGGCTCCTGGCTGTTGCAGGCGTTTGGGGAGTGAAGCAGTCGGTGGGAACAGGAGCCCCACCCCACCCACCACACCTTTCAAAGAAACACAATAATTTTTTTTTAATTCTAATTGAGCGTTAGAATCGGGCAGAAGTGACATCAGCTACTTCTGGCTGTCACCCTTAATTACCCTGGGTGCCTCCCTTTCCAACAAAGCCAGGGCCACAGAGGCAGGTGTGAGGAGAGGGGGGGAGAAGGGGGAGGAAGGGGGTGGGGAGGGAGAGGGGGAGGGGGGAGGCACTGCCAGGGAAGCAGCCCCTTCAGCACGCTGAGCGGGAGCATCCGGGCCGCTCCTGGTCTTGGGCAAAGCCAGACTCCAGGGAGGTTGGTGATGGGGGCCCAAGGACGTGCGCACCCAGACTCCTCTCACCACCCGGCTCTCTAGAGACGGGCGCCCCGGGACTGCAGGGATGTCTGTGCAGATACAAGCAAATTCAAACCAGAGAGGATCGACAGAGCTGACTGTCAGGGCCCTCGTTATTCCAGGCACCGTTAAGGAAGCAAAACCATTTTCAGCTTCGCTGGGACAAGCCCCGGCCCTGCCCCGCCCGCTGCACAGATGTCCGTGCCCTTTAACTCCCCTCTCCTTTAAAAACAAAAACCATTATCTGAGAGGCAGAGTGAGGGAGAACGCCCATCCACTGGTTCAATCCCAAATGTCCACACCGCCGGGGACTGGGCCAGGCCGAAGCCAGGAGCCAGGGACTCAGTCCGGGTGTCCCAAACACCGGAGCCGTCCCTCCTGCCTCCCTGGGGGCAGAGGCTCTGGGCTGGGCAACGCGGGGGTCTTCACTGCTGGGCCATGCACCTGTGCCTCCCCCGCACGCGTGGGCTGTCCCTCAGGCCGAATCGGTCAGAAAACAGCCTGCAGCTTCCCCCCGCCCCCATCTCCCTCTGCGTTGAATCGCTGGCTCGGTTTTCTCATCTGTGGAATGGGCAGAGCGTGCCTACTGTTCGCTAACGTCTGTAAAAGCGTTTATCATGCGCAAGCCGCCGCCTGGTCAGTTTGGCTGATTGGGTGCTCTCTGTGTCACTCAGTGTGCTCCTCTGTCCCCACTGTGCTTCCCGTGCAGCGGAACTGGAGATGAGCACTGTGCCTGTGCCTGTGTGTGTATGCCTGTGTGTAGTGTGTGTGTGTGCATGTGTGTAGCAGGTGTGTGCACGTGTGTATGCATTGTGTGCACGTGTATGCATGTGTGTGCATGTATGTGTAGTGTGTGCATGTGTGTATGCATGTGTGTGTGCGTGTGTGTGTGTGCGGTTCTCTATCCCCGTGGGAAAGAAGCTGACCTGTGGGAAACCTGCCTTGGAGAGCAAACGTGACTCATTTACATCGCAGAATTCAAGACGCACCAGAGGGGCGTGTCTGGGATGTGGGCGGAGAGGATGGGGGGTGGCCGGGGAGCGGGGCGGGGGGCTGGGGGAGGCCACCATGGAGGGAGCAGGGAGGCAAAGTGGGGCGGGCACACAGGACACAGGTCAGCGACTGAGAGCGAGGGAGCAGATGTCCAGGAGAGAAGGCAGGGGACCCCTACTGTATACACTGGAGGGGGCGGGAGGGCGCACTGCAGGGGAAGAGCCCTGGCCTTCCGGGAACACGGCTACAAAGCGAGCTGGCCATGTTGGTGAAACAGCAAATTCATCCCTAGTCTTTGGGGAGGGCAGGAAGGAGCTGCTTGGGGCTCCCAGGGGACCGACCCTGGGGGACCCGGCCCTCGGCTGTGCCCAGGGCCAGGAGTGCCTGAGGGTCTGAGAAAGGTCGGGCCACAGGCCGTAGGCAGTGCGGCTCCAAGCCCTGCCCACAGATTTGGGTTCCAACCCCAGCCCACCCAAGCCTGCTCCCAGCCTCCACCTTCTGGAGAATTCCTCTGGCTGCCCCGCGCCCGGGCCACTCTCAGCCCAAGGCTGCCCCCTGCTGGACACAGGAGAGCTGGGTCCGGAGACAGGGGAGGGCAGGGACTGAAAGGGGTGGGGAGAAAGGGCAGGAGGCAGTGGAGAGATGAGTAGGAGAGAGCAAGGTGGGGGGGGCGAGGGGGGGGAGAGAGAGGGGAGAGAGGGAGGGAGAGGGGAGAGAGGCGAGAGAGGAAGGGGAGAGAGGGAGGGAGAGAGAGCGAGGGAGGGGAGAGAGAGGAAGGGGGAGAGAGAGGGAGGGGAGAGGGGGGAGAGAGGGAGGGAGGGGGGAGAGATGAGAGAGAGGAAGGGGGAGGGAGGGAGAGAGAGAGGGAGGGAGGGAGAGAGGGGGAAGAGGAGAGAGAGGAAGGGAAGAGAGGGAGGGAGAGAGCGAGGGAGGGAGGGGGAGAGAAGGAGGGGGGAGAGAGAGGGAGGGAGGGGGAGAGAGGGAGGGGGAGAGAGGGGGAGAGAGGAAGGGGGAGAGACAGAGAGGGAGGTGGAGAGAGAGGCCACAGGGGAGACCGTCTCCGCTGATGTGGGACAAGGAGTGGCCGGAGCAGCCAGGCTGCGGGGGGGGGGGGAGGTTGCCGTGGAGACGGACGCTGTCAGAAACTGCAGCAGGTCAGCAGGAAGGGCCTCTCAGTTTGCAGCCTGACATAAAGGACCCCGTGGGACCCCCACCTGCCCTCCCCAGCCCCAGCTCTGCCGCAGTCCCCATCCTTGGAGTCCCACACACACAAAAATGCTCCCTCCGACCTCCTGGGCTTCCAGTTCTTTCTGGGTGAACTGGCCTCACCCCCCCCCACCCCCCAAGGACTGCCATCGAATCCCCTCTGCTTCAATTCCTCCCTCCCTGCACGTCTCAGGGCCCCAGGGCTGAGGACACAGGGGGAGGACCCCGTCCACCCGCCTCCGTGACACGGCCAGGACCTCGTCCACCTGCCTCCGTGACACGACCAGGGCCCCGTCCACCCGTCTCCGTGACACAGCCAGGATCCCGTCCACCCGCCTCCGTCCACCCACCTCCGTGACATGACCAGGACCCCGTCCACCCGCCTCCGTGACATGGGGCAGCTCCGCCCCTCCAGTGACCTCACAAATCCTACCTGCTGGCTAGGAAGTCGCCCAGGCCCGCCCACGCCCGCCTCCGGTCACAAGCACTCTTCCCTTCCCTGCTAGTTACTTTCCAGAGAGAGGGAGAGCCCCCCACCCCGCCCCCTTTCACTCCTCAAATGCCCGCAATCAGGAGCTCCCTCCAGGGCACCCTCCTACCGTGAGGCATCACGGCTGCCGCCCAGGGTCTGGGGTCAGGAGCCGGTGTTGGGAATGGACCCCAGGCGCTGCGGGGCGAGACCAGGCGCCTTATCTTCGAGGCTAAACACCCGCTCCCTCGGCTCTCCAAGGTGCACCCGCGTGCCCGCCGCGGAGGCCCTGGACTTGCCCAGCGGCAGTAACAGTGGTGACTGCTGGCTACCAGCATGCGCCCCAGGCCAGGTCAAGCCGTGGGACAGGCCCCTCCTCCCTGGACAGGCACAGGTCGGGGGAACCAAGACCAAGCCTCGGCAGCCACTGGCCCCAGGTCCCGAGCCAGGCAGTCACTGGCCCCAGGTCCCGAGCCATCACTACCAGCCCCACCACGGCCCCTCCGATTCGCCCCGGCCTCTGCAGACCTGATGCCGTTACAATGTTTCTTTGTCCTGCTGGGCTGACCCCAGGACTTGCCCCTCGCGGGGCTATCAATGCCACGACTGTAAGGGCCTCTCCTGCGAGCACCCCCTTCCTCTGCCCGCCAGCTCCCTGACCCAGCTCGCACCCTGGGCCACTGTCCCCAAGGCTCGTCACCCTAGGGCCAAGCACTATTAGAACAGTCTCTAGGTCCCAGAGCCCTTGAAACACAAACCACTGCTCCCCCTGTACCACAGAGGCCACAGTAGGGGCTGGTTGGTGGCACAGCGGGGTCAGCCGTATGGGCAGTGGTTCGAGTCCCGGCTGCTCCACATAACGTGCCTGGAAAAGCAGAAGACGGACCAAGAGCTGGGGCCCCCATGTGGGCAACCCGGATGGAAGTCCCGGCTCCCGGCTGAGCCCCAGCCATTGTGCCAGGAAGTCTACCTACCATCCAGCTTCGCCGGACAACAGACAGCCGGCTAGGGTCGGGAGCCGGGACAAAAACATCCAGGACGTCTCGAAAGGGAGCAGCAGCAAGCGTGTTTGCCGTGGTCAGCAGCAAATGACCCCCTCCCGCGCGTGCGCAGTGATGCAGCCGCAGGGGGAGGCGGTGGGAGCGGGGGGGGGGCAGGCGGGGCGGGGCGGTCTCTCATCTTTCAGCCCACCCCTCAGCTGGTCTCTCTGTGGCCTCTGGGTCCCTGGGAGCCCCGGGATCCATCACCACGGATCTTCCAGCAGGTCCCACAGCCGGCTGCCACTGGAGTCGGACACGTCAGCAGCGAAGATGCTTGGGGCTGGGGGCCCGGAGCCCAGCGGAGGACCCCCACTCAGGGCCTCCAGCCAGTCCAAGGAGTCCGTGAGGCCCCTGGGCGAGGGGGACTGGGAGTTGGCGGGGGACGGGAGCGAGGACGAGAAGACGGAGGAGAGGCCTTCGGAGTCGGAGGAGGGGGACAGCACGTCGAAAGAGCCGGGGAAGTCCAGGGGGATGGGGGGCAACGGGTCTGCGGGGAAGGAACGGGGCGTGAGCCGAGGGCGGCAGGGGCCGGGCCTCCAGCCCCGACCGCCAGGCCCCTTCTCACCGTCAGGCTGCACCCGATCCTCCAGGATGTCCTCGACGCCCGGGTTCGGAAGCAACTACGGGCGGGCAGACGCGGCGTGAACCCGGGACTCCCGCCCAGAACGTCAGGCCGGAGCCCCCTGCCCCGCCGGCACCTACAACCCCCTCACCTGGGCCCTCCGGATGGCTTCCTGCAGCTCCTCCTCCAGAGTCAGCGCCGCCGAGGCCGGGGCTGAGGAAGGGGTCAGGGCCGGAGCCGCAGCCGGGGCCGGGGCCGCCACCAGGGCGTCCGCTGCACGCGCGAGAGGCGACCTGTGAGACGCCGGGTCTGGCTTCACCTGGAGCCGAGCAGAGGGCGAGTTCCAGTAAACCACGCCCATCGGGCCCAACTCCGCCCACTCAGCCTGTGGCTCCACCCCCAAGACCTGTCCCGACCTATACTCTTCTTTGTCCCCGCCTCCACCCTCTCATTGGCCTTAAGATCCTCCCCCTCTTGCTCTGAACCACGCCCTCCCCGCCTACGAGCCTTCTCGCGTGAAGCCACGCCCCACCCAACCTTCATTGGCTACTCAGCGTTTCACTTCCCGCCTCCTCCCGCTTTATCTACTCTTCATTGGTCCACACGTGCACAGCCCCGCCCTCACCGGGCCCTGCCGCCGGGCGGTTCCCAGCGCCTTGGGCCTCAGGCGTGGCCAGGGGGCACCCGCGGGGTTGTCCTCGCGCCGGCGTCTTTGCCGCTCGCGGGGCGGGGCGCCACCGCGCATGCGCTCCAGGAGCATCGACTTGGTCCCGGACACCGGGAGGCCCCGCAGGCGCAGCTGCTGCCGGAGCTCTGAGACCTGGGCGGGTGGGGGGCGGGAGAGCGGTGCTGGGCGGGCTCTGGGGCGCGGGCGGGGGTCGGGGCAGGACTCAGAATCTCCGGGGAGGGCTCCGGGACCCAGACTCACCGTCAGCTCCTCCAGTTTGAGGGTCTGAAGTTCCAGCTTGTGTGGAGGGGGCGAGGGGTTGGGGACCCCCGGTGGGGAGGGGGGGAGGGGAGCCGGCTTCATCCTGGCGATGAGGGGGCGGAGAGAGACGGGCGCTCTGTGGTCCTCACAGACCGGCCACGAGAAGGCGCAGGAAAGCGAGGGCCCAGAATTCGGGGTCTCTGAGGGGCTGGGAGACCCCAGCGTCCTAGGGGAGGAGGGGGCTCCGGCCAGCCTTCCCGGGGCCTGGACTCGGTGTGAGGCAGAAGGATGCTGAATTTCTGGGTCCCCAAGAGAACGGAAAGTGGGGTCCTACCTAGGATGTGGCGGCTGTGAGCTTGTGCCTTCCCACAGAGGTGGTCCAGGGGGACGCAGGGCCGGCCTCTGGGCCTGGGGGTCCGCCCTGGCCCCTTGTCTGGGCTCTGGGGGCATGTGCTGGTCGCAGGTCAAGCTGCCCCTAGGCTGGGGCTCAGAGCAGCCTTCGGAGACGCCGGTAGATGCCTGAAGGGGCAGGTGCAATGCTGACACCCCCCGGAGCCAGGGCCAAAGCTGGGGTGAGCTGGGCGCCCCCAGGGAGGGGCAGCAGCGAGGAGGACCAAGGCCAGACTCTCAGGGGGCCTTGCCCTCGCCCCAGGCCGCACTCACCTTCTTGGGGGACCTCCAAGGACAAAATTCTGGTTCAGGGAGCAGGACCCCGGGGCTGAAGAGCAGAGGGTCGGTGGCCGAGGGCAGGGCGGGTCCGGAGGCTGGGGTCAGAGAGAGATGGGGAGGCTGGAGCAGCCAGCCAGGCAGGGAGGGGAGGGGCCCGAGAAAGGCAGGGACCCTGTGCCCTTGGTCGCCGAGGGGTGTGGCAGCCCGGGGGGCACAGGTTCCAGGCACCCCTGGTTCCCGGAGAGGGGGAGAAGCTGAGAGCCACGTCCCAGGCGCTCGTGGGGTCTGGGGCTCCTGTGTTCTCAGAAGGAACAGCATCTGGGCTCATGCATCTTGGGGGGGGGGCAGGGAGACAGGAAGCAGGGCCCCCCGGGGGCTGCTGGGCAGCTGGGCCGGTGGGAAGGGGCGGAGTGGGCTCTCTGTGTGTCCCGGCCGCCATCCCCTCCCTCCCAGGGCCCACACTCACTCGGGTCCTGATTCCGTCGGCGGATCCGCAGCTGCAGGACTGTGGCGGGAGGGGGGAGGAGGAAGGCGGGAAGGGAGTGTCCCGGAGCCTGGCCTGGAGTTGTTGGCGGGACACTGGTGCCCGGCCCCCTCGCGCACACCCCTGCGGGCGGGTGGGCGGGCCTCCCCAGAGCTCCCTGCCAGCACGGAGCCGCGGTGGGGCCAGGCGCCAGCCCGCGAGCGTGCACGCAGCAGGCAGCCCTGCCCCCAGCTCCACCTGCCCCCCTCATGCCCGTGCCCACCCCGCCCCGCCACGATCGCCATCTTGGCGGACCGGCCCTTCCGAACCTCACCTCCCGGTGTCCGTGTGCCCGGCGTGGCACACACCTGCTCCCCTCCCACAGTCAGCCCCTTCTGCACACTCACCCTTCACACGCGCATCTCCTGAACTCTGCGTTTGCACACGTGCTACTTTTACACAGTTGCACCCTTTCCCACACTCGTCACCCTTGGCTCGCTCTGCCTTGGGACCCACCCAGCATCGACACTCGGCCCTCTGCTCTAGCCTGCACATCTGCCTTTTTTGCACACTCGCTCGGTTTCCAGCGTCTGCACCCACCCAACCATATATGCAAGCACTCATTTGCACACTCAGGGCTCCTTCGCCTGCCCAGGAATTGACTCTCCCCCAGCTCCACTCACTGGCACACTTGGCACCTGCTAGGCTCCACAGCTCACTGCCCCTCCACCTGCACTCCGAGGTCTCCTCGGCTCGGAGCTGTTTTGCCAACACCATCAGTTTAAGCCCTCGCTCCTTTGCATCGTCTGAACCTCTGCACGCCCACCCGGTCCCCACCCAGTCCCCACTAGCCATTTGCACACTCACTCCTTGCTGGGGCCTCTGTTATGCACAAGTGACCTTTTGGCACACAATTGTGCCCTGTGGGTCCCACTCTCCCCCCAGAATAGAGCATTGCCTGGAACCTCCCTCCCCCCACCCCATGCATAAAGCGAGCCTCTCACCGGATCGGAACTTGGAGCGAATGATTTGGGAGCGCTGGGAGGAAGCTGCCAGGGTCATGGTGGAGGCTGGGATGGGGACCTGGACTGGGGGGAGGGCCGGGCCAGAGTTGGGGTCAGGAGGTTTGCAGGACAAGGGCCTGAGGAAGTCAGGGGTAGGTGCGGCCTGGGGCCATAACTACTCTATGGGGAGCTGCCCCAAGCCCCCAGATCTGAGGGAGGAGGGGGCTGCAGGCCTGTGTGAGAGGGGACGGGGCTGGGGTCCTGGACTTCTGAATCTTGAGAGAGGAAGTTGAGGGTGGGAACTCAATGCTAGAATCCCAGATCCCGGATCAAGAGGGGAATGGAAGTCCCTGGAACCACAGCGGAGACGGGACCATCAGTGTCTGCCGGGAAGGGACAGGACCAGAGGGGAGCAAAGAGTTAAGGAGCCCCCCCCCCCACCCGGGGGCTTCTCACCAGGTGGGCTCAGCGCAGCTGTGCTCTGGCGCAGGCAGGGTCCCACGGTCTGCGCTGGAGACCACAGGCTCCGCCCCGCCAGCCTGAGACCGTCTGGGACCCCCCTTCCTGGGGCGGGGCGGACGTGGGGCTCCCTGGCTCGCTCCTCCTCCGCGTCCCGGGGCGATGGGGTCGGGCAGACTGACAGCAGCAGCTGCCGGAGCGGCGCACGGGTGAGCAGCAGCGACAGGTGGTCGTGCCCCGCCCCTACCGGCAGGTGCCACCTGTCGCTTTTTCCCTGACGCAGCAGCAGGAGTCGGGTTCAAGGCAGGGGACGCCTGGCCTGCGGGGTCCGGAGCTGGGGCGGGGGTGCGGTCTGGACCCCTGGGTCCGAGGGAGGGAGGGGCTCTGGACAGCGCCCCCTGTTGTGTGCAACAGGCACGACAGGTCCAGCGGAGGGACCGAAGGACGGACTTCGAGGCCCAAGGGAGCCGCTGGTCGCCACTGGCAGGGCCAAGGGCTGTGTTCGGAGGTGCGCGGGAGGCCCCGGGCCCTCAGGGTTGGATTACAGGCCAGAGGGCAGGCTGAGGCCGTGGCTGTAAATACCGCCTCCGAGTCGGCAGCGGCCCAGCGCTCCAGGCGAGGGCCCCGCTGTCTTATTTCACGGAAAGTCTCCACCGGCGCCCCGAGTCTTAACAGGCGAGGTGTTGCCAATACCACAGATACCTTTATTGCCCCTTGGCGCTACATCCCAAGCCCGTCTCCCCACCGTCCCATCCTCCGCCACCCGCAAACTCAAACTCCCAGCAGTCCACGCGGGGAGAGAACTACAACTCCCAGTACGCTCTGCGCTCGGGCGGGCTCCCGGGAGCAGGAATCGACGGGTTTTTTTCAAGGTTCGCGGGCTCGTTTGCTATTGGCTTTCAAGGAGGCGTAGCCACGGGAGGTCCGTGACGGTGATTGGCCGGAAGCTCCTGCTGCTCAAGATCCCAGAGGAGGCGGCGGAGCCTGCGCAGTTCACGATGCAGAGCGTCGTCCGTCACGGGCCCCGTGAGGCGCAGGCGCGAGCTGCCCAGCGGCAGGATGAGAGGAGGGTGTGAGGAGAAGCTTTCGAAGATATCCCCTAGGAGGCGAGGACGACGCGGTTAGAGTCTGACAAGGGGCGAGCGGCGGCCGTATCCAGGAAAAGGAAAAAAAAAAACCTCTGGCCCCCAGCAACCGCTGGAGCGGAGGCCGCGCCCACGTGACGCGAGTCGGCCCGCCCCGGAGCATGATGGGAGTTGTAGTTCAGCTTAGAACGGCCACCGCTGCCCGGGTCCCTGAGGCAGAGCTGGGAACTCAGCATCAGGATCCCAGGGGGCGGCGGGGCCCCGACTCCCAGGTGTGGGAGAAGGAGGGAGCTGAGGGCTCCAGGATCCTGGGAAGAGGGGAGCTGAGTGGAATCCCGCGCTTCGGCCCGGGGTCTCGACTGCTGCTGCAGAGGAGAGAAGCCGGCGGACACGCCCTCGCCCTGCTCACCTGTGTCCACGGCATCTCGCTCTGCGGGCGGAGGGTCCCAGGCGGGGGGTGGCCCAAGGCCGGGACCCAGCTGGTAGTGGCTCAGCAGGTGGTGCAGCTGAGCGGGGGCCAGCGTGGGGTGGTCAGTTCGCAGGCTGCTCCAGGAGGCCTGGTGGGGAGAGCGGATAGGTGGTCATGAGCGGGCTGGCCCGGCGTCTGGGCGGCGATGTGAATCGCTGTAGAGCCACAGGATGGAGGAAGCGGGCGGGGGCGGGGGGGGGCACACAGGATGGGCCCCTGGTCTGTTCTGCAGACTGGCACGTGAGGATTTGCTCTGGTGGCTGCCTTCTGGCCGCGAGCATGGCTCCGATCCGAGACGGGGCTCGGACGGGCTGGGGTCAGAAATGGCCGCGGGCCTTGTCACAGTGGCAGGTCCCTGTGGCCCGGTTTGCTCCTCTGCAAACAGAGAACGGGCGCTGCCTAACAGGATGTTAGGGTGCGGTCTTGTCGCGTGCTTCCTCCGCGCACTGCACACAGTGGGAAGGACCGGAGCTCAGCGGCCTCGTCTGAAAAGCACTTAGCAGGCTTCCTCCCGGGGAGCTGGAAGGGCTACACAGAGCCCGGCGCGGGGCGCGCGCTTCGTGAGTGGTTTAAGCATCATGGGAATGCCTTGGTCTCACTCCAGACGTCCTGACTCAGCACGTCCGAGGGAGGGACCCTGGACACTATTTTTAGCAAGTTTCCCTGGGATTCAGGCACCACCAAGTTTGGTGCTTCTTGCTGTTGGCTTCCTGTTAGCTGCCAGTGCGGCACCCCATGGTGGCTGAGCTGGGGCCGGGGTGGAACGGGGTTCGAGGGGAGCGCCGAGGGGGAGCGGAATGCAGAGGGAGGCCGCCGGGGTCAGGGGTCAGGCACAGCCGACCCGGAGTCACCTTGAGCAGGGAGCTGCGGGGCACGCACAGCAGGTTGACGGCCATGGAGAGCTTCCGGAAGAACTCCATAGCGATGTCGCCCAGCCCCGCCCCCTGTAGCCAGTCCAGAACAAGGTCCAGGTTGGTTCTGATTTGGACAGCGCGGGACCACTGGTAGAAGGGTCGGCCTTGGCCTGTGGGGGAGGGTTTTAAAGCACAGTGGGTGGGTCGGCTCCGTCCTCAGGCCGCTCTGCTCCGGCCTGCAGCGGAAGCAAAGTCTCCCCAGCACCCACATGCGTGTCCAGCCCGTGGCGTGTCCAGCCTTGGCTCCCCGGCTCCTTCCTGCCTTTCCCTCCCGGGCAGCCCCCACACAAACCCTCACCTCGCTCCATCAGCGAGTTGAGAAGGGACGCATTGGAGAAGAAGAACAAGTAGCCGAAAGTCTGCGACACGAGGTCTGGGTGCAGCTCACACTGGCCGGTCAGCTCCAGCGCCGCCTGGAACACGCCCAGCGTCGGCCTCAACCCTGGCGGCATGGCTTCCAGCTCCGCGCCGGGCCCTGGCAGCTCCGCGCCCGCTGTGAAAGGGTTGCTATCCAGGAGAGCAGGCAGCGTTGAATACAGAGTCTGAGGAGACAGAGGGACACCGAGTGATCGGCCTACAACTCCTGGGAGCTCCGCGGTGATGGAGCGTGAGGATACGGGAGAGCCACCAAAGGCTTCTGGGAGTTGTAGTTCTCTTGACTGAACACCCTTAAGGGTCTCCCTGAACAAACCCTTACTTTATAGATGGGACTGACTGATTTATTTATGAGATCAACTGAGAGACAGCTGTCTGCTAGTTCCCACCTCAAATGCCCACAACAGCCAGGGCTGGGCCGAGCCAAAGCTGAGAGCCTGGAGCTCAGTCCAGGTCTCCCGCGTGGGTGGCAGGGGCCGCATCACTTGGGCCATTGCTGCTCCCTCCAGGCCGCACATCTGCAGGCAACTGGAAACCAGGCGCCCCACTAGGCCGTGCATGCAGCCCAAGCAGTGTGCACCAAGCATCCCCCGTGGTGGACAGGTTTCCAGCACTGATTGGGCCAAGGACAGCTCAAGTCCCAAGCAAGGCGTTCCAAGAGTATTGAAGGCCACCTCTCGTGCATTGTGGGACTTGTAGTTCTCAGCAGAGACTGCTCAAGAAGATTGGGCACTGGAGAAGGAGGCCCCCTCGAAGGAGCTATTTATTCGGAATCCCCAAAGGAAAGCAAAAGAATGGAAGGCCAGGAAGTGGGATGGCAGCTAGCCAGGGGAAAGAAAGACCAGGCTGAGGACAGGAAATGAGGCCGGAGACAGAAGACACCGAACCACGCTCGGCAGGGACGTCCGGGAAGCGGGCTTCCCAGTCCAGGCTGCTCGGCTGAGACGCTGTCGGTCCCCCAAGATTCCCCCTCGTTTTCCGGATAGGGGATCGGGGATCAGGCCCTGAGAAGCCCAGGAAGCGACGGCGAGGTCAAAGGTGGTGCCGGGCAAGCAGACGAAGCAGCCGGTGCAGAACGTGAGTCCACAGAGGAAGTGAACTCAGAGCTGCAGGGAGCCAGGCCGCATTCAGGAGGCCAGGAGCTTAGATGGCAGCGCCCGGCGCCACCTGATCTGTTTACCTCCCGGTGTTTATGGAACACTTATCAGTTCCTGAGGAGTGGACGTAGGAAACAGGAGCTTGCGCAAGGGGGGATGCTGACAGCACCCAGCCAGCGAGGGCAGTCGGCTAAGAGGGGATCATCGCAAAGCCCGGAAGCGAGGCCAGAAAGGCAGGAAGCAATGCGAACTCAAACAGGAAGTGGTGTCACAACAGCAGCGCGCGCGGGAGAGACGGGAAGTGACGTCAGCGAGGCCGGCCATCTGGAACGCCGCGGGCGAGGCCAACCTTGGTGAGGTAGTAGACGGACTGCTGGAAGGTGCACATGATGACCTCGTCCAGGAGGGCCATGGCCTCGTCACACAATTCCAAGTCGCTGCAGAGCTGCGGGTCTGAGGACAGGCCTGGAGTGAGAGGGAGCCCCCACGAGCGGGCCGGGGAGGGCGTGGGCTGGCGTCCGAGCTCACCCTCCTGGTCCGCCTCCTTCTCCATTTCCAGCACCTTCTCCTGCACGAAGCTCAGCAGCTCCGTGGTGTTGGCCATCCACAGCATGAGCGGCCGCAGCTCCACAGACACGGCCTCGGGCGTCAGGGGCACCTCGGGGACCCCCTCGGGGTGGCTGGGGGAAGAGGAAGAAACCTGCGGCCCCTGCCCAACCCCTACCCGAGAGCAGGGTTGGAGACCAGCGCCAAGCCCCACTTCACAGCTGGGCAAGGGGAGTCCCACGGAGGAGCGGAAACTCGCACTGTGACGTCATGCAGTGACGCCGCGTGGGTGCAGACCCCCAGCCCTGCTTCCCTCCCGAACTTTCTGCCCAGAGTTCCTCTTACTTCTCCGGCTGACGGTCTCCGATTTCCTTGATCTTTTCCTGGAGAACAGTAAGATCAGAATCAAGGCGAGGAAAGAAGGTGTCCTGGCTAATATCCCGCCTTTTCTTTCAACCATAATCTCTGCCCAGTGTTCAGATGATCCTAACCCTATGCTGCTCTCTCCCGCCATTTTGCAGAATAGTCTCTCCCATGATCCCACAGCTCCAGAGGTAGGCATCGAGCGCAGTGGGTGAACTCCCGGCATCCTCTGGGGCCCCGCAAGGTATCACGGGAAAGGCAGTTTCCGCCTTCCCAGCTCCGCGCGGAGGCGAAGGGCCCGCTGGGGAGGGGGCTCGGGGTGCTCACCCAGACGGTCTCCTTGATGAGCCGGGCCAGGCGGCCCAGCAAGCGCGGCAGGTGGCCCAGCTCCAGCTCGCGGGCCGAGTGCTGCACGCACAGCGCCAGCAGCGTGGCGGGCCCGAGCGGGGGCAGCTCCCCGGCGCCCGAGGCCGCGGCGCGCACGATCTCGCCCAGCAGCGCCTCCTCCTCGCGCGGCCGGAAACGCAGCACCGGCTCGCGGCCGTCCAGGTAGGCGGCCAGCGCCTCGCCGCGCTCCTGCAGGCCGCGGCCGCACAGGCGGCAGGAGAAGGCCCAGCCGGGGCCCGGCGGCGTGGCCCCGGGGCGCGCGGGCAGCCAGGGCGGCCGCGCCGGGGCCGAGCCCCCAGGGCGGGGGTCCTTGTACATGAACAGGAAGTGCTCGCCCAGCCCCAGCAGGTCGCCGGGGTGCAGCTCGGCCTCGCGCAGCAGGAGGCAGCCGTTGTGCGTGACCGGGGCCCCCCGGGAGGGGCGCACCATGGCCGGGGGCTCGGGGCCCGCGCGCACGGTGCAGTGACGCGGCAGGATGTCCGGGGCGTTGAGGAAGGTGTCCACGTACGGGGCCGGGGACCCGCCGCGGGCCGACGAGGTCCCGCCGCGGCCGAACACGTGCTGCTCCCGCGTCATCACGTACACCACGAAGTCCTGGTGGGAAAGCGAGGCCGCACTAAGGACCCCTCGGCACCCTCTGCTTCCTGGCAGTGAGCGCGAAAGGCCTCCCCAGGTGCTGCCGTCTGGGCCCTTCCGCTCCCCTAACACCCGTCCGAGGCCAGACACCTGCGAGCACACCCCGCTGCCTCAAAGTGGACGCTGCCATTCCACTCCGTCACTAAAGAGAATCCTCTCTCCACCAAGGGCTCTTCCATAGGGCGGAGGCTCACGCACCCCCAGCCCACCGCCGTGACCTCACTTCCGGGGACACTGCTCCCGCAAGGGCCGCACCCGCCGGCCCTACGCCCCCGATGGGGGAGTCCATCAACATTCCTCTCCAGGAGCAGACAGCTCCAGAGAGCTCTCCATATCGCGGGCTCTTCTAGGGACTCCGAGCAGACCCTCTTAGAACCGTGTCCCGTGTCACCCGCCGAAGGAAGCCGTGTATTCCAGAAGTCTCCTTCCTAGATAGTCTCTCTCATCTCCAGTCCATGAAAATGGAACACCCACCAATCTGGCTTCCTTCCTAAAATAAGGTCTTTCTGTTCCCCACACTTGTCTGCGCGATCGTCCCCTGGATTTCACAAATCCCCTCCTCTACACAAAGCCCTCCCGGTGACCCCGACACCCTGTTAATGGACACAACCCCTGGGGCTCATCTGCCTCCCCAGAAAAATGAGCCCTGTTCTCTATGGAGCCCTGTTCTGGCTCCAGTGGGCTCTCCCGCTCCCTAACCTAGAAGGAATGCCTCGTCAACTGGATTCTCGCCACTCAGTCACCCATGAGCAGACGAGTCCAAATAAATTCCTTCTTAGGCCATATTTGCGTCCGCCCATCATTCCTGTCCTCAAGAAATGGACGCTTCCGGTGAAGCCTCTACCCCACCAAGGGCTTCTCAGGAACTTCGCCGAAAGGACTGGCTGCTGGGGGTGCTCCCTCCTCTTCCTACGGGAGACTCTCAGCTGGCAGAAGAACCCTGGCCAATTTCGCCACCTGTCCCAAAAGACAGCCTCTGTTTCCCTTCTTGTCCTGGGGAGTGGGCTTCCAGGATATATACAAGCCCCCTGCCACGGCGTGCTCCCCCCAGTCCCTCGCCCCGGTTCTTCCATGCAAGATCCTCCATGAATCGAGTCTTGTCCCCTCATCTCTACACAGCCACGCTGCCTAATCCAACTGGCCTGCTCGCAAACACTAAACATGCAAGCGTCCCACAAGCCCCACACCCTTCTACAGTGGCTTTCTCTCCGGTCCCAGCCGCACCTGTTGAGCTTGGCTGTACCACTGTTGCTCAAAGGGGGACATCCTAAGAAGGGGTCCCCTCAACATCACAGACAAATGAATATTCCCAACAACACCTTCTCTTGCCATTCACAAAATAATTCCTGACCGACCCCAGCCCATTTCCTGTTTCCTCTCTGCTCCCTAGCCCTCCAGCAAGTCCCCCTATTGTGGCCCCAATGGAAAGCTCAGTACCACCAGCTACCACCCACAGTGTTCACGTTGTTCCGCGGCAAGATAAGCTCGGGTCATCCAGGACAAGGGCCCAGGCACCAGTGAAGGGATTTCTGGTCCAGGAGACCCATTCATGCTCCATTTCTCTCCCCAAAGAAAGGACTGCTTGCCCGGGACCTGCTTTAGACTCCCCCACACTTCCTTGAGAAAAACCGTGTTTGCTCCCAACTCCCAATGAAACGCAGGGGAATCCTTGTCAGCCACCCACCCTCCTCCGCCCCAAGTCTCTCTTCAGGATAAAAATCTACCCTGGGCCATGCTGGGACCACGCCTCCCAAGGTACCCGAGGCCACCGCGACCCAGGGGATTCTGGGAGTTGTAGTTTTGTGAGGGGCAAAGGGAGGAGGCTCTTTACCTGGGCGTCCTGGTAGCCCTGGAGCAGCAGGAAGTAGGGGCGGTTGCTGGGGGCCTGGATGAGGCACTGGGTCAACTGATCAAAATCCCCGGGGTCTGCAGGTCCGATCTGGGCATCCGCTGCCCCCGGGGCCATGCTGAGCGCCTGCTGCCTGCGTTCCTGCTGCCGCCGCCGCCGCCCCTGCAGGCTGAGCTCCGACACGCTGCGTCGCAGGGACAAGTTCTCAGAGCGCTCCTTGCCTCCGGACCCGGCTGGGGGTCCCGACCCCGTCCCCGGGCCGGGACTGGCCAGCGCCGCCCCGCCGGACGCAGCCCGGGAGCGGTTCTTCTGCGGCCGCCACGAGGGGGCGCCCGCGCCTGCGGAGAGAAGAACACGCGTGGGGCGGGAGCTCGTGAGGCAAGGCAGGAAGCAGCCCCCGGCCACCCTGCAGGTCTCCCCTCAGGAACTTTTAACGTGGATTCATCATCAGCACCTGTGAAAGCTCGGGGTACCGGGCACCTCCGCCCGAACGCCACGGGGCGCTCGGAGGTGATCAGCCTGGACCATGCTGGGACCACGCCTCCCAGGGTACCCGAGGCCGCCGTGACCCGGGGTAATTCTACTAGGCGCCCGCGCGGTGCAAGCCCTGCGCTAAATCCTCCTTGGTGGACATCTCACTGACCCCTCGCCTGAGGTTTTGCTGAGACCCGAAGATCAAGACCGGAGCGCAGAAGTCTTGTCTCCCCGTCTCCCCAAGGGAGGCTTGGAGACCAGCGGGCTCGGTCCCCGCCTCGGCCTACCTAGGAGCCCCAGCCCCCGCCCACCTACTCCAGGCCCTGCCCGGTAAGGACCCCCCCGGCTTACTGCAGAGGCAGACCCCCACCAGCCCAGCCGCCAACACCTCCTGCCCTTCTGGAGCTCCGGCCCCGCCCACCCCCTCACGCACAGCACCCCACCTGCTATCCCGCTCTGCTTCCCGCGAACCCCTCCGCATCCCGCGGGCCCCTGCCCGTCCCACAGGCCCTACACACACAGTCCTCGGGGCTGGCCACTGTCAGGCCCCGCTACGCACTGACCCTCCTGCCAGGCTGTCTGAGGTGCTTGCCCACTCCCCTGTCGGAAGCCCCTCTGGGGCGCCCCTCACCCATGCCTCCGACCAGGCTCCGCCCCTCCAGGGTCCCAAGCTCCTCCCCTGCCTCCAGGCTCCGCCCAATTCTCAGGTCCTCGCCTTTGGCCCCGTCCCCCGCCGGAACCAATCCCAAAGGAACCGCCCCCAGCCAGCCCTTCACGACCACAAGCCCCGCCCCGGAGCACCAGCCCCTCCATCCTCCTGGCCCCGCCTCCCCACCCGCAGGCCCCGCCTCCGGGCCCCAGCCCCTCTCTCCTCCTGGCCCCGCCCTGCGCCCTAGCCCCCTACCCCAGCCCATCCGTCCTCCTGGCCCCGCCCCCGAGCCCCAGCCCGTCCTCCTCCGAGCCCCGCCCCTCCAGTAGGCCCTGCCCCTGGCCCGCCCATCCAGCAGGCCCCACCCCGACCTTCCTCCTGGCCCCGCCCCGGGTCCTAGCCCGTCCGTCCTCTTGGCCCCGCGCCCGAACCCCAGCACATCCATCCTCCTGGCAACGCCCCCGAGCCCCAGCCCGTCCTCCTCCTGGCCCCGCCCCCTCCAGCAGGCCCCACCCCGACCTTTCTCCTGGCCCCGCCCCCTCCCGCAGGCCCCGCCCCGGCTCACCATCGCCGTCCGCCGCCCCGAAGGCCTCCTGCTCCAGCCGGCGCGCCTCCTCGCGGCCGCGCAGCTCGAAGCGCCGCGCCCAGCCGGGCCGCGCCCGCCACAGCTCCTGCACCAGCAGCGGGCGCTCGGAGTCGCCCAGCACGCGCAGGTGCTCGGCCCGCCACTCGCCGCTGCCCACGCCTGCCGCCGCGGGCCGGCCCAGCGCGTCGCACAGCGCGAAGGCGTCCACGCAGCTGCTCTCGCCCGGGCCGCCGCCGGGGCTGCCCGCCAGCCCGTAGCGCTCCAGCGCCTCGGCCACCAGCTCGCGCGCCGTGGAGCGCGCCGTGGCCAGCACGCTCTTGTAGTTGGCGCCCAGCGCCAGCCCCGTGCCGAAGATCTTGAGGACCCCCGGGGGCGCAGTGGCGCGGGCGGCCAGTGGGGGCTCGGGGGCTACGCCCGCCGCCAGCTCGGGCAGCTTCTTTTCGCTGGCCCAGCGCTGCGCGCCCCCCGGAGTCCCAGGGCCTCCCGCGCCGCCGGACCCCGTGGCGGTCCCGGTGCCCGAGCCCCGGAAGAGCTGGGAGATGCGCTTGGCGCGGCTCCCCGAGGCTCCCCCGGCCGCCTTCACCGCGCCCACCCGCCGCAGCTCCACGTGCGGCGGCGGCGGGGGGATCGGCTCGCTGCTGCGGCTCCCCGTGTCGGAGGACGAAGACCTGGGCGTCCGTCGGGCGGCAGAGAAACGCGGAGAGCGCGCAGAACCGGAGATGCGGGCACGGAGCGGGCGAGGCGGGCAGAGAGAGTGAGGGACGAAAGAATTAAGGGCCAGCGAGTCCCCCAGGAGGAACCCCCGGGAGGTGAGAGGGCAGGGGACGGTGAAGAAGCGCCCGTCCGCCTCACTGCGGCCCCGCGCCCGCTCCGCACCCCGCTGGCCCACTCAGGGCGGGAACCGAGCCACCCCAACCCTTCCAAGGCCCTTCACTGGCAGTGACCGAGGGCAGGGCAGGCCCGGGGACGCGACTGGGGGGCAGGTGGGGCCGCGGCGGGGGCAGGGGTCCCGCGGAGCTGGGCACTCACTTGACGGAGGCAGCGCTGGGCCAGCGCCGCCCCAGCTTGGCCAGCTGCTTCCTGGGGGAATTGATCCACAGGCCCACGGGGAGATGGAGTTTCCCGAAGCGGGGGCTCCCGCCCTCCTTCCGCTCGCCAGACAGCATGGCCCTGAGGCACAGGGTAAGGCCCCAGATGCTCAGGGGGGAGCAGCCGAGGGGGTCCTGGACTCCAGTCACAGGCCCCCGAGGCCGGAGCGGGAGGCGGCCCTGGACCCCACGCCCCCTGGGATGCGAGAGGAGTAGGGGCCGGCCGCTGGCTCCCGGGCTCTCACCCTGCGTCGGGTCCCGCAGCCCCCGGAGGCCCTGGCTCCGCCGGCCTGGGTTGGTTCCCGGTCCCTCCGCTCCCGTAAAGCTGTAGCCTCTGTCCCAGCTCCCAGCACTGGGTGGGGGACAGGAAAAGGCGAGAGGAAGCCCGGCAGGAAGAGCGGGGAGGGGGCGTCCTGTGAGAGACCAGGCCTGGGGGAGGAGGCCTGCGCAGCCTGGCCCAGCCCCGCTCCCGGAGGCTGTCGGGCAGGCCTCTCGAGAGGCCGCGAGCAGCACCCCAGGCCCAGACTTGTCCCCTGGGGGGACCAGAAGTTCGCATCAGCGCAGGGGAGCGAGCCGGCTACTTAGAAAAAATCAGATTTTTATTGAGTCGTGGACTCTGCCTTCTTTGGGTTCTTAGAAGTTTCTTCGTCTTCGTCGTCGCTGCCGACGTCCAGCTGGGAGGACTTTGTCTTACTCATCGCCTTGCCCCGGCACAGCATCCTGCGGGAGGAGCGGGTGCGGGCCGGAGACGGGTCAGGCGACATTGAAGGCACGATGCCCTGCCCGACGCCCCCAAAACTGATCCTATTCTAGCAATAGCCCGAGCCCCGCCCCCAGCAGAAACCCCGCCCCCGAGTCAAGCCCCGTCCTCCTAGGCAAAAGCCCCGCCCTACAGTGGAAAGCCCCACTCCCAGGGGAAGCCTCACCCTGAGAGGCAAGCCCCGCCCCCAGTGAAAGGCCCCGCCCTCCCGGGCAAACCCCGCCCCCGCAGAAGCCTCCCCTCCCAGACAAGCCCAGCCCCCAGGGCAAGCCCCGCCCACCTAGACAAGCCCCGCCCCACAGTGGAAGGCCCCGCCCCTGAGACAAGCCCCACCCCAGTGGAAAGCCTCACCCCAGCAGCAAGCTCCGCCCTCCTAGGCAAAAGCCCCGCCCCACAGTGGAAAGCCCCGCTCCCAGGGGAAGCCTCACCCTGAGAGGCAAGCCCCGCCCCTAGTGAAAAGCTCCGCCCTCCTAGGCAAGCCCCGCCCCCACAGAAGCCTCCCCTCCCAGACAAGCCCAGCCCCCAGGGCAAGCCCCGCCCACAGTGGAAGGCCCCACCCACCTAGACAAGCCCCGCCCCGCGGAAGCCTCACCCGCCCAGACAGCGCCGCCCTCCCAGGCAAGCCCCACCCCCAGGGCCAGCCCCGCCCCTCGGCCCTCGGGGCTACCCTGCCTCTCACTGGGGCCCTGCCTTCGTCAGTGGGCGGCTCACGCGGTGGCGATGCCGGCTATCAGCACCGCGACGCAGCAGATCAGCAGCCCCACAAGGCGGCTCCTCAGCATGTTCTCGGGCTGCGGGGCATGGAGGGTGGAGGACGGCGCCGAGCCTGCCGGGGTCGCCTGGCCTGGGCGCCCATCGGTGTTTGTTATGACGTTTGACGACGGTTCCTCCTCCATGACCTTCGGGGGCAACACTGAGGGAAGAGGGGCACAGAGAGGGAGGTCCCGGCGGCGCACGCACGACCCGCCCGGGACCCAGGCCCAGCAGCTGCACGCACCTGCAGCCACAGGCCACGCCCAGAGCGGAAGGCCACGCCCCGACCCGAGGCCACGCCTTTTCCGGAAGCTGGCCCCACCCCGCGGGGCCCCCAATGCCGCACCCCTGTCACCGTGCTGGCACTGACCTGTGACTTGAAAGCGCATGATGGTGGCTGGGCCGGAGCTCACGGTGCCCAGCTCGCAGCGGTACGTGCCTGCGTCCTCTGGACCCACCAGGGGCTTGGTCAGAAGGTGCGCCTTCCCCTTGGCCATCAAGGTCTCAGAATTGTTCCCCCAAACCTAGACCCAAGCTCGAGGGGTCACCGAGGCCTGGGGAACTCGGGCCTTCTGGGAGTACAGGGGTGAGAGGGTCATGGGGGGGGCAGGGCCGCCGGTCAGGGGACGGAGTCCTGAGTGTCAGTCATGGGGTCACGAGGGACGTGCGTGCAGGCCAGTGGGCCCTGGGGAACTCGGGAGGTCAGGGTTACAGGAGTGGGGGCCCCACCCTGTAAAAGCTGTAGTCCGTGAGGCCTTGAGAGGCCTGGTGCCAGCTCAGCTTGCAGTCCAGAATCAGGTCGTCCATCTGGTGCACCTCCACCCTGCGCTCTGAGGAGGAGGGCCCGTGAAACGCCCCGCCCCCGTGCGGCCGGGCCCCACCGCAGGTTCCCGCCTGGGCTCGGCCTGCACCCAGCCCGCCCGCTCACCCCTACCGCCTGGGCTACGCCTACACCCAGCCCCGCCCACTCACCTCTACCGCCTGGGCTCGGCCTGCACCCAACCCCGCCCACTCACCCCCACCGCCTGGGCTCACCCCCACCTCCTGGGCTCGGCCTGCACCCAGCCCCGCCCACTCACCCCTACCGGCCTGGGCTCACCCCCACCGCCTGGGCTCTGCCCGCACCCAGCCCCGCCCACTCACCCCCTACCGCCTGGGCTCACCCCCACCGCCTGGGCTCAGCCTGCACCCAGCCCCGCCCACTCCCCCCACTGCCTGGGCTCACCCCCACCGCCTGGGCTCTGCCTGCACCCAGCCCCGCCCACTCACCCCCACCTCCTGGGCTCACCCCCACCGCCTGGGCTCGGCCTGCACCCAGCCCGCCCACTCACCCCTACCGGCCTGGGCTCGCTCCCACCTCCTGTGCTTGGCCTGCACCCAGCGCCGCTCACCCCCACCTCCTGGGCTCAGCCTGCACCCAGCCCCGCCTGCTCACCCCTACCGCCTGGGCTCACCCCCACCGCCTGGGCTCGGCCTGCACCCAGCCCCGCCCACTCACCCCTACCACCTGGGCTCACCCCCACCTCCTGGGCTCTGCCTGCACCCAGCCCCGCCTGCTCACCCCCACCGCCTGGGCTCACCCCCACCGCCTGGGCTCTGCCTGCACCCAGCCCCGCCCACTCACCCCTACCGCCTGGGCTCGGCCTGCACCCAGCCCCGCCCACTCACCCCTACCACCTGGGCTCGGCCTGCACCCAGCCCCGCCCACTCACCCCTACCGCCTGGGCTCGGCCTGCACCCAGCCCCGCCCACTCACCCCCACCTCCTGGGCTCTGCCTGCACCCAGCGCCACCCGCTCACCCCCACTGCCTGGGCTCTGCCTGCGCCCAGCCTCGCCCACTCACCCCCACCTCCTGGGTTCTGCCTGCGCCCAGCCCCGCCCACTCACCCCCACCTCCTGGGCTCACCCCCACCTCCTGGGCTCTGCCTGCACCCAGCGCCACCCGCTCACCCCCACCGCCTGGGCTCGGCCTGCACCCAGTGCCGCTCACCCCCACCTCCTGGGCTCAGCCTGCGCCCAGCCCTGCCTGCTCACCCCCACAGTCCTGGGACTTGCGGCAGGGGTGAATCTCCTTTTTGCAGGTGTTGCACCACAGCAGAACCTGCAACATGGTACCTGCCCGAGCAAGGTCGACGCCCCCTGAGAGGCGGGGCCACGGGACCTGGCAAAGTCCCCACCCCCGGGAGGCTCAGTGAAGAGAGCTGGTAGAACCTGACCCGCCACCCAGGGAAACCAAGCTGGGGAACCCAGACACACCAGGGGCACCCACAACAAAGCCATGTGGGCGAAGATGATATTGGAGGGCAGGGGTGGGGGACGGAGCACCGGCCTCCACTATCCAACTCACCACATTTGTTCGGACAGTAAGCTGCCTCCGAAGGGGAAAGAGAGAGAGAGAAAATCAGATTTCTAAATTAAAGAGTGTGGGGTGGGTGAGCTGAAGTTGGGGCTCCAGGAGAGGGGCTGGGCGTGAGGGAGCCGAGGGGGTGTGGGGTTCCTGGGTTGTGGAGGGAGGGGCCCCCGTGCCGCTCACCCTCTTTATGGAACTGAGCGGCAATGCGTATGAACTCTTCCTTTTGCTGGTTCAGCATCCAGAAAAGCTCCTTGACGAACAGCTCACCTGGGAAGAACGGGGCGAGGGGCAGCCAGGGGCGAGGGCCAGGCAGCCGCCGGCCGCTCTCTGGCCTTCCCAGGAGCCGGCCCTGACACTGCTCTACCCACGCCTCGCTCCCTCGTCCTCACCACGGCGGAGGAAGGCTCTGCCGGGGGCTCTGCACAGCCTCTGGCCCAGGCCACGCAGCCGGGATGTGGCAGAGCTGGAATCTGGGCCTGGACACTCGGCTGTGGGGCCCCGGGTCTGACCGCCAGGCGAGTCGGCGGCCGCCTGCACCCTCCGTCCCTTTACCTTTGACGTCACTGTCTGTGATGCGTTTCAGATCCTTCAGGAAACTCCAAGAGACCTGGTCCAGGGTGCTCTCATCTGTGTGTGTCGGGGGGAGACAGAACCCCAGATTCCATCAGGACTGCCTCATGGGGCGGGCGGAACTCATCTCAAACTACAATACCCATGAGGCCACACTGTACAGGGATAGGCCTGGTTCAGGGATACAGTCCTGTTGCCTTCTGGGAGTTGTAGTTTTGGTACATAAAGCTTTTGGCTAAGTAGAGAAACAGTACTTTCTAGGGGCCCTGAAATATGCACTCTGGCCTTCCCCCTTCCTGCCCCCAGGCCCCCCCCAGACCCTGCCCTCACCAAGGACACCCATATAGGAATCCTCGCTAAACGGCAGTTCCTGGAGTGCCTTCAGGGCATCATGGACCCTCTTCATCAAATGTTGGTGATGCTTCTCATCCAAGTGGCTAGGCAGGTAGTCCTTCTCCAAATTCTCGAGCGCCGTCACTACCCTCGGGTCGCACGTGACGCAGCCCCCGACGGCAGACAGGCAGCCGGCCAGGGCCGCCACGCGGAGGGCGAAGCAGGGCCCCATGGCCGCCAGAGCATGCAGGTCCAGAAGCACCGGGCAGGGTCCTCTCGCCCCAAGCCGAGAGTGGCTGAGCGCTAAGTGCAGAAAAGCCACAGCCCAACTTAGGACCTCACTGGCTCCCCTATCCACTGGGCCCCAAACCACAAAATGAAGCTCTTCGGGAAACCTCCAAGTAGAGATGTGCCTTGGCCACCAAATGCCTCCAGGCTGTGAGAATCTGCCCTCCAGGGTACCCGCCCGGCATCCTAGCTAAGACTTTAGCAAGCGGTTCAGCAGGACCCTGGAGCCCCGCCCCGTGCAGCCCCGACTCGGGCAGGACCCTGAAGCCCCGCCCCGTGCAGCCCCGACTCAGGCAGGATCCTGAAGCCCCGCCCCGTGCAGCCCCGACTCGGGCAGGACCCTGGAGCCCCGCCCCGTGCAGGCTTCCCGACTCCCCAGACTGAAGGGATCCTGAACTCCAAACCTTAAGTCTCCCCAAACCATTGCACCTCAAGCTAAAAGCTCAGTGCCCAAAGCAAACCGGGAACAGCACCCGATATAAAACCAACCCTATTGTCAAACTCAAAACTCCGTGAAAAACAAAGTACACCCCAAACCCTTAAGCCTGGAGACCCTACAGACACCAAGCTCTCTTCCAGCCCCGGGGTGCCTTAGCGACCCTCCCCCAAGACTAACGCACCCCCGATTTGCAGGGCGCACGCCTCTCCTTAGGAGACGAAGGAGCCCGAGTCACCCTCAGCAGCAGCGCCCCGACTCCCGCGCTCGGACACTGGGGTCCGCGGAGGACCCCGGTTCAGGTTCTGAGGGCTGCTGACGGGGAGGGGGGAGCCGAGCCGCGTCCTCCTGTTCCAGCGCTTTCCCACGGCGCGGGAAATCGAGAGCCCACGACTGCGGGCCGGTCCCCTCTCCACGAGGAACTCCTGCAGCCTCCCCTTTGCAGTTCCCGCGTGGGAGCCCCAGTTGCCCAGGGGATGCCGCCGAGCTTTCCCTGGCCCCACCCAGGAGTGCAGCCCTCATTCTGATTGGACCGCAACAAAGGGCGGCCCCGCCTGTCACTCCATGACGTCACAGAGGTGGCTCCCTTTCATGCTAGAATTTTCCCAGTACCTATGGAAGCGGATGCCGCCTGTTAAAGTTCCAGAGCCAGGGAACCGTCGGTGTCCGCCCTTCTTTTGCCTCAGGACCAGGCCTCCGGTTAGATGCCCTCTCGCCCGTTGGAGAAACCCTGGCATCAATTACTTAGGCGCGGGAAGTGGCCGCTTGTAGTCTTGGGACTACGACTCCCAGAAGGCCTAGGGGCCTTTCTTCTTTGCATATCGGTACCGCTAACCCCATAGCTTCATGGGAAATGTAGTTCAATAATGACACTGCACACCCTCCCTGCTCCACCTTCTCTCATCAATCTGTGGGACTGGACGCCAAGATCGGCGTGCTGGGGGCTGATACTGAGGATCTGAGAGAAGAAGCTGGGGCCTCGATTCTCTTTCCTTACCTTTCCGTGTGATTCTAGCAGCGACAGGGGGCTGCGGATCTCAGCCTGCACCACCATACCCCAGGACATCGTGAGTGATGGAAGACCCTGGAAGTTCCCCACCTTTCCCTCCACTGTTTGTTTTGTTTTTAGATTTATTTATTTAAAAGGCAGAGGTACAAAGAGAGAGACAGAGAGATCTTTCATCCATGGTTCAATCCCCAAATAGTGCAAAACCAGGAGCCTGAACTCCACCCAGGTCTCCCGCGTGGGTTTCAGGGGTCCCAAGTAGTTGGGCCATCTTCTGATGCCTTCCCAGGTGTGTTACAGGGAGCTGGATCAGAAGTGAAGCAGCCGGGTCTGGAACCGGATACACACACACACACACACACACACACACACGGACACATAGCTCCACAAAGCTGCAGAGGCAGGGCTTGGAGGTGTGGACCTCGACTCCATGCCCATGGCGGCTGAAATGGGAAGTCCCTGAGAAGAATGGGTAGAGGCTCGGGGTTTTGGACCAGCGGGTGGAGGAAGTGAGCAGAAGGGACTGTGGTACAGCTGCATTCCCTCACCCTCCGGAAAGCCACAAGGGACTCCTGAAATCTGAGCCAAGAACCTTGCCGCCCTCGGCCAGACCCTGTGCTGCCCCTGGGTTAAAGGTTGGGTTCCAGGAACCACACACATCTTTGGATTCTCTCTTTCCAGACCTGGCCAAAGCCAGATCCAGTGGTTGGTTCTGTGAGCTCAGGGGCACGCGTGGCTTGGCAGGCACGGCACCGACTGGCTTCCCCCATGCCCAGCAGGGGTTTGGATGCCCGCTGACTGGCAGATTCTGCAGAGGAGGGGCCTCCTTCACTGTGACAGCCAACACGTGCTGTGCTTGTCTTTGGTAAGTTTTCAGCAAAAAACAAAACAAACAAACAAACAAAAAAAACAAAAAAACAAAAAAAACACTTCTCTTTCAGTCTGTCCACAACACAGAAGAGGCGTGGAGGCTGTGGCAAGGGCTGTGGGGCGGACCAAGCTCCCCCGGCTTCGCCAGAGTCAGGCTGCTCGGCCTCGGGGAGTCTGTTTCCATCTCTCAAGCTGAGGGGTTGACCTCCCTGCTGTACTGTCGTCAGATTCTCCAACCTCATCTAGGATCCCCCATCCCCTCTGGAGGGCCCTGCCGGGTTCCTCGTAGGCAAGAGCCTGCCCCCCCAAAACACGTTTTGGCTTTTGGTACATGCTGACTGTAGAAAAGCTACCGAGTCCCTTCTGTCTTCTGAGGTCCCGGAGGTTGCAACACCTCTTCCAGAAAGGCCCAGGCTGATCAACACTAGACGGAGGGTCCCCTCTTCCCGGGGCAGCCACCTCAAAGCCCTCTGGAAACGTCCAAGGAAGAACAGGTGGCCACTGTGGCTTCTGGAACGGCCCTGAGCTTCTTCTTACACCGCCAGCTATCAGGGGAGGGGAAAAAAAAGTTTCTGTTGGTTCTAGAATGTTCGGGCAGTTCAAGAAAGCCCCTTCTCCCCAAGTCTGCCCAGGTAGAATCACTCTGGCTGTGGGTGCCCACCTGCTCTGGAGCCACGCCACAAACTTCTCTGGGGACGGGGACCGTCAGCTCGCGACGGATCGGGCTATCCCAGAAATCTCCAGGGCCTCCAAGACCCAGACAGTGTCCGGACTGGGGACAGGTCAGCATTAATCCCCACCCACTCAGGCAGGAAGGCGGCTTCGGGCTTGAAGATTTTCAGGAACTCGGAGTCGGGCAGGGTGAAGTTGGCCAGGTAGACGGTGTCCCCGCCGGCCAGGTAGGCGGCCCAGAAGCCAAAGGTGCCGATGGTCATGACGGTGTGGTTACACTGCGTGAGCAGCGCAAAGTCCTTGGCCGGCGAGCTCTCGAGGCCGTTGCCGGCGAACACCACGTCCCCGCGGGAGGCGTCGATGTTCTCCCAGCACCACTTCATGCCGTTGCTGGTCACCACGAAGATAGGGGCTTCGTGCCGGGCCCGGAACCAGTCCATGGCCTGCTGCAGGTAGGCGCGGTCGCCCACCACGCCCTTCCAGCGCTGGGGCATCACCTGCAGGTAGTCCCCGCGGCGGACGTGCACGCCCACGAAGGTGCGCGGGCGCGCCCCCGTGCGGCCCAGCCGCAGCTTGCCCAGCAGTCTCTGGGCCTCTTCCCGGAGGTGGTCGTGCAGGGTGAACTCCCTGCGGATCTGCTCCCGGACGTGGTGGAAGAAGGTCCAGGAGCAGGGGAAGCCGGTGAACTTCAGGAAGGGGTCCTCCAGGCGGGAATACTCCTCCGACATCCAGTCGTGCAGAAGCAGCTGTTTCCACGACGTGCGTCTGTCCACCTCGGGCGCCAGCACGGGCAGCGTGATGCGGAACACGGGGGCCAGCGCGGCGTGCATGGCGGGCAGGATGAAGGCCCGGCGGCCGTTGAGCTGGGCCAGAGCGAGCAGAGTGGCGTACTGCCCCATCTGGTTCCCAAAGCGGCCATCCGGGTGGATGGTCCAGATTCCCGAGGGGGCAGCAGGGCGACCGGCGCAGGAGGAGGCGTTGGAGGCCGGCGACGTGACGGGCAGGCAGACGATGGCCACTGGGGCTGGCACCGGCTGGCGTTCCAGACACGGGAGAGACAGGGCTAGGCCGTTTCGGAAGAGGTCTTGGTGGAGATGCAGGAGGAAGGAGAAGGCAGAGAGGGCACAGACAAGCAAGAAGGCCAGACAGAGCTGCCGGCGGCTCGGAGGCCACATGGCTGCAGGGAGGAGAAGCGAGTTAGCAGCAAGGCTGGGCGCCTGCGGGGCCACGGAGGAGGTCTGGGAAAAGAGGCGGGGGATCTGGGCCCAGGCAGCCCCGGGGAATGAGGGAGCCACAGGCTCCGGCTGCCGGGAGTGTGGGAGGAGACCGGGAGGGGGCACGCTCCCGGGAGGGGTGGGGGAGATGATGGCTTTCCAGACAGGGCCCCACCGCTGGGAATCCCGGCCTCCCCACGTGCCAAGCCCACCGGCTCCGGCGTACCTGTGTAGGCGAGGCGAAGGCCACCATGGAGAAGGCTCCCAAGGGGATAGGGCAGGTTGCAGGCCCAGGACCCAGGGATGGAGTCCTTCCTGGGAGAGGCTGAGCCGGCTCGGCGAGAATCAGGCTGAATGTGGCAGTGCCACCTAGGGCCCGGCTCGGGTCTCCGGCATCCGCTTCCCTCTCACCCGAGCCCCTCGCGGGTGGCAGATCCACAGTCGGCCCCGCGCGCCCGGGGAGCGCCGGCAGCCCCAGAACCCCGGCCGCCAGGCTGCCCGGGCCGCAGCCCTGCCTGCCACGCTGCCACGGCCGCCCCCGACTGGCTGCAAGGGCTCAGGGAGGGGAGGAAGGTGAGAGGGCGCGGTCCGGGGCTCCCAGCCCCCGCCCCCAGGGCCGGGCAGGTGGAGGCGAGCCGGAGCCCCGCCCGGTCCCTGGCGCCGCAGCCAGAGCTCTCCAGGGCGGGAGCCCCAGCCCCTGCTCTCCCGGGCCGGGGCCGCCGGGCGGCGCCGCAGCCCCCAGGGCCTCTGCCCGCCCCGGGCCGCCGCCTCATGCTCGCGCGCCTCCAGTGCGAGGCTGGTCCCGGGCGCTCCGGTCCGTCGCCCTCTCCCGATCCGCTGCCGGCGCTTACCTTCTGCCTGGCACCTGCGGGCGCCCAGCCAGGCCTTGCCCGGCCGCGGGGCAGCCCCCCGCCCCCCACACCTGGTCCCTGGGGGCCCGAGGATGGCCGCCTCTGCTGCGCTCGTCCGGGGATGGAGCCCGTTTCCTGGGCGGCGCCTGCAGCCCGAGCCATCCTTTTCGGGAACTGCAGGGTCCTTGGCGCCTCCTAGCTCCTTCCCAGCAGAGCTGGGCGCGGAGGCGGCCACATCGGGCTTGTCCCGCGGGGCCGGGGAACACAGGCCTCGGAGCTGCGCCGCGCCCGCCCCAGCGCTCAGACCGCCTGAATCTGGAAGGCACAGGCGCGTCGCCCTTACTTCCTCCAGACCGGGCACCTGCCCAGCGCCTCCTCCCTCAGACCCAAGAATCCAGCCCTAGCCCTCCTCCCTCAGACCCAAGGGTCCAGGCCCTGAATCCCCCGAGCTCCAGGCCACCACCCACTCTTCTCGCTGTCACTGCCTCCAGTCCAGGCCTGGCTCTGCAGCCGGCTGGGACATCAGCGTGCCCTCCGCCCGCCCGCAGGGATATCTTGGGAGCACCTGTCCAGGCCTGGAGTGGCTTTTCTGGTGAAAGAAACACCAGGATTGCGTCAGGGAGGAGGAGGAGGCAGCAGGGCCATGCAGTGTCTGAGCGTGGGTGCAGGGGTTGGTGAGGCTGAGGCTGGCCCAAGGCCCAGAGAGAGCCCCCGCCCACCACACACTCTGCAGGTCCTTCTCAGCAGCCCCTGCTTTCCTGCTGGGCAGGGACCCTCACTGTTGGGGTCCTTGTAGGACAGACAGGGCACAGAGCACCTATGTGGGGAGCACAGTTTGCATCCAGGGGTCCAGGCCCCCAGCGCATCCCCCTCAGACCCAGGAGTCCAGGCCCCCAGTGCCTCTTCCCTCAGACCCAGGGGTCCAGCCCCAGCCTCCTCCCTCAGACCCAGGGGTCCAGCCCCAGCCTCCTCCCTCAGACCCAGGAGTCCAGGCCCCCAGCGCCTCCTCACTTAGATCCAGGGGTCCAGGCCCCCAGCCCCTCCTCCCTCAGACCCAGGGGTCCAGCCCCAGCCTCCTCCCTCAGACCCAGGAGTCCAGGACCCCTTTCGCTGGGGTCCCAGTTAGCCAGGTCCCCAGCTCCGACATCCCCCCGAGTCAGGTCCCAGGCCCGCGGCTGCAGGGACCCCCGGGTTGCATCATCTCTTTGGGCTGTCCTGGCCACCGTGGAATTCTGGTTCCTGCCAAGTGGGTCAAATAGCACGGATCAGGCCCGGAGAGAGTGACTGGGCAGGTCTGCCTGCTATAAATTCTGGAGCTGCTGCACCTGTCCGAGGAGACGGGGTGTCCTGTCGGCGGGGACCCACAAGCAGAAGGACCCAGGCCCCAGCTGCCCTCCGGGAGCGGGCCCTCGCACACCAGCCAGTCTGGCACCGAGTCTTGACCGTCCCCACCCCCCGCCCCCAGACCACGGAGGACTTGAGCCCCTGATGGACTGGGGCAAGGCCAAGTGCCGGCCCCCGGGGCTGTGGGTCCCCGCGCTCGCTGCCCTGCTGCTGGGGGCCTGCCAGGCACACCCCATCCCCGACTCCAGCCCCCTCCTCCAGTTTGGGGACCAAGTGCGGCAGCAGCACCTGTACACGGACGATGCGCAGGAAACAGAAGCCCACCTGGAGATCAGGGCGGATGGCACGGTGGTGGGGGCTGCCCGGAGGAGCCCAGAAAGTGAGTGGGGGGCTTTAGGGGGGGAGGGGCTGGGTCTGAGGGAGCAGGGCTGGGGTTCAAGCCTTGAGCGGGCCCCAAGGGCCTGACCCCCTTCTTAGAAAGATTTACCTATTTATTTGAAAGAGCTACAGAGAGAGAGAGAGAGAGAGAGAGAGAGAGAGAGAGAGAGTCTTGCATCCACTGGTTCACTCCCCAGATGGCCGCAACGGCCAGGGCTGCGCCGATCCGAAGCCAGGAGCCAGGAGCTTCTTCCGGTCTCCCACGCGGGTGCAGGGGCCCGAGGACCTGGGCCCTCTTCCAGTGCTTCCCCGGGCTTGACCCCCTCTTCCTGCAGGTCTCTTGCAGATGAAAGCCTTACAACCGGGGATCATTCAGATCTTGGGGGTCCAGACGTCCAGGTTCCTCTGCCAGAGGCCGGATGGCACGCTCTACGGCTCGGTGAGTCTCCCGGCCCCTCCCTCCTGTGCGTCCCCCCACGGTCTGCGCTCCTGCGTGGTCAGCCCGGCCCGGCCCGGCCTGGCTCTCAGCTCCCAGCACGTCCTGACCCAGCTGCAACCCCTGGGGGCCGCAGGTCAGGAGACACGTGCCGGGCAGAGTGGCGGAGAGGCCCTGTCCTGTGACTGCCGCCTCCGCCCCTGACCACATGGGCCCCCGCTGCACGTGGGGGCGCTCAGGAACCTGTGGCCTGGGAAGTGACCGCAACCCGGGGTGGCAGCCTGACCTCCGGGAACCCTGGCGGGCCCCTCAGCCGGCACGTTCTCTGTGAACTGGGGGCAGGGGTGGGCTCCGCAGGACAGCCCTGGAGGGAGGGAGAATTCTGTTCTTGGGGTGTTATTTCCTGGAGGAGGGGCTGGGCACCCAGACCCTTAGGTCTGAAGGAGGAGGGCTGGGGCCTGGACCCCTGAGTCTGAGGGAGGAGGGGCTGGGGCTGGACCCCCGGGTCTGAGGGAGGAGGCACTGGGGTTTGAGGGAGGAGGGGCTGGGCACCCAGACTCCTGGGTCTGAGGGAGGAGGCTGGGGCTGGACCCCCAGGTCTGAGAGAGGAGGGCTGGGGCCTGGACCCCTGAGTCTGAGGGAGGAGGGGCTGGGGCTGGACCCCCAGGTCTGAGGGAGGAGGCACTGGGGTTTGAGGGAGGAGGGGCTGGGCACCCAGACTCCTGGGTCTGAGGGAGGAGGCTGGGGCTGGACCCCTGGGTCTGAGGGAGGAGGGGCTGGGGCTGGACCCCTGGGTCTGAGGGAGGAGGGGCTGGGGCTGGACTCCTGGGTCTGAGGGAGGAGGGACCGGGGCCTGGACCCTTGGGTCTGAGGGAGGAGGCACTGGGGTCTGAGGGAGGAGGGGCTGGGCACCCAGACCCCTGGGTCTGAGGGAGGAGGGCTGGACCCGCCTCAGGGGGCACAGAGGACCCCCTGGGCTCTGATCTCCTGTCCTTCTCTCCCTAGCTCCACTTCGACCGCGAGGCCTGCAGCTTCCGGGAGCTGCTGCGTGAGGACGGGTACAACGTTTACCTCTCGGAGGCCCTGGGCCTGCCCCTGCGCCTGTCCCCCGGCAGCTCCCCACGCAGGGCGCCGGCCCCCCGGGGACCAGCCCGCTTCCTGCCGCTGCCCGGCCTGCCGCCAGACCTTCCGGAACCGCCAGGCCTCCTGGCCGCCGCGCCCCCCGATGTCGACTCCCCGGACCCCCTGAGCATGGTGCAGCCTGCGCTGGACCAGAGCCCCAGCTACACCTCCTGAAGCGCCGGGCCCCCTCTTTATTTATTGGGGTATTTATCTTATTTATTTTTTTATTTTTTCTTACGTGGAACAATAAAGACTCCAACAGAGTGTGACCTGAGCACGTGTCAATGTTTGGGGGACGGAACGGATCTGCATCCCCGTCTCCCCTCGATGCTGACCCTGCCATCCCCAACACCACCTCCCACCTCCATCACCCCCATTTTCCTAAGGCCCTGGCCTCCCTCTGGGCCTCAGTTTGCTGCTCTGAGCCCCCACCCCACCCCGCCCCGCCCCGGGACACAGATACTATTCTTGCTCTTGGAGAGGGAAGGACTTCTTAATCACTCCTGCCCCAACCCTGTGTTAGCATTGTGGAACTGTTTCTCAGAGGGACCGCGGTAAGAGGGTCATTTTATAGTGTTGCAACAGCCCCACAGCCTCATGGGAATTGTAGTCTCCAGCTCTTAACGTCAAGACTCAAGTGGGAGGATTCTCTCAGTCAAAAGGGACAAGGAGTGTAGGGCTAAGACGCTGTTTGGGACTCTCGCGGCCCATACTGGGGTGTCTGCCTTCGAGTCCTGGCTCTTCCACCTCCGATCCAGCTTCCTGCCTGTCTATACCCAGGGATGCATTGATGGCTCAGGGACTTGGTCCCTGCCGCCCACATGGGAGACCTGGAATGGATTCTGGGATCTAGCCCCTGGCTGTTTAACGCATTTGAGGAGTGAACCAGCAGATGGGAGATTTTTCTGTCTGTCTCTCTGTCTTTCAAATAAAATGAAAATAAATAACGGGGCTGGCATTGTGGTGCAGCAGGTTAAGTAGCCACTTGCAACGCCAGGGTCACCTACCAGAGCACCAGTTTGAGAGCTGGGTGCCCTGCGTCTGATCCAGCTTCTTGCTAATGCTCCTGAAAAAGCAGCGGATGATGGCTGACGTGCTGGGGCCCCGGCCAGGATGTGGAGAGACCGAGATGGAGGGCCTGTCTGTGGCTTTAGCCTGGCCCGACCTGGCGGTCGTGGCCATTCGGGGAGCAGATGGAAGACCTTTCTTGTTATGTCCGAATCATCTCCCAGTCATCGCAGAGAGCAGTGACAGATGTAAGAGCCAGAGGATTTTTATTTCCAGCTGCTGGGGTCCGCACCGACACACACAGGTGTCGGGTGATCAGGACCCCGTCCCTCTTTCCCTCCAGGTTTTACTCGTGTGTGTGCATCGTCACGCACACGGCTCGTTCCTTATTCCCTATATGGCATTTACTAAAATATAATAATATATAATAAAAATGAAAATGCCCCACTCCATATCAGAGTGCTGGGTTCCATCCCCAGCTCCCCCTTCCTGCTAACGGGCACCCTGGGAGGTGGCAGGTGATGGCCCAAGTGCTTGGGCCCCTGCCACCCACCCATGTGGGAGACCTGGACGGAACTCCTGGCTCCTGACTTTGGCCTGGCCCAGACCTGGCTGTTGCAGGCACTGGGGGAGTGAACTAGTCGAGGGGAGATCGATCTGTTTTCCAAATAAGAAAGTAAATAAATAAGACTCAGGGCCCACGGGGTCATGGGAGGGATCCAACACCCAGCAGAGATGAAAGTTTGTAGAAAGTGCAGTTTTCCACTACAACGGAGCGAGGGAGAGACAGTCTTAGAGGTCACAGTGGGGGAGGCTGGTGGGTAGTGGGAGCCCCACCTGCCCCAGCCCCTCCCACCGCCCACGCCTCCTGCGGCTGGTTCTTGTCTCCTGGGAAGCAGGAGACAAGTGTGGCCCCCATGGAGAACGCCATGTGACATGGGCTAGTCTTCCCAGGCAGCACGTTCATGACCCCACTCTATTTTTCCACGGAGTACCAGACCCTCCTCATCACTTGCTGATACCCCCTGGGAAAAAAATACTCCCCCAGATCATGATACAGCTTGAAGAATATGTCATCCCCAAAGCTGTGAGCCTGACTTCTGGGGCCAGTGCAGTGGCATAGCCAATAAAGGCACCGGCCTGTGATGGCAGAGCCCATAAAGGCACTAGTCCAAGTCCCAGCTGCTCCACTTCCCATCCAGCTCTCTGCTGTGGCCTGGAAAAGCAGTAGAAGATGGCCCAGGTCCTTGGTCCCCTGCACCCACGTGGGAGACCCAGAAGAAGCTCCTGGCTCCTGGTTTTGGATCGCGGCCAACTTGGGAGTGAACCAGTGAATGGAAGACCTCTGTGTGTGTGTGTGTGTGTGTGTACCTCTGACTTTCAAATAAGTAAATACACCTTTAAAAAATATGCAGAAGTCAGGAGGGCCGACCCGCCCAGCACCCACACCAGCCAGCCCTGCCTGGCCTGGCGGGGGGCTGGGGGTACAGGGTAGCACTGTGGAGCTGACAGAGACAGTGAGTTGGGCGCTGTCTTTCTCAAGTGATGCCCAGATACTAAACACAGACGTGAAGCTCCCGTCCAGACAGCTGCTCAGTAGAGAAAATGGATTTCCCACGCTCTGGCGACCAACCTCCTGCGCTGCTGCCTTCTGCAAAACTGAAACTGCTGAGCCCCAGCTCCCGTCCCACCCGCCCCGCCCCGGCCAGTCTCCCAGCCCGGTGAAAGGTCTCACCAGCTGTTGTGCGTGGACAGGAAAATTCACAACTGTTTCAACTGTTTGGCTTTTTGTTAATGATCTATGAACTTTTAAACAATTAACTTTCTTCTAAACATTTGGGGAGCTGATTCCACAGCTAAAAATAGCAAGTCATGCATTTCCCAATCCGAGGCTTCTCCGAACACGCGGACGCTGTTTGCGAATTCAGTCAATGAACTCTTTGCAAGTCTGGTATCTCATTCCCAGCACCGCCTGGGACAGAGAACGCGGTCAGACACTCCCAGTATGTTTTTTTTTTTTTTTTCTGAGTCTAAGGGTCCAGAATCTTGCAAATACTTTCGCTGTCCAGGGCAGGCAGCTTGGAGCGCAATGATCATCCCATCGCCCCACTTCCTTTCGGTCCATTGACAACGAAAGGTAAATAAACACAAGGATGCGTCCAAAAGTTCATGGGAAAATGGAATGCAACAGTGCGCTCACCCGCGTGCAAACACGTGTTGGAAATCCATGGGAGGTTTTCTCATAACAGACACTTTCTACGACTTCCTTGGGCTTCCTCCAAGTTTCTATTCTGCTCAGGATTTTGATGGAATGACCCCTTTAAAAATTAATTATTGGAGCTGGTGCTGTGGCGTAGCCGGTAAAGCTGCCACCTGCAGTGCGCCCATCCCATATGTGCGCCAGTTCAAGTCCTGGCTGCCCCACTTCTGATCCAGCTCTCTGCTGTGGCCTGGGAAAGCAGTGGAGGATGACCCAAGTCCTTGGGCCCCTGCACCCGCATGGGAGACCGGGAGGAAGCTTCTGGCTCCTGGCTTCCAATTGGCTCAGCTCCGGCCATTGTGGCCATCTGGGGAGTGAACCAGACAAGAGAAGACCTCTCTCTCTGTCTCTCTGCCTTTCAGATAAAAAAATGAAAACAAAGACATATATATATATATATTTTTTTTTTTTTTTGACAGGCAGAGTGGACAGTGAGAGAGAGAGAGAGAAAGGTCTTCCTTTGCCGTTCGTTCACCCTCCAATGGCCGCCGCGGCCGGCGCACTGCGGCCGGCGCACCGCACTGATCCGATGGCAGGAGCCAGGAGCCAGGTGCTTCTCCTGGTCTCCCATGGGGTGCAGGGCCCAAGCACCTGGGCCATCCTCCACTGCACTCCCTGGCCACAGCAGAGGGCTGGCCTGGAAGAGGGGCAACCGGGACAGAATCCGGCGCCCCGACCGGGACTAGAACTCGGTGTGCCGGCGCCGCTAGGCGGAGGATTAGCCTAGTGAGCCGCGGCGCCGGCCCAAAGACATATATTTTTAAAAATAGAAATAGTAACAGTAGTATTTTAAAAAAGAAGAAGAAAACAGAAGTGGGAAACCAGTCATTTTTGTTCCCCTGGCTCTCACAAAACAGCCGCAACACCAAAAAAGAAATCAGAAAATCGCCCTTCATTCTCTGCACTAATACTTCCCCATGAATATCTAAAGAGCACCTCGTTTTTTTTTTTTTTTATTTGAAAGGCAGAGAGAGAAAGAACGATCTTATCCATTAGTTCACTCGCAAATCTTCGCAGCAGCCCAGGCTGGGCCACACTGAAGCCACGAGCCTGGAACTCCATCCCCGCCTCCCACCGGGATGGCAGCGCCCAGTTACCTGCCCCATCACCCCCGTCTGCCAGGGTCAGCATTGCAGGAAGCTGGGATTGACAGCAGGGTCCCCAGGCACTCTGCCTGGAGGCCTGGAATGCGGGGCTGAATTCGGCATGCGAATCCCTGCACCAAACGCCCACCCGCCTCGTTCTTTTACACAGTTGCATAGTATTCCACACACCAAGAGTGATTAACCTACCTGCTTCCCAGGCTTGGATTCTTGGACTATGTTCAGGAGCTTGCAGGATCCAGGAATGCTACAATGAGTCACTCTGTAAACATTTCATTTGCTGTGTGTGGAAACAAACTGAAAGCCCCACCTCCCCGGACAGGGCCGCTGGGCCAAGGTAAGACTGTATCACCAGCCCACCTGCGGAGGCCAGATCCCCTGCTCCCTTGGAAGAGTTGCACGGGCCTCCTCTCTCATCTGCAAGCCTCTTTGCTCTCAGGCCTGGCCAGCTTCCCATGTGACCTCATTTGCAGTTCTTTTTTTTTTTCTTTTAAGAGAGAGGTTTATTGTTGGGTGGGGGAGAGGTCAAGAGAGAGAAAGAGGAACCAGGACAACGTGGGGGGGGGGGGGCGGGAAGCAGGTCCTATTATACCTTGGCAGGGGGCAGGGCGATAGAAGCAGCGAATCCCACTAGGGTGGGGGTGGAGCTGACACCTGTGGTTGGGCCGTCTGGTCACCTGGCTTGTAGCAATGGCAGCAGGGCCCAGAGCCTAAGATGGCGTCCGGGGCATAGATGGCGCCACAGATAAGACTGCACCATTTCACTAATATTTTCCCCTTTTGTTTCTTATAAAGCAGGTGTTGACTGGGATTGCAGCGGCCCCAAAAGTCCAGGACGGGTGGAGGGACGATGATCTGTCTTCAGAGCTACTTCCTGCTGCCGTGGGGCGATGAGGTGCTCTCCAGTGACAGGGGACAAGGTCTCAGGCCGCTGTCTCCTGGGGGAGGAGCCCCGTGGATCCCTGTAGCAGCATCTGGTCGACCGCCTGGTTGGTGAAGGTTTTGGTTGGTTCCATTATCGCCTCCCGTAAACACTTGTACAAGATGGTAGAAAGGCCAGGCTGATCATAGCAGCCAATGGTCCTAGGCGTGGCATCAACCAAGCAATGAGAGGATTTCACGGGGTGGGGGGGGTGGGGTCTCCGGGCCCTGGTGAAGGCTGTTTGGTGGAGGTGGATTACCTGGCCTGACTGGTTAACAGAGCATCACTGGTAAGGCCGGTCTGGCCCATAGCACCACGCCTGTTAGTGAGGTGCTGGCTTTGGGGACCTCGAATGGCGTCAGCTGAGGTCTCAATGGACCTAGGGACCTCCTCTTGGAAATGCTGGGGTTGTTTTGGGGTCAAGATAACATCGGGGCCCAAAGCTGCCCTGAGCTCACCGCTGGGGGGCGGGGGGCTGCGAAGCTGATGCCAGCCAAGGCTGGGGGCAAGGCCGCTCGTCTCCTGCGGGTGGAGGGTTCGTAGAACAATTCTGGACAATCAGACAACGACAAGGCGGGGCGAGGACCGCCAATACACCGGGTCGGGAGCAGAGCCGTTGCTGTAGGAGTAAGGCGCTGATTACAAAGGAGTGAGGCCCACTTGGGTCTAGAAGCAAGGACAAGGTCGTTATTGGAGGACCTAAGAGAGTGCTGTCTCAACCAGGGCTGAGCTTGAGCTTTCCAGCTGAGAGGCCCACAGAAGCTGAGAGAAGGGGCCTGATAGCAGTCAGGTGGGCTCCGAGGCCTTGCCGGTTGGGAGGCCCAGACCTGTCTGTTCCCGCCGGGTACATCCTAAGGGGGCGTGAACCTCCTTGGGGAAGGCACCCTGTGGACTCCCATCACCCAGCTGGCCTGGGAGGAGAGCTGGCCAGGGGAAGGCAGGTGGCGTCGCTAACAGGAAATTCACGGTTCTGCCTGCAGTGTCACTGACCCTACCTGGCCGTCCCCTCAGCTGCGGTGGTCACTTTGGAAGGCGGGCTGAGTGGAGGGCTTTTCAGCTTGGAGCCAGCGAGATCTGCGGCTCTGACCTGGGCGTCCTTCGACTCCAGGGCAGCTCCATTTCCGGTGACCCAACTCTCGCCTGATAGAGCTGCGGGGCCCTTCACCAGCCGCCTTCTGTGGAAGCCCAGGCCTTCCACACTAAAAGCCGCCGCAGTGGCCTGGCCTGCTGGGTCTCCCGAGGGCAGACCACTGTGCACAGCCGCCTTTAGCAGGCCCGCCGCCTGTCTCTGCATTGCTTCTGCTGCCTCGCTGTTTCTTCCTCCTGTTTTTTTTTTTAAAGTCAAGGGGGTGCTCAGTCCCACCTCTGACCCTTGTGGCCTCAGCTAGAAGTCTGTCGTCACAGGCAGGTTCTGGTAGTGGGTGTTCTGCAGGGTACACAATGCCAAGGGGACCGCCACGTCCTCACTTTAGAACGTTCTCTCCCTTTGTGTGGTCTGAAAGGGAGGCTTTGTCTGTCTACTGCGCCCAGGGTGAAGTAAATCTAGCCGCAACACCATAATTTAAGCTCTCATTTTGGCCACGCTATTATTACAGGAAAAGGTTAGCCATCCCTTGTATAAGGTCTAAGAATCAAACTGCACACCCTGGGGAGTCCAGTACAATCATTTTCCCACCCGGAAGAGACCAGAGGCGCGAGGGAGGGCCCAGGCTTCGCAGGCCGCCTGGACAGCAACAGTGTCAAGCGAAACCTTAGCAAACAATTGTAACTGCTAAGTGATAACTCAGGACACCATGTCAGGAAGCTCCAGTTAAATATCTAGCACCGTGTAACTTGTCTGACCAGCAAACTCAGCACCAACGCGTCAGTGACCTAAGCAGTTTCAGTTTCTTTCTACCAACACATTTAAAACATGACACAGAGATTCAGGTCACACGAACCAACATGTATCTTCCATCAACCTAGCAGTTTAGGGGGCCGGCGCTGTGGCGTAGCGGGTAAAGCCGCCGCCTGCAGTGCCAGCATCCCATATGGGCGCCAGTTCTAGTCCTGGCTGCTCCTCTTCCCATCCAGCTCTCTGCTGTGGCCTGGGAAAGCAGTGGAAGATGCCCAAGTCCTTGGGCCCTGGCACCCATGTAGGAGACCCGGAAGAAGCTCCTGGCTCCTGGCTTTGGATCAGTGCAGCTCTGGCCATTGTGGCTAATTAGGGAGTGAACCACCAGATGGAAGACCTCTCTCTCTCTCTCGCTTTCTCTGCCTCTCCTCTCTCTGTGTATCTCTGCCTTTCAAATAAATAAATAAATCTTTAAAAAAAACTTAGCAGTTTAAATTTAGGAGCAAAATTTTTTCCCAATAAATTACCGATTGATTCGAGTGTTTCTGCTCTCAGTAACCTGGCTCACCGTCTCTCCCAGTGGGACCTGCAGTCCATTACCGGCTTCACCTGTTTGCAGAGCCGTCCCGAAACACTGACTACCACGGAAGTGGCTGGGAAGAGTCCATGAGAACCTACAGGACAACACAGGTAACCATAGAACCAACAACGTCTCAGCTTTATGAGCCGCAAATCTGATTCTTAGTGCCTGGAGCAGAACACAAACCGATGATGATAAATGACTTTAAACAGCCGTGGATAAAGTTATAAACTCGTGAACCCACAGGAGGCACTTGCTTATTCCACTCAGTATTTTGAAAAGCACCTGTATCCCGTCTTAGGCCTCTGGGCCTTTCTCAGTAAGATAACCATCGCATCTGGTAACAAGGTCATCAGATTTTTGACTTTTGGACATTTGTATCAGTAGTCTTTTACATTATCGTAACGTAAAATTTAGCACCATGTCACACTCGACAGTGCCTGTAATGTAATCCAAACAGCTGACTAGCTGGTGTCTCTACACGATGAGAGACATTTCCAGGGACAACTGGAAATATCAAAGTCCCCAAGGAATTTGGACTTTTTTTATGCCTGTGAAGGACACCAGGGAGGTTTAAAATATCTGGTAGAAGCAGGATCCCTTAACATCAGGACATAATACAGACCAGATCTGATCACTGCACAGAGATCTGGAATGATTGTATATTCAAACAAACCATAACTCTTTTAACTCAGTTGCTCCTTAGCAGAGCTTAACGGGACAGTAGACAACACAATAGATTACTTTAGCAGAAAACAAAATTGGTGTCTTGGGGCCAGCACTGTGGTGTGCCAGCATCCATAGGGGCACCGGTTTGAGTCCCAATGGCTCCACTTCCTATCTAGCTCTCTGCTATGACCTGGGAAAGCAGTAGAAGGTGGCCCAAGTGCTTGGGCCCCTGCACCTGCTTGGGAGACCCGGAAGAAGCTCCTGGCTCCTGGCTTCGGATCAGCACAGCTCCAGCCATTGTGGCCAATTGGGGAGTGAACCAGCGGATGGAAGACCTCTCTCTCTCTCTCTCTCTCTCTCTCTCTCTCTGTAACACTGCCTTTCAAACAAATAAATAAATCTTAAAAAAAAAAAAAAAGTGGTGGGGCCGGTGCCGTGGCTCACTTGGTTAATCCTCCGCCTGTGGTGCCGGCATCCCATATGGTTGCCCCTCTTCCAGGCCAGCTCTCTGCTGTGGCCCGGGAGTGTAGTGGAGGATGGCCCAAGTGCCTGGGCCCTGCACCCACATTGAAGACCAGAGGAAGCACCTGGCTCCTGGCTTTGGATCAGCGCAGCACACTGGCCACAGCAGACATTGGGGGGTGAACCAACGGAAAGGAAGACCTTTCTCTCCGTCTCTCTCTCTCTCACTGTCCACTCTGCCTGTCAAAAAAAAAAAAAAAAAAAAAAGATGATTTAAAATATCGACTAATGTCTATGTGTGGTGGAATGAGAAGGCCATGCCAAGATGGCCGCTGGCAAGGAGCATCAGTTACTCAGGAATGGCTTTGAAACCCTGCCTGGCAACAGGCTGTGATTGGTTAGGGCATAGACTGCCCCTTGACCGGATTGGCTGTCTTGGCTATATAAGCTGCTGTACCTACTGAAACAAACGAGTCTGTGGCTGCTCGCCTCAGGCCTGCTTTCACCCGACTCCCGGGGTCTGTGTGGTGACTCCGCCCCTCTTGCCCCCACCATGCTCCTCCTCTCAGAAGAAATCAACTGCAACATCTATGCATTGCAAAATCCTCTTCCTTAGGGGCTCTAACAAGTACTGACTACCCATTGCTGTATCATCAGAAAACCCTGGAATCTGAAAGGCCGGTGTGTGGATGGAGATCACGGAGTGTTCGGTGGCATGGAAGGAAGTCTGGCGGTGTGCTCTGTGGTTGGCAGGCGTCCATGATCCAAAGCTACTCAGATCCCCAGGGGGAGAGCAAGGTGGATGGGAGAGCCTGGCTCCCAGTCACGGCACCAGTGTGAGGCCACCACAAAACCCACTAAGCACCAGAGTTTAGGGGAAGGGTTGCTGCCGGGTGGCAGAAGCCCGACGGGCCGGGAGAGGATCAGGAGGCACAGTTCTTTCATAAATGAGAGCTTTCTGTCGACGCAAGCACGTTGGAATGTTCTGGACAGGGAGCTATGTTCACCCTTTGCCTATCTTTGTGTTGGATTGTTGGTCTTCTTTCATAAGGAGTTTTATACTTCTTTTAAAAATTAAATTTGAATTCCATGAACCTTTTAAAAATTTACCATTTAACTTTTTTTTTAAGTTTATTTATTTAAGGGCCAGCGCTGTGCAATAGTAGGTTAAGCCTCCGCCTGCAGCACCAGCATCCCGTGTGGGCACTGGTTCGAGTCCCAGCTGCTCCTCTTCTGATCCAGCTCTCTGCTGTGGCCTGGGAAAGCAGCAGAAGATGGCCCAAGTCCTTGGGCCCCTGCACCCAGGTGGGAGACCTGGAGGAAGCTCCAGGCTCCTGGCTTTGGATCAGCACAGCTCCAGCCATTGCAGCCATTTGGGGAGTGAACTAGAGGGAGGAAAACCTCTCTCTTTCTGCCTCTTCTCTCTCTGTATCTTTTTCAAATAAACTCCTTTTTTTTTTTTTTTTGACAGGCAGAGTTAGACAGTGAGAGAGAGAGACAGAGAGAAATTATTATTATTTTTTTTTTAAAGAGAAGGCAGAGAACTATCTTCCAATTGCTGGTTCATCCCCCAAAAGCCCAAGTGCCTGAACCAGGAGTCAGGACCTCCGTCCGGTCTCCCTCACGGGTGGAGCCGTCAGCTGCTGTGTCCCGGGGTGCACGTCAGTGGAGAGGGGTCAGCCGTGGCGAAGGGCTAGGTCCCAGGCGCTCTGACGCAGGATGTGGGCTTCCCAGGCCACGGCCTAACCTCCTGTGCCCCACTGCCAGCCCCCAGAACCTCCCTCCCTTTCTTTCTATCTGAGAGTTGGTGACACAGAGACACAGACAGACCTCCCCTGCGCTGGTTCACTCAGGAAACGCCTGCACAGGGCAGCACCGGGGGTGGGCGGGCCGGAACCAGGAGCTGGGGCTCAAGCCGGGTCTCCCACGGGAGCGGCCGAGACCCAAGTCCTTGAGTCACCCTCTGTGGCCTCCCCGGGGGGCGCGTTAGCAGGGAGCTGGGACTGGGAGCAGAGCCAGGGCTTGAACCCAGGCCCCGCAGCCGGGATCTGGGCGACCGGGACGGACTCGTGAGCACTGGGCCACAAGCTCGCCGCCTCACGTCTCCGTAAGCTGAATATCAGCCCTTGGACTTTCGCCTGCAAGAACTTCCCATCTGTGCCACCAATCTCGTGAGTTTCTGTAAGATACTTCATTTATAGTGGAAAGGTTTTTTGTTTTTGTTTTTGACAGGCGGAGTGGGCAGTGAGAGAGGGAGACAGAGAGAAAGGTCCCCCTTTTCTGTTGGTTCACCCCTCAGTGGCGGCTGCTGGTTCCCTCCCCAAATGGCCACGATGGCTGGAGTTTGGCCAGGCTGAAGCCAGGAGCCAGGTCTCCCACGCAGGTGTAGAGGACCAAGGACTTGGGCCATCATCTGCTGCTTTCCCAGAGAGCTGGATGGGAAGTGGAACAGCCGGGACTTGAACCGGTGCCCATATGGGATGCCGGCGCTGCAGGTGGCGGCTTTACCCGCTACGCCACAGTGCGGGCCCCTCTCTTGACGTATTGAAGGTGGTGGGCTCGCAAGGAAAGCAGCCAACCCCAACTGAACGGCTCATTCGTTTCCTCCCTTTCGGTGTGTGCATCCCCTTCTGAGAACTCTGACTGGCGTTTTGCAGGACCTCTTGGTGGAAGAGAGCTCCCGCGTGGGCCTCACTGCCACGCCCACCCCCGCAGCCCCGCTCCCGAGGGCCGAGCGAGAACACCCCAGTCCTCTCGCGTCCCCCTGTTTCTTTATGGCTCTGGGTGCTGAGTCATCGTTCAAAGGCTTCGCCACACCCAGGTCGTTAAGGAACCTTCCACTGTTTGCTCAGCGCCCTTTACGGCCGCAGCGTTTTACAGGGAACTCATTGAGCCATTTGGCCTTCGCTCAGCAAACTGTGTGCCCTCTCTTTCCTCCTATTATTAGGTCACTGAGGTCTTCTTTATTCTCTCTTTTTTTTCCATATTTATTTTTTAATCGACATTATATACACACGTGGCAAAGTCACACAGCACTGACGTGTCCCGTTCAAATGTCCACACCCTGTCCCACAGCAGTGCTGGCTGCTGGGAAGGGCCCCCCGAAATATTGGGGCTCCCCCCCAAAATATTGGGGCTCCAACGATCGGTTTGATTTCTCACGCGTGTGAAGACCGATTAGCAGAGAGACACAGGCAGCAGCCCCGGTGACGGTGGCCGTGCCTTCACAGGTGGTGTCCGGTCTCCTCCCTCCTCGCCTCCCCTCTCCCCCTCGCCCCCTCTCCTCCCTGCCCCCAGGATGCCTCAGCCTCCTGTGGAGCCACTGAGGCAGAACCGCCCAGGCCAGCTGCCCCGGACCCAGCCGAGCCCCAGCCTGGCTCAGCTTCGGCTCCCAGCTCCCTGCTCACACCCACACCCTGGGAGGCATCAATGCTGGCTGGAGCACAGGGTCCCTGCCACCCACATGGGAGACCCGGATGGGGCTCTGGGTCCACGGCTTCCGCCTGGCCGAGCAATGGCTGTTGTAGGCCTTTGGGAAGTGGACCAGCAGGGGAGAGATTTCTCTGTCTCTCTCTGCCTTTCATATAAAATGGATTTTTTACAAAATGGTTTTAAGTATGTGCCATAACCGACACGTGCTATTTTAAGCTGTGAGGAAGGGGGTGCCGTTGTCACACACCAACAGGTAACCAGCGCCCGGGAGCCCGAATCCCAACAGCAGGTGCAGCAGAGACGGGGGGGGGGGGCGTGTGGGCACAGCTGTGTCCCAGCCCAGAGAGACCAGAGCTCCCAGCCTCCCTGCCCCCTACCGCCTCGGCTTGGACCCCGGCTTTTGCAGGGCATGCTGGGAGATGGGGCTCCTCCCCACCTGCTTGTTAGAGCCCGTAGCTCCTAAAACTCTTATTTCCATGGCAATAGGAGTGCGACCTTCATCTTCAACATTCACCCTTGGATCCCAGTCCCTGACACAGAGCTTGGTGTTTGAGAGGCACCTTTGCTCTTTATTTAAAAAAAAATTTATTTTATTTATTTGAAAGAGTTACAAAGAGAAGTAGAGACAGAGAGAAAGGTCTTCCATCCGCTGGTTCGCTCCCCAGATGGCCACAGTAGCCAGAACTGGGTTAATCTGAAGCCAGGAGCCAGGAGCTTCCTCCAGGTCTCCCACGTGGGTGCAGGGGCCCAAGGACTTGGACCATCTCCCAGTGCTTTCCCAGGCCACAGCAGAGAGCTGGTTGGGAAGAGGAGCAGCCGGGACTCGAACTGGCGCCCTATGGGATGCTGGTGCCTCAGGTGGAGGCTAGCCCACTATGCCACAACAGTGGCCCCAGTCCAGCCCATTTGGGGCCCCCTTTTTTGCACATGGGGTAACATTTACTGGTTGGGGGGTCAGGACCTGGGCAGCGTGAAGGGAGGTGCCTTCCCGCCCACACACAGGAGCAGGCCCAACAATAGATCATTGATTGCCTCCTCTCCCCTCTAATCGCAATCTCTCCCTACCTCCAAGGGGAAAGCATGAGTTTGTGATAATCCAGGCTTTGCTTTTCTGGCGGGTTTTCCCTTCGTAGCCTCCTTTGATATGATAACGTTAGCTGTTGGATTTGGCAGGCATAATTTCAAAGGTCATAAAAAAATAAAAGACTGAAAGGTTCCAAAACGTGTTTGTCTTAGTCCATGTGCAAACAAAGTTTTTCTTGATCGTAAGTGTGAGGAGTTTGAGGAGAGCATTGAAAACACCGTCAAGAACTGCCTGTTCCTGTGCCAAGCATAACTTGATCATTTTTTAAAAAGATCTTAATTTATTTGAAAGGCAGAGTTACAGAGAGGCAGAGAGAGAGAGAGAGAGAGAGAGAGAGAGGTCTTCCATCCGCTGGTTCACTCCCCAAATGACTACAACAGCCGGAGCTGCGCTGATCCAAAGCCAGGATCCAGGAGCTTCTTCCAGGTCTCCCACGTGGGTGCAGGGGCCCCAGCACTTGGGCCATCTTCTACTGCTTTCCCAGGCCATAGCAGAGAGCTGGATCAGAAGTGGAGCAGCCGGGACTTGAACCTGTGCCCATATGGGATGCTGGAAGCTTAGCCCACTATGCCACAGTGCCGGCCCCAGCTTGGTAATTTTTGTTGTACTCCTAGAAGGAAGTCCAGGTTTCTCCTTAAATTGTGAAGACCAGGGACAGGAACGTATTCCAGCAGGTGGGCCCCCAGTGAGCCTGGGTTAGCACCCGCCTCGGCTCCTCAGGTGGAGACAGATGGAGAAGGCGCAGGTAGCCGGCTTCCTGCCACCCACACGGGAGACCCAGACTGTGTTCCTGGCTCCCGGCTGTGACGAGGCCCCATCCCAGCCACGGGGGACATTTAGGGAGTGAGCCAAGGGATGGAAGTGTTAGGGGTGAACCGGCGGAGAAATTATTACCTCGGTTCTTTGTCTCACATGGAAGAAGAACTCCCAAGTGGACAAGCAGAGAGATTTAAAAGCAAGATTTATTAGAGTCATGGGGCTGGGCTCCAAGGGAGGGAAAAACCCAAAGTGGCCAGTGGTTCTAGGGCTTTTAAGCACAATTTTGGAAAAAAACAAAAACAAACCACTTGACATTCAGTTACAAGGCTGGGACAGAATCCATCAAAAGACCTGATCTGCAATCCTTTATCCTGTCTGGCTCGCTCAGGATAAAACAAAAAAAAAGCCATGGGGGGGGGGGGGGATGGGTACTTGTTTTCACAATAAACTGAGCTCTGGAGGCTGGAGTGACCACTCCCTTGCTCTGCTCTGGGTAAAATTGGAGATTCCTGAGGAAACGCACCCCAATTCCCCCCAATTCCCACTGACTGCCCTAACAGAAGCTCCGCCTCTCAGATAAGCAAGCTGATTTTAATAAACGAATTAGAGGAGGCTGGCACTGTGGCACAGAGGGCGGAGCGCGCTGGCATCCTCTATGCAGTACTGGTTCAAGTCCCGGCTGCTCCACTTCCACTCCTGCTCCCTGCTAATGCGCCTAGGAAAGCAGCCGCAGATGGCCCAAGTGCTTGGGCCCTGCACCCTCGGGGGAGACCTGGGTGGAGTCCAGGCTCCTAGCTGCTGTGGTCATTTGCAGAATGATCCAACGGATGGAAGACCTCTCTTTCTCCCTCTGTAATTCTGCCTTTCAAATAAATAAATGCATCTTTTAAAAAAAATCCTACAAGTTCCTGGAAGATTGTTTTAAAAATTGTTTTAAGTTATTTGTGTACATTTAAAAAAATTTTTTTTATTTGACAGCTAGAGTTAGACAGTGAGATGGCTGGTGCCGCGGCTCACTAGGCTAATCCTCCGCCTTATGGCGCCGGCACACAGGGTTCTGGTCCTGGTCGGGGCGCTGGATTCTGTCCCGGTTGCCCCTCTTCCAGGCCAGCTCTCTGCTGTGGCCCGGGAGTGCAGCGGCCATTGGAGGGTGAACCAGCGGCAAAGGAAGATCTTTCTCTCTGTCTCTCTCTCTCACTGTCCACTCTGCCTGTCAAAAAAATAAAAAAATAAAAATAATAATAAAAAAGAGAGAGAGAAAGGTCTTCCTTCCATTGGTTCACCCCCCAAATGGCCGCCACAGTTGGCTCTGCGCTGATCAAAGCCAGGAGCCAGGTGCTTCCTCCTGGTCTCCCATGAGGGTGCAGGGCCCAAGTGTTACCAGAGAAATTGCAGGGTTCTTGTCTTCACGCAAGAAAGAATTCAGGTGTGAGGCAGAGAGTAGTGGGAGGTAAAATAGCAAGGTTTATTAGGGAAGGGACATCCGTAAGGATGGATGGGCACCTCTCCAGACAGACAGGACCTGGGAAAGAGTGCAGTCACTCGGACTGGGGGGGGTGGGGATGTTACATGGTTGAGTGGAGAGAGTACACCTGACCAGACCAGGCGGGCGGCTCAGCAGAGAGGCAGAGGGCTGAGCGCGCAGTCCGGTTGAGGCCGGGGGTTTTAAGGAGATGGGTCTCTGTCTTCACACATCTCCTCCTGAATCAAAGGATTTTATGGCTGTAAATATTAAGAAGCTCCTATCTGAGTTTTCCCCTGAAGGTATCAGACAGGAGGAAGCCTAGCTGGCGCCATCCTGGGTTCAGAGGAAGGGTGAGCAGGACCCCCTGGAGAATGGGGATCCGGAGCAGGGTGTTTGAGATGCAGGTACTGGGCTGCACCTGGGAGACTGTGGAGGATTTGTCAGGCGGCAGGGGCGGGGCCCCCACCTGGCAGGTCATCAGGTAGAAGGGGGCAGGGCAGGATGTGAATACCGGGCTGCCCCTGGAACATTGTCAGGATGACTTTGAGATGTAGATGCATATGCTGGACATAGACGTCTTCTCTTTAGGCCTTTATGTCACACACAGGTAAGCTCATAACTGACTTCCTGCCTAACACAAGCACTTGGGCCATCCTCCACTGCCTTCCTGGGCCGCAGCAGAGCGCTGGCCTGGAAGAGGAGCAGCCGGGACTAGAACCCGGAGCCCATACGGGATGCTGGCACCGCAGGCGGAGGATTAACCCAGTGAGCCAGCCCTCTTTGTGTACCTTTTATGCACACCCAATATTTCATAGCTTCTCTAATACTCCATGTCCTTATTTTTGTTATGTAATTCAAGATCTAAGTGTTTCACCAGGCCCTAACATAGATATACCCAAATCCTCCTGCAACCAGAAACAGCTGGAGCAGACGTGAGACCGAGGGTGGCAGTGAGCGTGCCAGCCCTACTGCATGGGAAGAATCCACAGGGCAGACCACGAGAGCAGCGGGGGGGTGGGGGTAGCAGGTGAGGGCGCGGTCTGCTTTCCCACCGGAGGGCCTGTAGATCTGGGTGTGGCCCGCTCCTCTTCAGCCCTCCTCCCTCTCCTGGTATATTGCTGGGTGTGGTCCCTTAAGCTGCCCCAGGGAGAGGGCTGCAACCCTCCTTCCCAGGCTGTGGATGGACCTGCGTGAGGCTTCTGCTGTGCAAATGATGCCTCCGAGGCTGGCTTCTCTCATTGGACCGCACACCAATTCTCATTTTGTTCTACAGCCCCTCCTGTGGGCGCAGGTCATGCCGTGCCTGGAGCCTGGGGACCCATAAAACTCAGAGGAAGGAGGCAAACGGGTAGTTTATTGTACACGTTAGAATCCGCCCCAGTCAGGGATGGGAGAAAAGAGAGGACAACTTAGGTCACCACACCCCTCCCCAGTAGGAAAGCCGCTGCTCGGGACCGGTGCAGGCTGCAGACACCCAGCACACTCAGCCCGGCCATGACCTGCAACCTGCTATAAAACTGTTATGGGATCCCCACGGCTGACACTCCCACCACGTGCCGGGCGCCATGACACCTCTGGGGCAGGAGCAGGCAGTCACCGGGTTCCTGGAAATCCTGGCCCCCAGCCCCAACCACTGTGACCCCCCTGTTACATCCAGAGGCAGCACTGGACCCCCGGGGGGCGGCTCAGCCTGCACGCCCCCTGGGTCTGTACCTCCACTTTGCTAATCCATCCTATTCCTCGGCCCTATACCTTGTACCTTCAGCACGACTCACCCGCACCTTCTTTTGTCGGACAGAGGCAAGAACCTGGACCCTTCGGGCTTCCCCACCACACTTAGCAGAGGCCAGGCACAAACACCACCCCCCAGGACGGTGCCCAGTTCAGCCAACGGTGACTGGTGCCTTTGCACAGAGGGTGTCGGCCAGAGAATCTCACCCGGGGGGCAGCGTGGCCAGCATCGTTAGAGGGGGGCACCACCCTGAGTCCAGGGTCAGACTGATAACAAGTTCCCTGATATAATCACTGTTATCATAGATTACCCGGTTCAGCTCAGCAACGCCTGGCAAACCAAGATAGCCTTATCAAGACATTCCAAAGCTACCGTAGAGACTCCCAGGAGAAGGGCAAAGAACACCTTCCCGGGAGTGGGCAGGGTCTGGACAAGCCAGGCCCGCTGAGTCAGTCAAGGCCACACCACTATCTCCCCGCATCCTGTATGCACTGCCTTTCTTATCACACTTTTATGGGGCGGAAGGACTTTCTCCTCCACGCTGGCCACAGATGCCCTCACACCCGCCCGCCCCGTGCCCTAAGGAGGTAATGCAGACATCCTCCACGCGCGACCGAGAACGGGGGAGGCGCCCCGGAGACTCCCACCCCCTGCACACGGACACCAGTCCTGATGCGGGATAAGAGTGGACAGCCCACTTGCTTCTTCCCCAGGCCGCCGTTAGCAACCCTTAGTCTTATCAGAACAGGCTGGAGGAGCCTACAGATTCCAATGTCTGATGGGTTTATCTCTGCCTCTGATTCTTATCCCAGCCCGCTGATTGGCTGTTATCCCAGCCCTCTGATTGGCTGTTGTCTCAGCCCTCTGATTGGCTGTAATCCCAGCCCTCTGATTGGCCATTATCCCAGCTTTCTGATTGGCCGTTATTCCAGTCCTCTGATTGGCCGTTATCCCAGTCCTCTGATTGGCTGTTATTCCAGCCCTCTGATTGGTTGCTCTCTCTGCCTTCTGAGTCGCTGCGGTTCTGCGCTTCTCCTGATTGGTTAACTCTAGGTAGCTACTTTTATGCATAAAGAAGCCAGTACGCCCGCAGGCTTCCCAGGCAACTCCTCCCTTGGAGCCCCCTCCTGACTGCTGGGGCAGGAGGTTCCTCATTTCAATAAATCTTTGTTCTGGCTCCCTGCCTGCGTGGAAATTCTTCTTCAATGGGACACAAGAACAGATCTCTTTCAACGTCCCGTAACAGCTACACACACCAAAAAAATGCTCCTACTCCAAGTGTGTTTTAGGCACCCGAAGACCCATGGTGAGATTCCAACCCCTTCTCATCACGGGCAGCGGCTATACCCACTGCACCACAACGCCAGCCCCTTGGTATTCATTTCCTTTTTATTTTGAAGATTTTATGTATTTATTTAAGAGATGGAGTTACAGAGAGAGAAACAGACAGACGGAGAGAGGTCTTCCATCCACTGGTTCACTCCCCAAATGGCCACAGTGGCTGGAGCTGAGCCCATCCCAAGTCAGGAGCCAGGAGTCTCTTCCCTAGGCCACAATGCTGGACTCAAGATGTTTGCATTAAGAGGAGCAGGGTGGGGACCAGCTCTGTGGCATAGCGGGAAAAGTCCCCACCTGCAGTGCCAGCATCCCATAAGGGTGCTGGTTCGAGTCCCAGCTGCTCCACTTCTGATCCAGCTCTCTGCTGTGGCCTGGGAAAGCAGTAGAAGACGGCCCAAGTCCCTCTCTGTGTCACTCTACTTTCAAACACATAAAAATCAATCTTTAAAATAAACTAAGCTAAACTAAATTAACCTAAAAATTGAAAATGTTACAGAAATCTGGGTTGGGAAAACTTCCTCCATTAAACAGGCACTAGAGACGTGGAGGGTTGAGCAGTTTATTACGCCGTGGGCTCAGCGGGAATCATCTCCCGAGACCTGTGCAACAGTCCCGCGTGTGCCGCAGTATTTCTAGGTTCATCCCCATCTTAGCTGTTACAGCCCTGGTGGGTTTCAGTTGCAGCCTACGTGACCTAGGAGCAGGCTTCCAGTGGGCGGTGGGCCCGGTATGTTTGTAAAAGAGATACTGGGTAGGTTTATGACTGGAGTTGACAGAAGCAGAGCTTTGAACTTCTTCCCTCCCTAGACAAGGTCGCAGTGTGGGGGCCGGCGCTGTGGCGCAGTGGGTTAAAGCCCTGGCCTGCAGTGCCAGCATCCCATATGGGTGCTGGTTCTAGTCCCGGCTGCTCCTCTTCTGATCCAGCTCTCTGCTGTGGCCTGGGAAAGCAGTGGAGGATGACCCAGGTCCTTGGGCCCCTGCACCCACGTGGGAGACCTGGAAGAAACTCCTGGCTCCTGGCTTCAGATCAGCGCAGCTCCAGCCATTGTGGCCAATTGGGGAGTGAACCAGCGAATGGAAAACCTCTCTCTTTCTGTCTCTACCTCTCTCTGTAACTCTGTCTTTCAAATAAATATAAATCTTAAAAAAAAAAAAAAAAGTGGCTCACTAGGCTAATCCTCCGCCTGTGGCGCTGGCACACCGGGTTCTAGTCCCGGTCGGGGTGCCGGATTCTGTCCCGGTTGCCCCTCTTCCAGGCCAGCTCTCTGCTGTGGCCCGGGAGTGCAGTGGAGGATGGCCCAAGTGCTTGGGCCCTGCACCCCATGGGAGACCAGGAGAAGCACCTGGCTCCTGGCTTCGGATCAGCGCAGCACACTGGCCACAGCGGACATTGTGGGGTGAACCAACGGAAGGAAGACCTTTCTCTCTGTTTCTCACTGTCCAAAAAAAAAAAAAAAGTAACGGGAACTCTCATATTTTTAGCTGGTAGGGTGTGAAGTGGATTACTGTGATCCCCGTAACACGTCGTGGGCGGGGCAGGAGGCAGCAGGTGCGCATAGACCAGCCGGCCGGTGAGTCCCGGCTGGAGGGGCGGGGGGGGGCCGCGCGGCACGGCTGCGGTTTAAGCCGCTCCCCCAGGGAAACCCCGCGCGGCTCTGGGGTTTGGGATGTCAGCGGGAACCTTGCAGTGAACAGGCTACACTTGCAGAAACCTCGCCACACCGCGCGCTTTGCTTCTCGGCCTGCCCTCCAACACGGGGTGACTCTCAAAGTGCACCCAGAATCCGAGCAGGACGGCTTGCCGCCCTCCAGGTCGCCGCTGCCCTGGCCCCGCAGCGCTCAGCGCCACGAACCCGCACCGTTGGGTCCCGGGCTCCAGGGACGCTCCCTGCTCGTGCCCGCCTCGCGCGGGTCCGCACGCGGCCGGCAGAGGGCGCCCTCTGCTGGCTCCCCCGGGGGCCGCACCAGGCTCCTTCCCTCTGCCCACGTCTTCCCAGCCTCTGCCCCAGGGCCTTTGCACTGGCGGTCCTGGCTGCCTCAGTTCTCTTCTGCCAAGCCCTCAGTTCACGCCTCACCCGCATTCATCGCCACTTCCTGCTGGGAACTGGACGGAGCCGCGGGCTCAGCGCCATTGTCCTTAGGTGCGGCAGAGATACACAGCGGACAGAAAAGCCAGGGGAAGGCGTGGGCACAAGCAGCTGAGGGTGTGCGAGACGGAGCCTCACGTGCAGAACCAGGCGGCAGAAGCCAAGCTGCTGAGTGCTGGTGGTGCGCACAGGCTGTGGACTCCGTCTCGCTATTTTCCTGTGTATTTGACAGCTTTCATAAGAAAAGTGGGGTTTTTTATGCCACCTTTTCTTTTCCTTTTTTTTTTCTTTTTGACAGGCAGAGTTAGACATTGAGAGAGAGACAGAGAGAAAGGTCTTCCTTCCGTTGGTTCACCCTCCAAATGGCTGCTACTCGGTGCTGGCCTAATGCCACCTTTTCAATGAGGGCTCCCGTGACAATTTTTTTTTTAAAAATTATACTCCCTTGGGGGCTGGCGCAGTGGCTCACTTGGTTAAACCTCCGCCTGCGGCACCAGCATCCCATACGGGCGCCGGGTTCTAGGCCAGCTCTCTGCTGCAGCCCGGGAGTGCAGTGGAGGATGGCCCAAGTGCTTGGGCCCTGCACCCCATGGGAGACCAGGAGGAAGCACCTGGCTCCTGGCTTTGGACTGGCGCAGCGCCGGTCGTACCGGCCATTTGGGAGTGAACCAGCGAAAGGAAGACCTTTCTTGGTCCATCTTCTACTGCTTTCCCAGGCCACAGCAGAGAGCTGGATCGGAAGTGGAGCAGCCGGGACTGGAACCAGCGCCCATACGGGGTGCGGCACCACAGGCGGTGGCCCAAGGCGGTGTTTCTTAAGCATCACCCGAGGGGTCCTTCTCAGACGCCCATCCTCAGTCTGCATTTCATAGCGGCATGAAGACGGTTCCAACCACGCGCCGCAATCGAACCCGGAGCTGGGGCTGCTCGTGCCGGCCGAGCTTTATACCCACCGCTGCCGCCAGATGGCGCCGGAAGCCGGGCTGCGGGGCGGGGCTCCCACCACTCGACATTTATTTTAGCCCTTAGCTTTGCTTTCCCTCCGCTTAAACACAAAACAAAACAAACTTTCAATTTTAACTTTGGCAGAAACACACACCATATAATTAGCCATGGAAAGCAATTAAGTTTTTTTTTTTTTTCCCCAAAGGCAGAGCCCGATCTTCCGTTCACGGGTTCATTCCCCAGACGCTGGTGAAGCCGGGGTGGGGGCGCCCTGCGCAGCCCGGGTGTCGCGCGTGGGCGGCCGGGAACCGGAGTGGCCGCCTGCCGTCTCCTAGGGTGCGGGCCCTTCTGTTTTTTTTTTTTTGTTTTTTTTTTGTTTTTTTTTTTTTTTACAGGCAGAGTGGACAGTGAGAGAGAGAGACAGAGAGAAAGGTCTTCCTTTGCCGTTGGTTCATCCCTCAATGGCCGCTGCGTCCGGTGCACCGCGCTGATCCGAAGCCAGGAGCCAGGTGCTTCTCCTGGTCTCCCATGGGGTGCAGGGCCCAAGCACTTGGGCCATCCTCCACTGCACTCCCAGGCCACAGCAGAGAGCTGGCCTGGAAGAGGGGCAACTGGGACAGAATCCGGCGCCCAGACCGGGACTAGAACCCGGGGTGCCGACGCCGCTAGGCGGAGGATTAGCCCAGGGAGCCGCGGCGCCAGCCTAAGGGCCCTTCTGTTTGTATCGAGAAAACGGAGTCTCGGGACGGTGAACTTGCTCCCCAAAAGTCACACGACGAACAGTTTAAGTTTTACAAAATAAAAGCGGGGGTGGGGTGAGCCCTTGGTCCAGCGTTGGGGCGCCCTGAGGCGGGCCTGGATATTCATCTGGGGTCTGATCGCTGGGCACAGCCTCAGATGGCTTCCTGGAGTCAGGGACGCTCCCGGGCGACAGGAGCCCTGACCCTGGGACGACACGGAGCAGCCCCGGCTGACATCACCGAGCAGACAACAGAGGACCAACGACCGACCCGAGCGGCTTACACAGGGGTTTCAGCTCTTCCCGACTTCCGTAAACACAAAGGAAGGGGCCGGCGCTGTGGCACCGCGGGTTAACGCCCCTGCCTGCAGCACAAGTGTCCCATACGGACGCCGGTTCAAGTCCCGGCTGCTCCACTTCCTATCCAGCTCTCTGCTGTGGCCTGGGAAAGCAGTAGAAGATGGCCCAAGTCCTTGGGCCCCTGCACCTGCGTGGGAGACCCGGAAGAGGCTCCTGGCTCCTGGCTTCAGATCAGCCCAGCTCAGGCCGTTGCGGCCATCTGGGGAGTGAACCAGCAGATGGAAGACCTCTCTCTCTCTCTAGCTCTACCTCTCTCTGTAACTCTCTTTCAAATAAATAAAGCCAAAAAAGAAAAAAAAAATCAGGAGATTCGTGGGGAGACCCAGAGATTTTTTTCCTCCTCGCTCACTGCCGTGTTCAGTGTGGGCAGCGGCACCCTTCGTGGGCACAAAATGGCAGCAGCAGCTCCGACCATTGCTCATCCACGGAACTGACAAAGGAGGGAGGAATAAGAGGCAGAGGCCTGGAGCCAGTTTGTCCCTTGAGGCCTTTGGCCCATAACCTTTCCTTGAGCAACTGCTGACAAAAGAGGATGAGAAGATGTGGCAATGGCTCGCTGCTGCCCCAAGACACTGCTGCTGGCCTGGCACCAACCGCGTCTGCCAAGCGGTCCCACAGGGCCCCTCCGCCCGCACACGGGTCCACAAAGAAACGTGGCACGCCTGGTCCCGATGCCCGGCTCTCCCGAAACTTCCCCACAGACCACGGACCCACGGGCAGTGCTGTGTCAACTCCTGCGGCCGCCGGGGACATGAGACCACCGACCCAACCTATGCGCGGCCACGTGGGGGAGACCCGAGGCTAAAACCACATAGAAGGAAAGACCCCTCTGGGTTCCGGCTCGGGCTTGGAGAAGGAATTCCGCCGGGCCTGCTGTGGGCACACAGTAGAGACCACTTCCTGTTGAAAGCCTTGGTGTCTCCTCTCTGTGCGGGAATCCCGCTGCCCCAGGGCTAAGGGGACAGAGAGGAGGGGACAAGAGCAGACGGGGGACAGCTCTGGCCTGGCGACTGGCTGCAGAGTGGACGTCCCCAGGAAGGGCAAGGTGTGGGCGCAGGAGGGGAGGGGGCGCCCCCCGCAGGCTGCAGGAGCCACCGGGTCCTGGAAAAGCAAACCGATGGCGTCCCCAGGACTCCTGGCTGGAGACCCCCGCGCCGCTGGAGACCACTCGCGCCTTGTTCTTTGGCATTTTATTTCAAAATTGCAGCACAAGAGAGGGAAAAAAAAAAAATCAACGGCAGCACCGGGGCCGGGCTGCGCACGGAGAGACACGGCCACGGCCCGGGAACGGAGCAGCGGGCGCCTGGTCCCCGAGGCCGAGATGCGGGGCTGGGCCGGCGGCCGAGCGGGCCCCGACGGCTTTGGGAGTGTAGCGACCACACGGGGGCGCGCTGCAGCCCGGCGTCGGCGCCCCCGGCCTGCTACTCCATATTGCACTTGAGGTGAGTCACGAGGAGGCGAGGGGAGGGGCCTGGATGGCGCAGCCCGCGGCGTCACACCGGGAGCATCCACTCGTGAGTGCTCGCTCCGTACTAGGGAAGACGGGGGCGGCATGAGGGGCAGCCGCACCGCAACTCCCAGCAGGCCCCGGTCCCGGAAGTCCCCGGGAAGCAGCCTCCCGCCCCCAGGATGCCCGCGAGTGGGGTGAAAGCGCAGAGGCTCACGGGAACGGGATTCCTTCTACCCAAGATACCCTGGGGTTGCCGAGGCTCATGGGAGGGGGGTCGCTCCAACGGGCAGCTGGGGCACGCAGAGGCTCATGGGGAAAAGCGTTCTCTCACCAGAAGGATGCCCAGGGGCCGCAGAGGCTCATGGGAAAGGACTTTCAGTCCCCAGGATAAACGGAAGTGGGGATGCACGCAAAGCCTCTTGGGACGGGCAGTGCTCTACCAGGATACCCCGAGGCCGCAGAGGCTCATGGGAAAGGGCTTTCAGTCCCCAGGATAAACGGAAGAGGGGATGCGCGCAAAGCCTCTTGGGACGGGGTATGCTCTACCAGGATACCCCAAGGCCGCAGAGGCTCATGGGAAAGGGCTTTATCCCAGCGGGACATCGTTTGGGGCCGCAGAGGCTCATGGGAAAGGGGATTTCTCAGCGAAGCCTCGCCCGGGGCTCTGGAAGGCGGCAAGCTGACCCCGCAGGCCCCGGGGTGATGGGCGGAACCGTGACCTGCTCCTAGGATTGCTGAGGGGAGCCCTTCCATCATGCCGAGCGCCCGGCCTCACCTGGATCGCCTGCAGCTCCTTTTGGAAGCGCAGGATGAGCTCGGGCCCGTGTTCCATGGTGGGAATGTGGACGGCCTGCGGGAAAGGCGCGTGAGGCCCCGCGCCGCCGCGCCGCCCTCCTGCCCTCCCGCCCTCGCCCTCGGCGGCAGCCCGGCCTCACCTGGCCCTCATACAGGATCTGGTGCACAGGGCACACCTGGCAGGCGGTGCCCGAGCCGAAGACTTCCCGCACGCGCCCCTCCTCCAGCGCCCGCAGCAGCTCCTTCATGGTGATGGCGCGCTCCGCCACCCGGAACTCCCCCTGGGCGGCAAGGCACAGATGCACACCCACCCCCACAGGCACCCCAGCACCAGAGCCCTGCCCCCACAGGCACCCCAGCACCAGAGCCCTGCCCCCACAGGCACCCCAGCACCGGAGCTCCGCCCCCACGGGAGCCCCGCCCCCACAGGCACCCCAGCACCAGAGCTCCGCCCCCACAGGAACTCCCCCGCAGGCACCCCAGCACCGGAGCCCCGCCCCCACAGGCACCCAGCACCGGAGCTCCGCCCCCACGGGCACCCCAGCACCGGAGCTCCGCCCCCACAGGCACCCCAGCACCGGAGCCCCGCCCCCACGGGAGCCCCGCCCCGCAGGCACCCCAGCACCGGAGCCCCGCCCCCACAGGCACCCCAGCACCGGAGCCCCGCCCCCACCGGAGCCCCGCCCCCGCAGGCACCCCAGCACCGGAGCTCCGCCCCCACGGGAGCCCCGCCCACACGGCACCCCAGCACCAGAGCTCCGCCCCCACGGGAACCCCCCCGCAGGCCCCCCAGCACCGGAGCCCCGCCCCCACGGGAGCCCCGCCCCCGCAGGCCCCCAGCGCCTCACCCAGCTCTGAGCCAGGTCCAGGAGGCTCTGCCGGATCACTCCGGGCAGGATGATGCCGTCCAGCGGGGGCGTCACCAGCTCCAGCGCTAGGGCAGGTGCAAGGGAAGGGGGCGGGGTTACTCCACACCCCGCCCCCAGAACCCCCGGGGCCTGCCCTGCGGCCAGGGCCGGACCTACCCCCGTCCTCGTGGGTCCAGTAGATGAAGATGTTCATGGTGCCCACCTCGGTGAGCTGGTGGTCGGGGCCGTACAGCCAGAGGACCTGCTCACAGCCCCTCTTCTGTGCCTCCCGTTGCACGTACACGGTGGGCCCGTAATTCCTGGTGGAGGCAAGCTGGTCAGATGGGGGAGGGACCTCGTCCTCCCCAACACACTGGGGGCACCCCCTCCCCAGCTCACAGCCCTCCTGTGGCTTCCTGGGCACCCCCAGGACAGCGTCCTTGGCCATGAGCTTGGTGTGAAGACCCTGGGGGGGTACGTGCCCCCCCAATCATCTTCCTCACCCCTCTTGTGATCACCAAACCCCCAGCTGTCAAACCACTGCCAAGGTCACCCCTCTGGGACGCACTGCCGGCGTCCAGGCTTGGTCTGCGGCCCAGGACTTCCTGTCTCCCTATCCTAACCCTGGTCTCTTACCCGGCGCTAAGCTTGCCCCTCCCTCCCAAGCCTCCCTGGGCTCCCCAGTGCCCAAGGACGAGACCCCAGCTCATCTCTGGTATTCCTCCTTCTGGACGCGGTGCGCGCACTGAGCGCCTACGCGCCGCGGATCCCGATGCCAAGGTCACACCCCCGGGCACCCAGAGGCCCACCTCAGAAGCACAGGTGCTCGCCCAGGGGCTCCCACAGCCAGAGCTGCTGAGGCAGGAAGGCTTACCCCCCCAGCTTGTAGTCGCCGACACCCCCCATCCAGGCCCGGATGAATGTGGGGTCGGCCAGGAGGGAGACGGGGGTCACGGCGTCTCCGGGGAAGTAGGAGCCCACAGGGCACAGGATGACGAACAGGAGGGCCTGGGTGGCGCCGCCGACGCCCAGCGACGGCTGCAGAGGGCAGAGGGGCAGCGTCAGGAACCCGGGAGCGCAGGCCCCGGCCCCCCCCCCTCAGAAGCCCCGCCCCGGGGGCAGGGCCCACCTCGTTTCCGATGAGCACCGGCCGCACGTAGAGGCTGGTGCCGCTGCCCTCGGGAACCCAGTCCTTGTCCACTCGGATGAGCCGGCGGATGCACTCCAGCAGCTCGGCCTTGTCAAAGCTCTGGGGCGAATCCGGAGGGGTCAGCAGTCAGGAGCCCCCCTTCCCGCCCCCAGGCCCGCCCGGCCCTGCGCCCCCCCACCCCGGGCTGAGCCAGGGCCCCCTCACCGGCAGGCAGAGGCGCCTGGCCGAGCGCAGCATCCGCTCCATGTTGAGCCAGGGCCGGAAGAGGCGCACCTGCTGGTCCTTGCCCTTGAACGCCTTCATGCCCTCAAAGAGCTGCAGGGAAGTGGGGGCGGGGCTCAGCGCCAGAGTGAGATGGACACACGGAGGAGACCGGCGGCTCCGAGCTGAATTCGGGGCCCTGGTGTTAGCCCCCCAACTACTGAAGGCATCTGGGGGTGAACCAGGGGGCCTCGGGCACTGCTTAGCGGGCTGGGGGCTTCTGTTCGGGGGGATGGAAAGCTCTAGAACAGACAGCGGGGATGGCCACACAGCATTACTGTACTTGAAATGGTTGAAGTGGTGCATCCTGTGATGTGTGTGTTATGCATATATAATTATAATAAAGCATAATTAGCGTGCCCCAGAGTGAGGGGGACCTGCAGACGTGGTCCCCGGTGTCAGCCGGCCCCCGAGGGCAGTCACGGACAGGACGCGGGCCAGCGTCTGCGTGCCACACTGGGCAGGAACTGTGGCTGCTGAGAGGAGAGGGGGATGCGGCCCCGGGCGCCCCCCTGGGGGGTCTGCAGCCCCCATGGTGCACCCCCCACGCTCGCCTTGGTGTCTACCAGCCGCAGGCCCTGTCGGCTCCAGCTCAGTGTACAGAGAAAGCGGGGGAAACCCCTCAGATTTCTGAAAAACAAGCAAGCCGGTGTGGGCGTTGAGGGCGGGCCGGTGTCCGGGTTCCAGTCCCAGCAACTCCCTAACGATGCCCCCGGGAAGGTGGCGGAGGACAGCGTCCTGGGAGTCCTTGGACCCCTCCCACCCGCGTGGGAGACCCGGAGACCAGGATGGAGCTCCTGGCTCCAGGCTTCAGCCTGGCTCAGCCCCGGCCGCCGCAGGCACTCAGGGGGTAAAGCAGCAGGTGGAAGACCTCAAGATCTCTCCCTCTCTCTCTCTGCCTTTCAGATAAATAAATCAGGAGGGGGAGTGGGGGGAGGAGGAACAGGAAAGTACGCCCGATATCATAAAACCCTGCTGTAGACGACAAAACCTACCCAGACTGCCAGGGGCCCTGCAGCTGTGAGCCGCTCATCGCGCCTCCCTGGCTCTGAGTCATGAAACCCAACACCTCCCCAGTTTCTTCCTAGAAAGGCAGAGGGCCCTCCCCTCCGGGTCCCCGGCCCACCCGCCCAGCTGGCAGAGCCCTGGGCACCAGCCCCGCCCCTCCTGCTAGCCCCTACACTGTCCCTCTCCACCCAGAGCTCTCCCACCTGGACCTTCGCCCCAGCCTGGCCTCCACACGTGCCCTGAGGGTCTCAGATCTGGCCCTGACCTGCCCTACCCAGAGCCCTCGGACAAGACCCAGTGGCCCTGATCGGTCTCCTCGGCCATGCTCCAGTCCCGCAACTCCCCTGAGACATGCCAGGCTCTCCCTGCAGCTGGGCCGGACACTGGCTGGGCCCCTCCTCCCACGCTCCTCTCTCTGCCGGGAGAAGTCCTGCTTCAGTCACACTGAAAGCATGGGGCTCACGCTGGGGACCCAGCAACACCCAGGGCCTCAGAAACGAAGACCCACAGAAAGGAGAAGCAGGCAAAGCCGACCCAGGAGGGTGCACCTGGCTTGAGACAAGGCAAGGCGGAGGAAGTGCAGCCGGGAACAGGAAGAGGTCACGACCACACCACCTGCAGGGAGTAGTGCAGGGCGGAGCAGGCCGGGTGCAGCGTGAGGTTCTGGAAGGGCTGGATCCGGGGCTGGCCCCAGCCCTTCTTCCCCGTCCACTCCACCATCAGCATGTGGTCGGTGAACGTCTTCCCGAACATCAGGGGCTCGCTGGGGTTGGGCTTCTTCTGAGGCTCCGCCGTCATTTGTAGCTGCAGATCCGCGGCCTGAGGAAAGACAGGGGACCAGGTGTCCTGGAATCTGGAGATGCGTGCCAAAGGGATAAACTACATCTCCCATGATGCCACGGGCCTCGGAGCCATAGAGAAGGGAGGCCTCGGACCACAGAGGCTTCTGGGATATGTAGTTTCATTTCATTTCCTCCACCCACTGCCTACCACCGGCACCTCTTAAGCTGTGGGCCTCCTGCAGACGCCCAAATCCAGCCCCAGTACGTCTTCCTCCAGGCTCAGGTGTCCAGGTGTCCAGAACCCCAGCCCCCTGCGCACCTCCCCCCAACCCAGGAGTCCAGCCCCTTCCTTTCACCTTGAAGTTGGAGGAGGCACATCTTCTGGGACCACACACAAGCCAAGGGACCGGAAGAAGTTTTCGGGCCCAGATCTGGGCAGGAAGAGAAGGGAGAAGGCTGATGAGGCCAGCAGAGAGAGAGCTGGGGCCCCCGCACCCCCTCTGCACCCCCTGTACTTGTGAGGTTCCCTCCCCCCGGGATTCCGCACCACACACGTGGCCCAGGCCAAGCCCACTCCCCGCCCCCACGCGTGCCACATCCTTGGAAAGAGCTGAGTCCGCGGCAGTCTGACCCCTCCCACTGGGGGGTAAAGTCAAAGAGAGGCCCCGCCCACTCAGGGAACTTTGGCCCCAGCCTGAGAGCAGCTCAGAGCAGCGGACGCCCAGGGGAGCTGTGCAGGTGAGTGAAAGCCCCCAGGACCCAAATCCTGGCCCAGGTCAGGAAAACGAGGGACTACAGGTCCTGCTCCCCCGGGACTGAGCACTGCAAGCCCCAGCCCCCTCCTCCCTCAGACCAGGATCGGGACCCCCCAGCCCTCCTCCCTCAGACCAGGAGTCCAGGCCCCAGCCCTTCCTCCCTCAGACCAGGAGTCCAGGCCCCAGCGCCTCCTCCCTCAGACCAGGATCGGGACCCCCAGCGCCTCCTGCCTCAGACCAGGGGTCCAGGCCCAGCCCTCCTCCCTCAGACCAGGAGTCTGGCCCCAGCCCCTCCTCCCTCAGACCAGGAGTCCAGGCCCCAGCCCCTCCTCCCTCAGACCAGGAGTCCAGGCCCCAGCCCCTCCTCCCTCAGACCAGGATCGGGACCCTCAGCGCCTCCTCCCTCAGACTAGGAGTCCAGGCCCCAGCCCCTCCTCCCTCAGACCCAACTGGGCTCAGCTTGCCGCACACCCTGGACAGCCCAGTTCCGCGTGGGCAGCCCCTCCAAGGCTGCGGGGAGTCCCCCATCATCTCTGATCAATATTTCGAAGCTCACTTTTTTAACGATTTCTTTATAAAGGCAGAGTTACAGAGAGAGAGAGAGAGAGAGAGAGAGGGAGGGAGAATCTTCCAGCCCCTGATTCACTCCCCAGATGGTCACAACGGCCGGGGGGCCAGGGCTGGGCCAGAGGGAAACCAGAAGCCGGGACCTCCGTCTGAGTCTCCCACGTGGGTGCAGGGGCCCAAGCACTCGGGCCTTCTTCCGCTGCTCTCCCAGGCCACAGCAGGGAGCTGGATGGGAAGTGGAGCAGCCGGGACTGGAACCGGCGTCCACGTCCATATGGGATGTGAGTCGCGAGCGCCAGCTTTACCCGCTCCACCACAGCACAGCCAGCGCAGGCCCCAAGAGAAGCCCACAGTCTTTCGCTCGGCCCCTCCCCCACCTCAGGGGAACAGAGGTCAGTGCTTCCAGCAGAGTGGCCCCTCCCAGTGACCTGTGTCCCCAACCCTGCAGGGAGGTGCCTGGGTCCTGAGGTTGCGGGAGGCAAAGCCACTCCTGCCCAGTGGACGAGAACAGCCGCGGTCACGGCCGGCAGGTGAGTCTCGGGCGGCCCCAGGGCTCCTGGACTGAGCAGAGCGGGTGTCCCTGGCGTGGCCTGCCCAGCCCTGCAGCTGGTGCCCAGGAGGGGGTGGGACAGCAGGCATGGAGAGAGGACAGACACAGGGAAGGGACAGCAGCCCTCAGAGAACAGCCAGGACGGAAGAAGTTTAAGGACAGTGAGAGAAGGCAGAGGAAGAATGAGGGAAAAAGACCCAGAAATGAGGAGCAAATCTGCAAAGAACAGAGTCGGAGGCCGGGAGACGCCCAGGGACCTGATCCCAGCCGGGCGGGCGACGCGGTGCCCCAGGGAGACGCCCAGGGACCTGATCCCAGCCGGGCAGGTGGTGTGGTGCTCCAGGGGAGACGCCCAGGGACCTGATCCCAGCTGGGCGGGCGACGCGGTGCAAGGACCTGATCCCAGCCGGACGGGCGACGCGGTGCCCCGGGGAGACACCCAGGGACCTGATCCCAGTCGGTCGGGCGACGCGGTGCCCCGGGGAGACACCCAGGACCTGATCCCAGCGGGGCGGGCGACGCGGCGCCCCGGGGACACGCCCAGGGACCTGATCCCAGCCGGGTGGGCGACGCGGTGCCCCGGGGAGATGCCCAGGGACCTGATCCCAGCCGGGCGGGCGACGCGGTGCCCCGGGGAGATGCCCAAGGATCGGATCCCAGCCGGGCAGGTGGCGTGGCGCCCGGGCGTGTGCTGCCGCTCAGCGTGCCCGCCTTCCACATCAGGGTGCTGGTTCTATCCCGGCCACTCCTCTTCCGGTCAAGTTTCTTGCTAATGTGCCAGAGAGGCAGCAGACCACGGTTTCTGACCCAGATGGAATCATGTCCCAGCCCCAGCCGTCGTGGGCATCTGGGGAGTGAACCAGCGGGTGGAGGCTCTCTCTCTCCTTCTCCCTTTCTCTGCCTCTCCCTCTCCACCACTCTGCCTTTCACATGAGTAAGACAGCGAGGCTGGTGTGTGGCACAGCTGGTTAAGCCACTGCCTGCGACCTGGGCCCCTGGCTGAGACCAGGATGAAGCTCTTGGCTCCTGGCTTTGGCCTGGCCGACACCTGGCTGTTGGTTATTTGGAGAGTCAGTCGGTGGATGGAAGATCCTCCCTGTCATTCTGCCTTTCAAATAAGTAAGTCTTTAAAACAAACAAACAGGCCGGCGCCGCGGCTCACTAGGCTAATCCTCCACCTAGCGGCGCCGGCACACCGGGTTCTAGTCCCGGTCGGGGCACCGGATTCTGTCCCGGTTGCCCCTCTTCCAGGCCAGCTCTCTGCTGTGGCCAGGGAGGGCAGTGGAGGATGGCCCAGGTGCTTGGGCCCTGCACCCCATGGGAGACCAGGAGAAGCACCTGGCTCCTGCCTTCGGATCAGCGCGGTGCGCCGGCCGCGGAGGCCATTGGAGGGTGGACCAACGGCAAAGGAAGACCTTTCTCTCTATCTCTCTCACTGTCCACGCTGCCTGTCAAAACAAAGAGAGAGAGAAACTCAGGTCTCAGGAAATAAAGCCAGGAGACCTCAGGATAAAATACTGAGTGGGGGATATGGCGAGAACAAGGAAACGGAAGAGAAATCGATGAAAAGCAGATCAGATGGGCTGTGCAGAGTGGAAGGGCGCCCCGAGGCCTGGGGAAAAAACTGGGGGAGAGAGACCCCAACTGCCGGAGAGAGACTACCTCAGGGAGACTAGACAGAAAAACATCCGCACTGGCCAGATACTGGCTCAGCATCCAGGCTGGACGGATCCCGGGCCACGGAGGGAGGCCCCGTGATGCAGCTGCCTCCATCCTGAGGGGCGGGGCTCGGCTCAGCTCAGGAAGGTGCCCCCCCCCCCCAGAGACAGGGCTGGGCCCCAGAGGGCAGAGGGGCTGCTGGGACAAGGAGTGTGACTGTTCCTTTACTTAGTTTTATTTACTTGAAAGGCAGAGAGAACTAGGGGTTTTCCATTCTTGGTTCCTCCCTCTAACGCCCGCAACAGCTGGGGCAGAAACTCCACCTGGCCTCCCACACCTGAGCGGAACCTGCTGCCTCCCAAGGTGTGCGTTAGCAGGAAGCTGGAGCCAGAACCGGAGCCGGGGCTCGGACACCTGCCCTGAGACACAAGGGCAGGACTGGGGCTGGCGGGTCCATCGGGCAGGGCTCTGTCACCCCAGGGAGCCTCCTCCGCGCCCCACAACCCAGTCGGCCACTCACGTCCTGGTCACAGCCCATGCTGTCTCATCCAGGCCCAGGGCTTCTGGTCACAGCCCCTGATTCACATCGCAGCCTGAGCCTCTTACCTCACAACCTCACAGTGTGTCTGTCCCATTGAGGGGGGCCCGAAGTGTCCCCGTTCAGACCCCGGGCCCATCCCCGGATCACAGCCCTCCCTGCCCCAGGCTTGTCCCAGGTCGGGGACTCCCGCCTGTCCCAGCCTAGGGCTCAGCCCCGTCTCCACTACAAGACAAAGCGGCCTTCGAGGCTGGGGGTCCCACGGCACGGCAGAGTATGGGCAGGCCTCTGCACATCACAGCCCGGGGCGACCACCCCCCCACTGCCGCCCAGGACCAGGGGAAGGCGCAACTCTGCCCGCCTGCAGGAAACACCTCCCCCTCCCCGGGGGCCGTGCTGTGGCCGGCGGGGCTCCAGCGACCCCTCCTCACCGCGGGACCTGGTTACCTAGCGGCAAGGACTCCCCGCAGCAGCGCGGCTCTCCGCCTTGGAGGAAGGCCGTCCACGTCACCGGGACCAAGGTAAGGGGGGTCGGGAACACGGCCCACGGCATTGTCTTTACCGAGCTTCATCGTCCGGTTCCCAGGGGGGCCTGGAGTTTGAACGCCCTGCCCTCATCCTGCCCCCACCCCGTAGGTCCTCGGCCGCCCCCCACCCCTAAACACAACCGCCCCAGCCTGACCCAGTGCCGCGCCCCTCCCGTTTCGGTCCTCTCCTCCACGTTTCCCGCTTTGTATCTGGCCCGCCTAGGGCCTGCCCCTCCGACTCCCCACGCCCCACTGCAAGCCTTGTGCTCCTTGCCAAACGGAGCCCCATCCTCCTCGGCACCCCGCCGCGGAACCCGAGCGTCGCACCCGCAGCGGCGCCCAGCCGGACGCACCGGGCGCGCGCCGGTGGTCCTGCCGGAAGTGCGCCTGCCCCGAGGGGTTCCCCGGCCCCTCGGCGGCGCGGGGCCGAGAACCCACCTGCCCCAGCGCGGCTGCGGCCATGATCCGTGCGGCGGTTAACTGTGCCCGCCCGGGCGTGGCCCCGGAGAAAAACGTTCCGGCCCCGCCCTACTCACACCCCCTCCCGCGGGACGGCCGCCCCTCCCCCCCCCCGCATCCCAGGCCCGCCCGGGCTCCCCAATTACGGAACGCCCCGGAGCCGGGCCCCGCTGCAGGGCGCATGCGCCGCAAGTGCACCCCTTTCCCCTCGCTGCGGCTGCCGCCCGAGGTGGGAGCCAGGAGAGGCCAGGAGCGGAGGACTCGGGCCATCACGGCCCCCGGGTTCCCGCTGACCTGCCGGGCCCTGTCGTTAAGGGAGCCCCCGCCCCCCGGTCAGCAGGGCCGGCCCCTGGAGCGGGGTCCCCGGGGGCACCCCTTGCAGGGGCGCTCCGGCCACTCGCGCCTCGGGGTCCAGCCGTGCAGTCCACGCGAGGCCCGTCCCTCGCCCCCATAGCCGGGGGACCGAGACGCCGGAAACCGGCCCTGGGGCCTCCGTGTGTCTGCCTAGGGACAGCTCGGCCCTCAACTCCTATCCCCCGCAACGCCCCTAAACCGGGGTCCCGGGCCCCCAGCCCCATCCGCCCCCTGTCTCGGCTCCACGCCTCCTCCCCCGCCCACCCGGCCCGCGGCTGCCGGGGCGGAGCCGAGCGACCACGCCCCCGCCGCCCCAGCCAATCAGCGGCTGCCACACGCCCCCCGCCGCGGCCAATCCGCAGCAGCCCTGCGGCTCCACCCCCCTCACCTGGGGCGAGGCGGGGGCGGCTCTCGCCCAGCCCGGGGAGCCCGCGACCCGCGGTGTCCCCCGACCCCAGCTCGCTGTGACCCAGACGTCTCCGCCCTCGGCCAGAACTGCTGTCCCTAAGGGCTGAGAGTAAAAGGAGGCCTCCAGCCGGCCCATTACCTCCCAATCAGCGCCTAATTAGCGTCTCCCCCGCGGGCCTGCCAATTAGCGGCCTGGCAAGTGCTCTCCCCACAACCTGCTGCGGGAGCCCTGGTCCCGGGGGTGCAGGGCGGCTCGGCGGGCACTGTCCAACAGGGCAGGGAATAAACGCAAAGACGCCCCGGCTGGCTGCAGAATGTTCTGTGTTCGTGGGCACCGGCGGGGTGTGCCTCGCGCATCCCAAGGTGGGCGTGAGGTCCGAGGAGGTTCGGGGTACAGGTTTGGGGCGGAAGTGCGGGAAATCAGGAAGACAGATCCGGGACTTCCACGGGGGTGCTGGGGCCGGCCTTGCACCCATACCCCAGCTCGGCGCCCCCGGTCACGAACAGCTCGAGGCCCGTGCAGAAGCTGGCTTCCGACGCCAGGAACACAGCCGCAGCCCCTACCTCCGCGGGCTGGCCCATGCGGCCCAGGGGCTGGGGGCAGAGAGCAGGGAGGACGGCCGTGGAGGGGACCCCGCCCGGATGGCCATGCCCCCGCCCCACACTGGGACCTGGTGTTCACTCCTACCTGGGCCATGGCGCCCTCTCGGATTGCGGCCCTGGGGTCTGGCGCCAGGGCTGCCAGCTCCTGCCACAGTGGGGTCCAGATGTTTCCTGGGGAGATGCTGGGGGGGGCGGGCATCAGTGCAGCTGCCTCTGGGGCTCACCCCCCTTCCCATCCCCCAGGGGGCTGCTCACCAGTTGACGCGGACGCCATATTGACTCTCGTCCAGGGCCAAGGCTTTGGTCAGGGCCGTCACTGCGCCCTGCAGCAAAGGCGAGGGGAGGGGAATATGGGCCCCCTTCCAGCCGGGGCAGCAGAACCTGGGGGGGGCTCCCCGTCTCCTGTGGGCACCCCGCTCTGCTCCCCGCTGTCACGGGCGTCAGGCCTCCTTGGGCTGAATCTGGGAGTTGAGGGTGACCCTGGGCAGGCTGTCCACTCGCCGGCTCTCACCAGGTGGGGAGGTGGGGGTGGGCAGGGCCGGCCTACCTTGGTGGCCGCGTACGGAACCCCCTGGAGCTGGCCGACCGCCCCCACCAGGCTGGAGATGTTGATGATGTTTCCCCGGCTCCTCCGCAGGTGCGGGAGGGCGAGCTGGGCGAGAGACGGAGTCGGAATCAGCCCCCCTGGGGTCCCCCGATTCTGCTGAAACACAGACGCAGGTGCCCCGCGGGGGACGCCATGGAGGACCCCGCCGTGAGCACCCTCTCTGGTGTCTCGGTCCCAGCACTTAGCCTCTGCTTGTCTGGGAGCGACCGCTCCCCAGGGCTCTCCTGGTCCAAGAGGGGAACAGATGGGAGGCCTGGGTGAACTGTGGAGGACGCTCCCTGCAACACCGTGGCTACCTGAGGCCCCACTGTGTGTGTGTGTGTGCCAGCACGCCTGTGTGTGCGTACCAGCATGTGTGTGTGCCAGCACACTTGTGTGTGCGTGTGTGCATACCAGCATGTGTGTGTACCAGCATGTGTGTGCCAGCACACCTGTGTGTGCATGTGTGTGCCAGCATACATGTGTATCCATGTGTGTGCCAACACGCCTGTGTGTGCATGTGTGTGCGTACCAGCATACGTGTGTATCCATGTGTGTGCCACCACGCCTGTGTGTGCATGTGTGTGTACCAGCATGCGTGTGTATCCGTGTGTGTGCATGCCAGCACACCTGTGTGCACATGTGTGTGTGCCAGCACGCGTGTGTATCCATGTGTGTGTCAGCACGCCTGTGTGTCCATGTGTGCGTACCATCATGCGTGTGTATCCATGTGTGTGTACCAGCATGTGTGTGCCAGCACGCCTGTGTGTGCATACCAGCATGCATGTGTATCCATATGTGTGTGCCAGCACACCTGTGTGTGTGTACCAGCATGTGTGTGCCTGTGTGTGTGTACCAGCATGTGTGTGCCAGCACACCTGTGTGTGCATACCAGCATGCATGTGTATCCATATGTGTGCCAGCACACCTGTGTGTGTACCAGCATATGTGTGTGTCAGCACATCTGTGTGTGCATGTGTGTGTACCAGCATGCGTGTGTATCCATGTGTGTGCATACCAGCACGCCTGTGTGCATGTGTGTGTATACCAGCATGTGTGTACCAGCGTGCGCGTGTATCCATGTGTGTGCCAGCACACCTGTGTGCATGTGTGTGCATACCAGCATGTGTGTACCAGCGTGCGCGTGTATCCATGTGTGTGCATACCAGCATGCGTGTGTATCTGTGTGTGCGTGCAGCACGCCTGTGTGTGCGTGCCAGCATGCGTGTGTGTGCATGTGTGTATCCATGCATGTGCACACAGCATGTGTGTGTATCCATGTGTGTGTGCCAGCACACCTGTGTGTGTGTACCAGCATGTGTGCCAGCACGCCTGTGTGTGCATGCAGCATGCATGTGTATCCGTGTGTGTGCCAGCACGCCTGTGTGTGCATGTGTGTGTATTCATGTGTGTATCCATGTGTGTGCCAGCACGCCTGTGTGTGTATCCATGTGTGTGTACCAGCATGTGTGTGTATCCGTGTGTGCATGTGTGTGCGTGCAGCATGCGTGTGTATCCGTGTGCGTGCAGCACGCCTGTGTGTGCATTCACTGCACGTGACCTTGGGCAAACTCAGTCCACCTCCCTCCGGCCCCAGGCAGCTGAGCGGACTGGGCGGGGCCTCCCCCGCCACTGGAGACTAGTGAGCCTGAGCCAGCAGCTGGCACCCAGGTCCTCCCGGCAGGAATGTGAGCAGCTCCCTGCGGGGTCCCCCAAACCCTGCGTCCTCCCGGCAGGAATGTGAGCAGCTCCCTGCGGGGTCCCCCAAACCCTGCATCCTCGCAGCAGGAATGTGAGCAGCTCCCTGCGGGGTCCCCCAAACCCTGCGTTCTCCCGGCAGGAATGTGAGCAGCTCCCTGTGGGGTCCCCCAAACCCTCCGTTCTCCCGCCACGCGTCCCAACCTCAGGGCCTTGGAACCAGCAGGGTCCTGAGACGGCTCCAGGCTGGCTGCCCTGCGGCCGGCCATCCCACGTGCTCAGGCTCAAGGGTTTCTGGGGACACGGAACTTTCAGTCCCCAGCTTCGGTGCTAAATCGGGACAGTCCCGGGTAAACACACTCCCCCGGCACCTTCAGTCCCTGCTCAAATGCCGCCTCCCCAGTGAAGCCCTCCCTGACTACTCTGCTCAGAACCGCACCCTGGCCGCCCCTCCCCTCCCGTCACGCGAGCCGCTGACGGGCATCTGTGTGACTGTGCGTCGCGTCCGTCTCCCGGGGACGGCTCTGAGAGAATACGGCGGCTGAGGACCGGGTGCGGGGCTGGCGCTGTTCCCAGCTCGCCACAGCGCTTAGTGTTCCAGTATGCCATCGTCATAGCAACCCCGCGAGCCGCGACCTCACAGCGCTCCCCGTGACGTCACAGCGCTCCCCGTGACACCTGACAGATGGCTGTCCACGGCCAGGCAGCCTGAAGCCAAAACCCAAAACCAGGCAGATGCTGAGCGGACAGGAGCGCCAGGAAGGGAGCGTGGGCGCTGGGGGCGGTGGGAGCCTGGCCTCCCGGCCACCTTCCCGCCCTCTGTCCGCTCAGAGCCCCGCCCAGCCGCACACCTGCCTGCAGCTCACCCCACCCGGGGCCTGCAGGGGCCCAGACCGGCTGCTTGGCACCAAGCACACAGCTAGTGCTCCATAAATATTTGTTCGGCCCTCCCCAGCCTCTCCCACCTCCCTCAAGGTCGCTCAGCACCTCGTTTGCTACATTCCAGGATGTGCCGGCCCTCATTGGCCGGCGCCCCTCCTCCCCACCCCTTCCCCTCCCCTCCTCCTCTTCCAGTGCCAATCCTCAGAGCCTGGCTCTGCCGCCTCATCTGACCCCATTTCTCCTAAAGGTTGGGGTTCCTCGGCCTGCCTCTCCCTCTGGGCTGGGATCCCACCTCTGGCATCTGCCCCAGAGACCCCTTCTGGAGACCCCAGCCCCTCTACCCCCAGGCATCTGCATTTCAATGTCTCCTGGACAGAACCGGCCTGTGGGTCCTCCCCAGCCCCTGCCCCCACCGGAACTGGCCTCAGTCCCACCCGGCCCCAGCAGCCGCCCCTGCCAGTGAGCTCTTGGACCTGTCCAGGTCGCTGCACCTCATTCATTCACTCAACAAACCCGCGCAGAGCCTCTGCTGTGTGCTGGGGGCTGCAGGAGACAAGACAGACTCCATGACAGAGCCACGGCGGATAGCGGACAGACTACCAGGGGGCGCTGGGGGTGCAGTTCTCAACAGGGGGTCCCTGGAGGGTGCTGGGCGGCTTGACACAACGCATCCGTGTGAGCCGTGGGGGTTCTGGCGGGAACACCTGCTGGGCAGAGGAACAGCCGGTGCCAAGGCCCCAAGGCAGAAGCAAAGCTGGTGCCTTGGGTGGCGGTGAGGCCGGCGGGGTAGAGGTCAGGGCAGAGATGGACTAGGGCCAGGCCACGTGAGACCCCAAAGGCCAGCACTTGCTCCTTGGACAGACTCGATCCTAATACCGGTTTTCCCAGGGTCACGCTGGTTTCCTCATACGGCAGCCAGTGCCAGTGGGACCATGGCGCTTCCGTGCTGAGGCACCTCCCACGGCTGCCACGCCCTCTCAGCCTGGCCCCAAGACCCAGCGTGCCCTGGTCCCCACCCGGCCCCTCCTGCTGTGCCCCTCCCTTCCCAGCACCCCCGGAACTCACCTGAACTCACCGCCAGGCCTCGCATGGCTGCTCCCTCTGCCAGGAACAGCGTCACCGCCTCCCTACCCCCTCGCCTGTCACCGCGTCCAGAAGCCTCGCCTGAACCCAGCACAAGCCGGTCTCCCTGTCACTCTCAGCCGCCCCCAACGCCGGCCCACCACGAGACGCACACCTACGCCTGTCCCTGCGTTTGTCCAGCACCCCCCCCGCACCTGCTCACTGCTGTCCCCCAGCAGCCAGCATGAGTGGACGCGTCCAGCTCTGACAGCCCATGCCCAGGCCTCCCGGGGATCTGTAGGCCTGGGAGGGAGCAGGTCCTTGGTCCCACCCTTCTCTGCAGCCTAGCTCCGTTCAAGGCCCCTGGCAGCCCCACGGGGTTCTGGTAGGGATGGTGTCACGTCCTAGGTTTGGGGACTGAGGTGTGAACACAGAGACAAAAGCCTTCATCTTGGGGAAAACCAAGTGCGGGAGGCAGGGGCAGACGACACCCGGGTCCAGGTGCACTGAGCGGAGGTATCAGACAGCCCGAGTTGTAACGCTGTGGGTTAAACCACCACCTGGGCTCCGCACGTGCCCCGGCGGACGTGTGGTATCTGGCTCTGGCAGCTCCTGACCCCAGCTTCCTGCGGATGCACACCCAGCCACCCTGCAAGGGGGTGCCAAGTGGGTCCCTGCCTCTCATGGGAGACCCGGTGGAGCCCTCAGCCCAGCCCAGCCCAGCCCAGCACTGGCTGTTGCAGGCATCTGTGGAGTGAACCAGTGGATGGGAGAGCTTGCTTGCTTTCTTGTTTAAAGATCTATTTATTTGAAAGGCAGAGTTACAGAGAATTACAGCCATATATATATATATATATATATATATATATATGAGAGAGAGAGGGGGAGAGAGAGAGAGAAAGGGAGAGAGAGAGAGAGAGAGAGAGGTCTTCCACCCTCTGGTTCACTTCCCAGATGCCTGCAATGGTCAGAGTTGCGTCGATCCGAAGCCAGGAGCCAGGAGCTTCCTCCGGGTCTCCCACGCGGGTGCAGGGGCCCAAGCACTTGGGCCATCCTCCGCTGCTTTCCCAGGCCAGAGCAGAGAGCTGGATAGGGAGTGGAGCAGCCGGGACTAGAACCGGCGCCCATATGGGATGCCGGCCCTGCAGGCGGCGGCTTTACTGGCTACGCCACAGCACCCGCCCCCAAGAGCTGTCTTTCCTCCTCTCTCTCCCCCTCTCCAGTCTCTCTGCTCGTAAAGAAAGCAGACGGAGAAACATGGAAGACGCTGACCACGGAGAATCTATGCAGAGAACCTCGCGCGCCCACTCTGGCAATGTTCCTCAGGGCTGAATTATGTCCCCGTAAAGATGACGGAGCACAGACCCCGCCGAGCCCACGGAGGACCCACGTGACGCCCTCACTCATGAACCTGCACAACGTCTCGGGGACAGGGGGCAGGGGACAGAGCCGTCTAAGGCAACAGTGCGGCTTCTTTAAGATAGGATAAGCAGTTCCTGCCCCAGGCCCTTCCCACGCTGGGCGCAGTGAGAGAAACGCCCGGTCTGTCCACCTCCTGCCTTCCCGCTCAGGTCGGCTCTGTGCTCACCCTGGCCTACTTCCCCAGGCTGCGTTTGCCCAATCCTGAGCTCAGGGAACTGAAACAGAGCGAGGCAGGTTGGCCGCAAGGAGCAACACGGGGCAAGGTTCACCAGTCACCGCGTGTTCGGGGGAGTCTGAGGGCGGCTTCATTCCACCAGGGCTGTGTGAGTGAGATGCCAGGATGAGCCCCATTTCACAGATGAGGAGACTGAGGCCCGGGGAGGGCCGAGTCGCTTGCACTGCATCGCAGGCAGGACCCCCACTCACAGTGGCAAGAGCCCGGCAGCTTTCTCTTTCCTGACGCTGGCAATAACGGGGAAGTGCGTGAACCCTCACGAGCCATCGTGCCTGTACACTGGGGGGTGCCGTGTTGGCTCGGCCCAAGAAGGAGCCAGGGCTCGCCCTGACCGGCCGGGGCACCACACCTGCCTCCGGGAGGGGCCTGCGAGTGAGTGCCTGAGCCCCCCACCCCACGCCGGTGCTCTCCCGGCAGCTGGGCCCCAGGCTCGCTCCTGCAGACCCGCTGACTCCCGCTGCCCGCTGGCCACCTGGAGTGGGTGCTGGGTGGGCACCTCACACTCAGCAGCACCCCCCTCCCAGGGCTCCTGGCTGGGTCGGACCGGTTGCTGGAGCAGGGGTGGCACTCCTTTCTCTCTGAAATCCACTCGCACAGCTGGGCCGTGAAGAAATCCTGACAATCCCAGCTTCAAAACGGACCCGGCTTCGCACCGCTTTGCACCAAGTGCAGGGCCCGGGCGCGTACAACCTCACCGCCCGCCTGGCCACGGCAGCCTCGGCCCTCAGTCGCAGGCCCTTCCCCGGGGTGGCCAGCAGAGGGCGCCAGTTCCCACGCAGGCAGCTCCCTTCCTTCTGCTGAGCCGGCTGTTGGCAAAGCAAAGATCCCCGGGACCCAGAAGTCCCCACAGTCGGAGCTCCTCCACCCACTCGCGGCCCTGTCCTCCTGCGCGCGCCCCCTCAGGGGCTCTGCGCTGACGCCCTTGCTGCACCTCCTGCCCGAGAGCGGCCGCCTGCCCCCGGACCCGTGCACCTGCTGCTCCTGGGCCCCCACTGCTCTTCCACAACTCTTTTTTTTTATTTTTATTTTTTGACAGGCAGAGTGGACAGTGAGAGAGAGAGACAGAGAGAAAGGTCTTCCTTTGCCGTTGGTTCAACCTCCAACAGCCGCCGCGGCCGGCGCGCTGCAGCCGGTGCTGCGCTGATCCCATGGCGGAGCCAGGTGCTTTTCCTGGTCTCCCATGGGGTGCAGGGCCCAAGCACCTGGGCCATCCTCCACTGCACTCCCTGGCCACAGCAGAGGGCTGGCCTGGAAGAGGGGCAATCGGGACAGAATCCGGCACCCCGACCGGGACTAGAACCCGGTGTGCCGGCGCCGCAAGGCGGAGGATTAGCCTAGTGAGCCGCGGTGCCGGCTTCCACAACTCTTATTTAAAAACCTGTAATAGTGGTTATAATAATTTATGTGGTTGAGGCATAATCCCTGGGCGTACCTGTGGGGCACGATGCACGCCTGCGTCAAGGGCTCAGTGACGGAGTCCGGTGCCTGGAGAGGGCCCACCAGCCCACCACAGGCAGCTCTCACTCCTCAGCTGTGGTTAGGGTCTCGAGTCCAAGTCACCGCTCAGAGGAGAGCCCTGAGCCGTCCTCCCGCCCCGCGCTCCGGCTAAAACAGCGACCAACTGTAGGGTGTTCTCCCTCAAGACTTACTGATTGATTTGAAAGTCAGAGAGGGAGGGGGGTTGAGAGAGAGAGAGAGAGAGAGAGAGAGAGAGAGAGAGGTCTCCCATCCACTGGCTCACTCCCATAATGGCTTCATCGGCCAGAGCTGCGCTGATTTAAAGCCAGGAGCTTCTTCCGGGTCTCCCACATGGGTGCAGGGGCCCAAGCACTTGGGCCATCTTCTACTGCTTTCCCAGGCCACAGCAGAGAGCTGGGTCGGAAGTGGAGCAGCTGGGATTTGAACCAGTGCCCGTATGGACGCCCATGTTGCAGGCAACGGCTTCACTCTCTACGCCCCAGCACCAGCCCCTACACACACACACATACAAAAGTCCCACCAGGGCGGGCATTACCCCTGTGTGGGTGCCCACAGCCATGCTGGAGTGTGGCCTCACGCCTGGCTGCTCCGCCTCTGACCCAGCCTCCTGCCAAGGCCCACCCTGGGGGCCGCAGAGGGCAACAGCACTTGAGTTCCTGCCACTCACGCCGGAGACCCAGGCTCAGCTCCAGGCTCCGGGCTTCAGCCCGACCCAGTCTTGGCTGCTGCAGGCGTTGGGGAGTGAACAGTGGATGGAAGACACCCCCCCCCCTTCTCTTTATCTCTTTGTCTCTGTAACTCTGCCTTTCAAAACAAATAAATATTTAAAAAAAAAAACTCTCCAGAAAACAAAATGAAAATAAGGAAGCCACAAGAAGCAAGAAGAGCAGAAAGCAAAGACTTCTGGGAACAGGGCGATGGGCACGTGGGGTTGGAGATACGATTCTCTCTCCTTGTCTGCACACTGGCAAAATGCCATGATCAAGAGCACAGGAAACAAGCCGGCGCCGTGGCTCAACAGGCTAATCCTCTGCCCAGCGGTGCTGGCACCCCGGGTTCTAGTCCCGGTCGGGGCGCCGGATTCTGTCCCGGTTGCCCCTCTTCCAGGTCAGCTCTCTGCTGTGGCCAGGGAGTGCAGTGGAGGATGGCCCAAGTGCTTGGGCCCTGTACCCCATGGGAGACCAGGAGAAGCACCTGGCTCCTGGCTTCGGATCAGCGTGGTGGAGGTTGAACCAACGGCAAAAGGAAGACCTTTCTGTCTCTCTCTCTCTCACTGTCCACTCTGCCTGTCAAAAAAAAAAGCGCATGAACACACACACACACATGCATATACATGTGCACAAGAATGCACGTGTCAACACACATGCACACACACACACACGTGCACACACTCGCCCACCGCGCCTCGTCCCCAAGCTTCCGTCACTTCTGTGCACAGCACTGACCGCTCCCTGACCTCTGGCCGCCCCCCACCCGGGTCTGCCCCACCACAAGGGTCGGCTTTGCTCACTGCTTTGTGCCCAGTGCTTGGCATGGCGTCGGGGCTAAAGGAGTACTTGCTGGATTAACTCATTTAGAAGGGCCACGGTGAAGCCTCCGCCCGCACGGGCGCTCTGCCCGCGGGGACACGGTCCACACCCGGTCTGCGGCCCGGCCCAGCCCTCACCTTGCACAGGGTGTAGGTCCCCAGCAGGTTCAGCTCCAGCAGCTCCCGGAAGCCCTGGGCCGTGGTCTCCTCCAACGGCTGCAGGGGAGGGTCTGGGGTGGGGTGGGGGCGTCGTGAGCAGGGGCCGCCCAGAGCGGCAGGAGGGGTGGGGCCCGCGGCCGGAGTCTCCGCCTCCCGCCTCCCGGCTGCGCGACCCTGCACAGCCACGGTCCTGCCCTCGGGTTCCCGGGTTCCCAGCTGCGAGCGGGGGCGCCGGCGCTTCTCACTTGCCCCTGTAGGTTTCACCGCTGCCCCACCGGGAGGCAGGAATGAGCGGTTCAAGCCCCTCACGCTGCTTCCGCTCTTACTTCCTGCCCTCGCGCCTGGGAAAGCAGACGGCGGGCCCCGGGGCTCCAGTCCCTGCCACCCAGGCTCCTGGCTTCGACCTGGCCCAGCCCTGGCCACATGGGCACTCGGGGAGTGACCGAGCAGGTGGAAGACCTCTCTGTCTCTTCTCTCTCTCCCTGTCTGTCACTCGGCCTTCCTCCCCAGAGAGCAGGAGACAGGGACCGAGGTCGTGGATTAGGGGTGCGGCCCCACTTCTCGGGGAGCGCACAGGTGGCGTGATGGAAAGTCACACGCCCGTGTGCCCACACGTCTGTCCACACGCGTGTCTCCGACACAGACAGTAATCCTACATCTGCAAACTGTGCCTTCTCCCACACACCACTGTCCCGTCTGCAAACAGTGCCCGGGCTGTGCAGCCGCCCCCCAACAGCTGTCCGTCTGCCTACCCCGGGTCTCCATCAGTCTCTTGCCTCAGGGCTTCTCTGTCTCTTTTTCTTTCTTTTTTTAAAAGATTTGTTTATTTATTTGAAAAGCAGAGTTACAGAGAAGCAGAAAGAGAGACAGAGAGAGAGGTCTTCCATCCGCTGATTCACTCCCCAAGTGGCCACAGCCCGCGACAGCCAGAGAGAGCCAGGAGCTTCATCCGGGTCTCCCACGCGGGTGCAGGGGCCCAAGGACCTGGGCCATCTTCCACTGCTCTCCCAGGCCACAGCAGAGAGCTGGATAGAAAGTAGAGCAGCCGGGACTTGAACCGGCACCCGTATGGGATGCCGGCACTGCAGGCGACAGCTTTACCTGCTACACCACAGTGCCGGCCCCTCTCTGTCCCTTTTTCTACCTCCGCAGGAAATACGTGCCCCCAAGCTCTGTGCACCCCCAGGAGTAACCAGGGGAAGCCCCGGCACTGATTCTGGGGTACAAATAAATTTTCCTGGGGCTGGCGCTGTGGCACAGTGGGCTAAGCCGCCACCTACAAGGCTGGCACCTGTATCAGAGTGCAGGTTCGAGTCCTGGCTGCTCCACTTCCGATGGCCTGGGAAAGAGGCAGAGGACGATCCGAGTGCCTGGGCCCCTGTACCCACGTGGGAGACCCCGGATGGAGTCCCAGGCTCCTGGCCTCAGCCTGGCCCCAGTCCTAGCTGTTGTGGCCGTTCACGGACCAGCAGAGGAAAGACCTCTGTCTGTGTGTGTCACTGTGCCTTTCAAATAAACAAAATAAATCTCTTAAAAAAATGTTTGTGTGGACGCAAACTTAGCCCTCGCGGGACGCTGGCCCTGCAGGGGTCGGAACCTGTGCGGTGCCAAGGGCACCGAGGGGAAGGTGAGCTCTCTGCTCAAACCCAAGCCCAGCACAGCTGAAGAGAAGCGCCAGGCCGCGCCCCCAGGCAAGCCCCGCCCCTCAGCCCACAGCCCCTGCTTCCCAGGAGGCTGTGCACCCGCCCGAGAGAGTGACAGCTGTCACTCTGCAGGGGCACCCCAGCACCCCGGAGAAAAACCACGGCAGTGTTTCCTGATTTACAGACGGAGAAACTGAGGCACGGAGCGGGGCGGGCTCAGGCCTGTGGGCTGCCACAGCGCGGGGCGGGGGACACGGAGGAGCAGGAGGACGGGGCGGGCTCACAACTCACGGGAGCCGGCGTTGTTGACCACGCAGTCCAGGCGGCCGAACCGGTGGACGGTGTCGGAGAGCAGGGCCTGTGGAGACAGCGCACGGCCCTGGGACCCGGCAGGGGTGGCCCCAGGACCCCGAGCAAGGCAGCAAGTGGGGAGCAGGGCTCTGAGGAAGGGGAGCCCAGGACTGCGGGCTCCGCAGGAGATGGGACAGGAAGCAGGGGTGCCAGGAGGAGACGGTCACGGTCATGTGCGGCTGTCCCAGAGGAGGGGGCGGGGCAGGACAGAACCTGAGAGGGGACAGAGACCCAGAGAGAGGGGGCAGAGACCCAGAGAGAGAGGGGACAGAGACCCAGAGAGGGGGGACAGAGACCCAGAGAGAGAGGACAGAGACCCAAAGAGGGGGGACAGAGACCCAGAGAGAGAGGACAGAGACCCAGAAAGAGAGGGGACAGAGACCCAGAGAGAGAGGGGACAGAGACCCAGAGAGAGGGGACAGAGACCCAGAGAGAGAGGACAGAGACCCAGAGAGGGGGGACAGAGACCCAGAGAGAGAGGACAGAGACCCAGAGAGAGAGGGGACAGAGACCCAGAGAGAGAGGACAGAGACCCAGAGAGAGAGGACAGAGACCAAGAGAGAGGGGGCAGAGACCCAGAGAGAGAGGAGACAGAGACCCAGAGAGAGAGGAGACAGAGACCCAGAGAGAGGGACGGAGCCCCAGGTCGGGGGACAGAGACCCAGAGAGAGAGGAGACAGAGACCCAGAGAGGGGACAGAGACCCGGGGGGGGGGGACAGAGACCCAGAGAGAGGGACGGAGCCCCAGGTCGGGGGACGGGATCAGGGGCGTCAGATAACAAAGTGGCTCTGATGGAAGAGAAGCGAAGCGGCAGGAGCCAGCGAGGAGGGGCTGTGGTGGAGGGAGGCTCTGGGAGGGGTCTACAGGTTCTGAGGGCCCAGGGCACCTACGGAAGGCCCTGCCCCGGGAGGTCTGGCAGAGTGGACCTGGAGCCAAACCAGGGGGCAGAGAGAGAGTGAGAGCGAGAGAGGGAGAAGTATCAGCGATGGGGCAGACACAGATAGGCCCTCACCCTCACATCCTCCTCCCGAGTCACGTCACAGCGGATAAACACGGCTCTGCGGAGCTCCTGCTCCAGTGCGCGGCCGCCCCGCTCTGCAGAGGGAGAGCTGGGCTGGACCCTGGGTCTGAGGAAGGAGGGCCTGGACCCTGGGTCTGAGGGAGGAGGGCCTGGACCCTGGGTCTGAGGGAGGAGGGCTGGGCTGGACCCTGGGTCTGAGGGAGGAGGGCCTGGACTCCTGGGTCTGAGGGAGGAGGGCTGGGCTGGACCCCTGGGTCTGAGGGAGGAGGGCTGGGCTGAATCTTGGGTCTGAGGGAGGAGGGCTGGGCTAGACCCTGGGTCTGAGGGAGGAGGGCCTGGATCCCTGGGTCTGAGGGAGGAGGGCTGGGGCTGGACCCTGGGTCTGAGGGAGGAGGGCTGGGCTGGACCCTGGGTCTGAGGGAGGAGGGCCTGGACCCCTGGGTCTGAGGGAGGAGGGCTGGGCTGGACCCCTGGGTCTGAGGGAGGAGGGCTGGGCTGAATCTTGGGTCTGAGGGAGGAGGGCTGGGCTGGACCCTGGGTCTGAGGGAGGAGGGCCTGGATCCCTGGGTCTGAGGGAGGAGGGCTGGGGCTGGACCCTGGGTCTGAGGGAGGAGGGCTGGGCTGGACCCTGGGTCTGAGGGAGGAGGGCCTGGACTCCTGGGTCTGAGGGAGGAGGGCTGGGCTGGACCCCTGGGTCTGAGGGAGGAGGGCTGGGCTGAATCTTGGGTCTGAGGGAGGAGGGCTGGGCTGGACCCCTGGGTCTGAGGGAGGAGGGCCATGGCTGGACCCCTGGGTCTGAGGGAGGAGGGCTGGGCTGGACCCTGGGTCTGAGGGAGGAGGGCTGGGCTGGACCCCTGGGTCTGAGGGAGGAGGGCTGGGCTGGACTCCTGGGTCTGAGGGAGGAGAGCCGGAACTGGACCCTTGGGTCTGAGGGAGGAGGGCTGGGCTGGACCCCTGGGTCTGAGGGAGGAGGGCTGGGCTGGACCCCTGGGTCTGAGGGAGGAGGGGCTGGACCCCTGGGTCTGAGGGAGGAGGGCTGGGCTGGACCCCTGGGTCTGAGGGAGGAGGGCTGGGCTGGACCCCTGGGTCTGAGGGAGGAGGGCTGGGGCTGGACTAAGGACCCTCACTCACCGTCCTTGTCACAGATAACCACTTGCGCCCCGCTGTCCACTGGCAAAGGAGGAGAGCAGTTACACCACAGGCAGGCGTGGACCTTGCCCCAGGCCTTGGCTGCCCTCTTCTGGCCACAGGCCCTGAGCCAGTCTCTCCCCACCCCGCCCACCCCAGTCTCATGACTGCCCCCGGGGACAAAGGGCAGAGGCTCAATGAGGCCCTGTCCACTCCAGCTGCCCGTTGGGCTCAGTGCTAACTGGTGGGGAGGGTCCAGGGAGAACCCCAAATATGCACAGAACTAGGCCCCAAACCACCCGCTCTGTAGCCGCACACCAGGGGGTGCCCGGCCCCAGGCCCCTGCATGGATCCCACCTCCTTCCTCCCACACCCAGTATCTCCCCTCCCCTTCTTTCCCCTCCCAGCCCCGGACCCTGACTCACCGAAGGCCCGCGCGATCCCGGCTCCAATGCCACGCGCGGCTCCTGTCACGACCACAACCTTCCCGGCATAGCGGGCCCCGGAGGCCATGGACACTTCCTCTCTCTCTCACAGTCTTTCCGAGAATGAAACCCACACAGGGGATGGACCCTAGAAGGCCCGCCCTGGGGGCGTTATCAGGAAGGCCAGAGACCTCAGCTTGGGTCCCATGCCTCCTCCCTCAGATCCAGGGGTCCAGCCCACAGAACTCCTCCCTCAGACCCAGGAGACCAGGCCAACAGCCACTCCTCCCTCAGACCCAGGGGTCCAGTTCTGGCCCCTCCTCCCTCAGACCCAGGAGTCCAGCCTCAGCCTCTCCTCCCTCAGATCCAGGGGTCTAGGCTGCAGTCCTCCTCTCTCAGACACAGGGGTCCAGGCCCCAAGACCCTCCTCCCTCAGACCCAGGGGTTCAGCCCCAGCCCTCCTCCCTCAGACCCAGGGGTCCAGCCCACAGAACCTCCTCCCTCAGACCCAGGAGTCCAGACCACAGAACCTCCTCCCTCAGACCAAGAGTCAAGGCACCCAGCCTATCCTCCCTCAGACCCAGGGGTCCAGGCCCAGCCCTCCACCCTCAGACCCAGATGTCCAGGCCTCAAGCCCCTCCTCCCTCAGACCCAGGAGTCCAGCCCCAGCCCCTCCTCCCTCAGACCCAGGAGTCCAGCCCCAGCCCTCCTCCCTCAGACCCAGGGGTCCAGCCCCAGCCCCTCCTCCCTCAGACCCAGGGGTCCAGCCCCAGCCCCTCCTCCCTAAGACCCAGGAGCCCAGGCCCCAGCCCTCCTCCCTCAGACCCAGGAGTCCAGCCCATAGCACCTCCTCCCTCAGACCCAGGGGTCCAGGCCCAGCCCCTCCTCCCTCAGACCCATGGTCCAGCCCCAGCCCTCCACCCTCAGACCCAGGGGTGCAGGCCCCAAGCCCCTCCTCACTCAGACCCAGGGGTTCAGCCCAGCCCCTCCTCCCTTAGATCTAGGGGTCCAAACCAACCTTCCTCCCTCAGATACAGGAGTCCAGTTCCGGCTCTCCTCCCTCAGACCCAGGAGTCCAGCCCAGCCCTCCTCCCTCAGACCCAGGGGTCCAGCCCAGCCTCCCCTCTCAGACCCAGGGGTCCAGCCCTGCCCCTCCTCCCTCAGACACAGGGTCAGTCCCAGCCCTCCTCCCTCAGAACCGGGGGTCCAGCCCCAGCCCCTCCTTCCTCAGACCCAGGGGTCCAGCCCAGCCCTCCTCCTTCAGAGTCAGGGGTCCAGCCCCAGCCTCCTCCCTCAGACCCAGGGGTCCAGCCCCAGCCCCTCCTCCTGCAGACCCAGGGGTCCAGCCCCAGTCCCTCCTCCCTCAGACCTGGAGTCCAGCCCCAGCCCCTCCTCCCTCAGACCCAGGGGTCCAGCCCCAGCCCCTCCTCCTGCAGACCCGGGGTCCAGCCCCAGCTTCCTCCCGCAGACCCAGGGATCTGGTTGTCTAACTCCTCCTCCCTCAGACCCAGGAGTCCAGGATCCTGTGTGCCTCCCTCCTCAGACTGTGCCCCTGTCCCTTCTCCTCCAGGGCCCGGGAGTCCAGGACTGCAGCCTGCCCCTCAAGGACCCCAGTCACACCCCAGACAGACAGAAACTGGAGGCGAAAAGTTGTTTTAATCTTAATGTGCACAGTGTTCGGCAAACCAATTTTCGGCCATGGAAACACGTCCCCCAGGCCACGGGTGGGGACCAGGCCACCCCGCGTCTGGCGCCGGCCCCGGCCCGCGGGCGGGACCGCCTGCCCACCCCTCGCGCTGGGGGCGGCCTGCTCAGAAGCTGGACTGCAGCAGAGTGACCCGCAGCGGCCACGTCCCCTCATCCCGGTTCTCAGCCGGGGCGGACGGCCCGGAGTCCCACGCGCGCTCCCAGGGAGCGGGGCCTCCGCCACGCCCGCTACCTCTGCGCGAGAAGCCCGCGGAGCCGGAGTTAGCCACCGGAGACCTCGCGGGAGGCGGCCCCGGCGGCGTGGGGTCCGAGGGGGCAGGCGGCGCGGCGGGGAGCGGGTCTCCCCGGGAGTCCAAGTTTCCGCCTGGAGAGACGCATGGAGAACGAGGCTGGCAAGCTTCGGGCGCGGGCCTCCGGACCCCCGGGAGCCCGGGGCCCCAGACCGCTCCTCACCAGGACCTAGGGTTGCAAGGCCCCCGCTCTCCCCACCCTAAAACCCAACAGTCCGAGAGTCCCAGCCCCTCACCTATCATCATTCTGTGCCACTGTGACGCCTCAGAGGCCAGGGCTTGGGAGAGGCTGAGGACCCGCTCCCGGGGGCCTTCGGACGGCGGCAGGGACTGGGCAGCGTTCCTCGGACTAGGAAAAAGAAGGTTGGGGGAGCGTGTGCGGCGGGGACGGCGGTGCGCGCGCGGCCTTCTGGGAGTTGTAGTCCCCGGCACGTGTCTTCCGGAGACTTCAAGCTTGGCGCGACGCTCTTGCCGCCCGCGTGCATTATGGGATTTGTAGTCCAGCCGCCGTCCATATTTTACCCGATTTCCTTGGTGCGGAAGGGCAGGGTTTGAGGTCCACCCCGGGGGTGACGGCGCCTGCAGTTCTCACTGAGGCCCTAGCGCTCTCTGAGTTTGTCACAGACGCCCCAGAGACGCACGCTTCGCCCTTCGTGAGTTCGGTACTCGGGAGGCTGGAGCCACACGCCCCGCCCCGCCCCTCCCCGTGTGCAGACTGCTGTCCCCGGTGCCTGACCCGCCCTCCGGTTCCTTACCTACTCCAGGACCCCGAGCTTCTCAGCCATCTCGCGGCTCCCGTGTGTCCTAGGACCGGCTGCAAAGGAACTGGGGCATTAGAATTCCTGAGCCGGGAGCCACCGCCAGGGGAGCCAGTGAACACCACGAGTTGGGAAGAATCAGGAAAGGCCCTTGGGGTTAGGTGGGGGAAACTGAGGCTCAAACTCGGCGTGGAGGGCCCCCGCTCCCCGCCCCGGCCCCCTCACCCTTGGCTCCATGTCCGGCTGGCGTCTGGCGGGGGTCAGGGTCCTCCCCAGAGTGAGGAGCCTGGGGGAGGCCGGGCGCGGGAGGGGTCGTCCACATTCCTGGTTCCTGCGCATGCGCTCCAGTTGCTCTTGGGCACTCATCCGGGGCCGGGCCACGGGGGCCTAGGGAGATGAGAGACCCCCAGCTGCCCCACCGTGGGCCTCCTCCTTCTCCCTTTCCCCTGAGCCGCTCAGCCTGCAGCCTCGTGCTTAGCACAGTCACAGCATCTCCCAGGGGTCTTTCCACTCCTGGCGCTGGCGCTGGCCGGCCCCTGCTCACCCTGACCACAGGGACAGGCCTTGGAGGGCCGGGGCCGGGGCTGCACCCTCCTCCGGGCCCGCTGCCGCAGTTTAAGCTGTGACCCCAGCAGAAGGAAGCACCCCAACTTCCCTGGCCGCCAGTGTAGACCCCCGAGCTCTGGCGACAGAAGCTACTCGCACCGGCTTCCAGGACAAGAGGAGAGACGGGACTCCTTGGCTGCAGAGGCGTCAGGCTGGCAGGGCGTCGTAAATGCCCTTCCCCCTCTGCTTCTGCCACAAGCCCAGGGAACCTGCACAGACTTCCAGCCCCGGAAGGACACCGCGGGTGGGGCTGGGCTCCGGCTGCTAAGTGGTTAGGCCATGGTGAGTGACAGGTGGGTCCAGTGGGTCCTCTCAGCTTGAACGGAGGGGACAGAGATGGGACAGAAGGAGCGCAGGCTGTCGGGCTCCGACCCCACAGGCAGGAAAGCGGGCCAAGGGAGCCATGCGGCCTGCTTCCTTCCAGAGACGGGCAAGCCTGGATGTGCAAAGGGCACACAGGGGCACAAGGCCCCCCGAAAGCTGGCTCTGCCGTCCCAGGCCAAGGGACTGCCAGACGCTCAGATGCCTGGAACAGCTCCTAGCCCAGTGTCTTCAGGAGGAGCCTGGCCGGTGCTGTGGTAAAGCCTCCCCCTGCAGTGCCAGCATCCCATATGGGCGTTGGTTCGAGTCCCGGCTGCTCCACTTCCATTCCAGCTCCCTGCTGTGGCCTGGGAAAGCAGTGGAAGATGGCCCGAGTCCTTGGGCCCCTGCACCCATGTGGGAGACCTGGAGGAAGCTCCTGGTTCCTGCCTTCAGATCGGTGCAGCTCTGGCTGTTGCAGTCATTTGGGGAGTGAACCATCGGATGGAAGATTTTCTCTCTCTCTCTCTGCCTCTCTCTAACTCTGCTTTTCAAATAAATAAAGAAAAGAAGGTCCAGGGTTGCTGCCAAGCCTTTGTGCAGAGGTTAAAATGCCCCTTGGGAGCCGGACTCCGTATCTGAACGCCTGGATTTGAGTCCCAGCTCCGGTTCGAATTTCCATTTCGAGCTCAAGTTTACCCGGGAAGCAGCAGGTAACGGATAAAGCAGCTGGGTTGCTGCAGCCTCTGTGAAGACCCGGACTGAGCTCCCTGCTCCTGGATTTGACCTGGCCCAGTCCTGGCGGTGTAGCCATTAGGGGCGTGAACTGGCGATTCAGATCTCTCTGCCTTTCAAATACATGAGTAAGAATTCCAGGGAGATAGCTTGGATCTGCTGCTGCTTCTGGCACCAATTAGTGCAATTTGCTCTGGTTTTAGAACTCGCTTCTCCCAGGTCTGTCCCCAGGAATGTGGGGGGGGGGGGTCCATGGCAGTCAGGTCAAAAGATGGACCTAGCCGGTGCCGCGGCTCAACAGGCTAATCCTCCGCCTTGCAGCGCCAGCACACCGGGTTCTAGTCCTGGTCGGGGCGCTGGATTCTGTCCCAGTTGCCCCTCTTCCAGGCCAGCTCTCTGCTGTGGCCCGGGAGTGCAGTGGAGGATGGCCCAAGTGCTTGGGCCCTGCACCCCATGGGAGACCAGGAGAAGCACCTGGCTCCTGCCATCGGATCAGTGCGATGCGCCCGCCGCAGCGCACCAGCCACGGCAGCCATTGGAGGGTGAACCAATGGCAAAAGGAAGACCTTTCTGTCTCTCTCTCACTGTCCACTCTGCCTGTCAAAAAAAATAAATAAAAGATGGACCTAGGGGGACCCCAGATGGCCTACCTTGGCTCCTGGCTGTGGGGATGTGGAGCGGGGACCCTCGGGGCTGGGGGCCCGGGACATCTTTGGAGACCCGAGACCTGCAAGGATGGCACAGGTGTCGGTGAGGGTGGGACCACCCAGAGACCCCACCCCACCGGAATGCTCACCTGCGCGAGGGCTGGCCGGGTCTCCGTCGCCCCCCGGGGGCCGCCCCCAGTCAGCCTCCGGGGAGCGGGGAGAGCTCAGCTCCAGGGACTCAGGCAGGCTCTGCAGGGGTCGGGAGAGAGGAGTGAAAGTTATCATTACCGTTCCCACTGTTCAAGTGAGACAGGGCCAGGAAGGCCTTGATGGTAAACGTGGAGTGTGTGGCCACGTGGGTTAGGCCGCCTCGAGGGACACCTGCATCCCATACTGGAGCAGCTACTGTGCACTTGCAGTCCAGCTCCCCGCTAAGGTGCCTGGGAAGGCAGCAGACGACGGCCCAAGTGCGGGGTCCCTGCCCACTGCACGAGAGACCTGGGGGGAGTCCAGGCTCCTGGATTCAGCAGCCCCAGCCCTGGCTGTCGCATCCATTTGGGGAGTGAACCAGTGGATGGAAGACCGACCTCTCTCTCTCTCTCTCTCTGCCTTTCAAATAAATAAATCAGATAGCGAAAGATAGATAGATAGATAGATAGATAGATAGATAGATAGATAGATATGTGTGTGTGTGTGTGTGTGTGTGTGTATTTAAAGAGAGAGAGGGAGATGTAACGGCTGATGGCACAAACATAGCCAAGCTGAGCAGGTCTTTCAGATGCACTGTCTGAAGGCTGGAGCAAGCAGTGTCTCTAACCCAGCCGTGGCACCCGGGGCCCCACTTCCCGAGGGTCCACTGTGTGCCACACACGCTCCAGGCACCATTGCTGCCCCGCAGAGCCCTGCGAGCCGAGCACGACAAGCAGCAGTGTCTGGGGCAGCAGCAGCCCTGACTGGCAGCGCTCGCCCAGATCTGTGGGCCGAGGGCTCCCCACAAGGCTGAGCTCACGGAATCTGACTGAGGGCTTGGGAAGGGGCGCTCGCAGCCGGCCTTGGGAGTTGTTGGGCCCACAGCACAGGAATGTGGGGTGACACAGTCACCCCCCACACACGTTCTGCACATGTGGATTCAACCAGAGATGGAAGATTGCTATCCCAAATACGTGCAGACTTTTCTTTCTTGTCATCGTTTCCTGAAATAGGATGACGGTTCAAGAGCATTTATGTAGTGGGTATCACAAGTCATGTAGAGACGGGTGTAAGTTCACGAGAGGCTATGCACTAGGTTGTATGCAAGTGCTGCCTGATTTTGTACACGAAACTTAAGCCTCTACAGCCGCAGGGGATCCTGGGACCAATCCCCCACCATGGCTACCCAGTGTCGCCTGGATAGCAAATAAGGAATGAGAGGCTTCCATGAGTTAGACTGCTTGCCGGAACTTGGTTAGCTGCCCAGGCACAAGGTTGGCACCATGCTAAGAACTAACCTGGGAAAGAGGATGGGGGGTGGGGCAGGGCCAGGGCCTCGCAGGAAGAGACAGGAAGCTGGGGATGAGGAGCAAGGGGTGTGACTCTCACCTCCCTCTCTGAGGACTCCTCCCCTTGGAGTGCGGGCGACGGGGAGTCAGGCTCAGTGTGGGGGGGTGGCTTCTGGGGGCCACCCAGACCTGCCAGGGTGTCCTCCACCATCCACAGCTGCTGCTGGGCAGAGGCGCGGTCCTGGGGGAATGAGAGGAGTTTGTGATGCAGAGGTGGGACCGGCGGGTTCTGGCTGACATGTCATAGGGAGGGTTATGCTAGGGTGTTAAGGTCTATATGGATCTCTATCTATCTATCTGGATGTCCAACTGGGTTGAAGACTCCTCTGCGGTGTTACCTCTGTCATGAAGAGATGACCATACAAATACCTGGGAGTCTGTCTCTGAACACCTCCTTCCATCCCTTAGGCTAGTTTTGTTGCTCTGTGACACTGTTCAGTGAGGCTTTATCGTCACAGGGCACATCCAGTTGTGTTGGTCCTCAAACTTTGTTCTTCCTGGAGATTGTCTTGGCCTTTTGCATTTCCAAATATAATTTAGTGTCAACTTGTTAATCTCCATGAAAATCTTCTGAATGTGTGTCAGAAATGCAGATCTCTGTTGGAGACATGGGTGTGGGGAGACTAAAGCTTTTCCTGTCCATAAACATGGTATACCTCCTCATGTCTATAGGTCGTCTTCAGTTTCTCTTTGATGTTTGTGGTTCTCAGAATAAGTGTCTTGCATATCTTTAATTAGACTTATCCCTTTTTCTGTTATTATAAATTATATAGTTTTTACATATTCATTTTCCAACTGTTTGGCACTAACACATAGAAAGATAGTTGGTTTTTGCATATTCACCTTCCTGAATTTGCTTATCTAATTTAACTGGAAATTATTTTGGATTTTCGACATTACATGTCATCTGCACGTAAAAATGGCTTCACTTCCAACATATCTGTGATATGTTTTCCTGCATCCATTCATCTATTTGCCTTTATTTTCTTAAATATCGTGAAACACATGATCTGGTTTTCAAATGTTAAACTAACCTTGCATTCCTGTAATAAACCCAATTTGGGTGTTACCCATTGTTCTTTTTATGTGTTGTTGGTGCCAAGATGTATTTAAGTCCAGTAGGCAGTGGACTGGAGTCATGGGGTGGATTTTAGGATGAAGTAGGAGGGGCTCACGGTGAAGACAGTGGGGCTTAAATCTGGGAAGAGGCACTTCACAGATTTAACTAGAGGGTAATGTTTTCAACTACACACACGCGATGTAGAATGCCACGGCTGTGCTTAGGAGGAGTGGGACTGAGGCTGAGCACTGGGCTTATATGTTAGGAGTGGGGCTTGAACTCAGGATTGGGCCTAGAACTTGAGGCTGCAGAGGACAGAAGCAACAGTGAAGGCAGGGTGCTGACTCAAAAGCTGAATTTGCATACGGAGAGGAGGCTGCGCCGTGAGTAGAACCAGGGGAGAGTGGCTCTGAATCTCAAAGTCGGTCTGCAAACCAAGCGCCTCAGGAGGAAAGGACAGACAGCAGGAGCCCCCACCCCCACCCCAAGGACAAGAAGGCTTCCAGGGGAACTTAGAGTGGACAGAGGGCCGGAGGCTCCGCAGCAGGGAGGTACCTGGGGTGACCCGAGGTGAAGCAGGTACTCCAGCGTCTCCCGTAAGGTGCCCAGCTCCTGTTCCAGGCCGCTATAGATGTCCCAGACCCGCTCCCGCTCCTCAGGTTCCAGAACACAGGAGACACGAGGTCAGCACTCACTCCACCATCCCCACCCCACCTTTCCACGGCTGACAAGAAGGGAGGGAGCCTGCTTCCCGTGCCCTGGGATACACAGACAATAATCCCCAGGTGGGGCTCCAGCACCTGGTAGAACCTGCAGTTCCAGTGAGCTGCTGGTGTGGACCAAGAACAGCGTTCCCGGAATCCCAGGGTTACTTCTGCTCCACGGGGGCGGAGTCTACACAGCTGATGTCACAGCTACTCCACAGGGTGGGGCAGAGTCTACACAGCTGATGTCACAGCTACTCCATGGCGGGGGCAGAGTCTACACAGCTGATGTCACAGCTACTCCATGGGGGTGGAGTCTATACAGCTGACATCACAGCTACTCCACGGGGGCAGAGTCTACACAGCTGACGTCACAGCTACTCCACGGGGCAGAGTCTACACAGCTGACGTCACAGCTACTCCACGGGGGCAGAGTCTACACAGCTGACGTCACAGCTACTCCATGGGGGGGGCAGAGTCTACACAGCTGACGTCACAGCTACTCCACAGGGGCAGAGTCTACACAGCTGATGTCACAGCTACTCCACAGGGGCAGAGTCTACACAGCTGACATCACAGCTACTCCACGGGGGCAGAGTCTACACAGCTGACACCAGTGCCACGGCAGCCACACACCTCTGGGCAGCACAAACCTCCTCGCCACACCACTGACCGTCACAACAGCAGCTTACACACCCGCTTAATTCTCGTGAGGAGGGGTCTGTGATTGTCTCCGCCTTACAGACACGTAAACAATAATCTCACCATGTAAGCATCTGTCTACATCATGCATATGTCATAATTATAGCCAAGTCATGGGTCCTTCACTGGTTTAGTCATTCATTTACACACACACGTGCAATCTTCACAGTGACGTTACAAAGTAAATACTATTTTTAGGAGGCACCTAAGGCCCAGAAAGGTTAAGTGACTCTTCTCAAGGTCACACAGCTACTAGGAGTGGGAGTCGAGATTCGGATCCAGGAAGCCCACGTTAACATCACCCTCTTAGGGGCGCCAGTGTGTGATGTGGCAGGGTCAGCTGCTGCCTGAGCCCGGGCGCCGGCTAAAGTCCCGGCCACCCTGTAAAGCACCTGGGAAGGCAGCAGTGGGCCCGTGCCACCCAAGTGTGCGACCAGAATGGACGTCCTTGCTCCTGGCCTCCGCCTGGCCCAGTGCTGGCTGTCGTAGCCACGTGGGGAGTGAATCAGCAGATGGAAAAATGGAAGACCTTTCTCCATCGCCCTCAAACAAATAAGTAAATCTTCAAAACAATTTAAAAACTAGGGGCCGATGTGGCGGTATAATGGATTAAGATGCTGCCTGACATGCCAGCATCGGTTGGAATCCCGGCTGCTCCACTTCTGGTCCAGCTCCCTGCTAACGCACCTGGGAAAGCAGCGGACGATGGCCAAGTACTTGGGCCCTGCACCCATGTGGGAGACTTCCACAGAGTTCCACGCTGCTGGCTTCGGCTGGGCTGTTGTGACCATTTTAGCCATGAACTAGCACACAGAATCTCTGTCTTTCACACTGCCTTTCAAATAAATAATCTTTCAAAATAAATAAAATCTTTAAAAATAAATTTAAAAAGTTAAAAAATGAAATCACCCTCTGAAAGTGCTGACTTAAGTTGTGGACCTTACGCTTGTCTCCCGTGCCCTGGGATGGCCCCGGTTCCTGGTTTAGAGTTTAAGAGGCTGGAATTCTGAGGAACGCTCCCGTGAGTCCATGGATGTGCCCCCCAAGGACCCCCTGGGAGGGCCTCCCCCTTCCCCGGGGCTCACCTGAGTCAGGTGACAGAGGGTGGCCCTCACGCTGACCAGTCGGTCCTGCAGGAGGCGCTGGCGCCCCCAGGCCCTCCCGGGAGCCCCAGCCTCTCTGGTTGCCTGGCTCAGCTGCTGCCGGGTCAACTCCAGGGCTGCTTCCAGCTGTTCCTGCAGCGACAGGGAGGTGGTCAGGCTTCCGAGGCCACCCCCGGCCACAGGAGAGGGCAAGCATCCCCCACCTTGCCATCCACCCAGCATCCGGACCCGACAGTCAGGGAGGGCTAAGGGCAGGGGAGGGGCTGGGGCCCTCCGGCACCTTCTCCTCCTGCTTCTGGTCCAGGTCCTCCTGCAGCCTCCTGAGGAGCCGGTCCTGCCCACACAGCTTGGTCAGCAGAGTCTGGAGGAAGAACAGGAGCTACTTATGCACGCACCCCCCGCCCCCTACCACCATCCGGAACACTCCCTCCCCTGGTCGGAGAGCAGCAGGGGTTAGATTCGGGAGAACTTACATCTGTCTCCAAATTTTGGTGGAAGGCTGAGTCCAAGGGGGGACCTGGCTGAAGAGGGGGAGAAGTCAAAGGTCAAAGGGTGCACACAGGTCCCCACCGTAGCTCACTGAGCCCTGCCCGTTTTATCCCCCTCTGCTTGTTAGCGCCCCTCTGAGCGTCAGCTTCGGAACATTCAATGGGATCAAACAGCGACAGCAAACGGCAGAATCCATGGGGAAACTTTAGCTGACTGGCCACTACGGTGTAACGTGGCACCGGAGACCCTGACCAGTGCTATAAAGAGGGGAAACGGGAAGGTCTAAGGAGAGGAGGGGGATCGGTGAAGCCATCAATGTTTACAGGTCGCACGTTCCTCCACCCCAAAGAAGCAACAGAATCCAAGAGCGAATGAGTGGATTCGGCAGAGACCCAGATGCAAGGGGACGGCACGTAAACGAAGGGCACTGCTGTACAGCATTAAGAACTGGGAAACACAATGAGAACGTAAGACCCCATTCGAGTGGCTTTAAAACCACCAGGAAGGCTCATCTCCAAAAGCATGGAAAGCAGGGCATTGAAGAGATCTTGGCACACCCAGTCTGTCGCGGCACTGCACATAATAGCCAAAGAGCAGACCCAAACTCTCCGATCATGACGTGTGAACAGATGAAGTGTGATCGATCCATGCAAACACCACTCAGGCTGTACAGAAAGCGAGTCCCGCTGCACGAACAGAGAAGAGCCTTGAAGACACCGGGCTCCATGAAATCAGTCAGTCCCCAAAGTCCAGTTCCACGGGGTTCTATTCCCATGAGGAGTCTGCAGCTAAACCGACAGATGCACACAGCTAGACCGATAGATGCACACAGCTAGACCGACAGATGCACACAGCTAAACCGACAGATGCACACAGCTAGACCGACTGACACACACAGCTAGACCAACTGATGCACACAGCTAAACTGACAGATGCACACAGCTAACCCAACAGATGCACACAGCTAAACCGACTGACACACACAGCAGGGCAGTGGGTTCCAGAGGCTGTGGGAGGGAACAGTGAGCTGTTCAAAAGGAACAGGGTTGTACAAGATGGACACGTGCTTTTTAAAATTTATTTTAAGATTTATTTATTTTTTATTTGAAAGGCAGAGTTACAGAGAGGCAGAGGCAGAGAGAGTTTTCCATCCGCTGGTTCACTCTCCATATGGCTGCCACGGCTGGAGCTGCGCCAATCTGAAGCCAGGAGCCAGGAGCGTCTTTCAGGTCTCCCACATGGGTGCAGGGGCCCAGGGACTTGGGCCATCTTCTACTGCTTTCCCAGGCCATGGCAGAGAGCTGGATCGGAAGTGGAGCGTCTGGGACTCAAACCAGCGCCCATATGGGATGCCAGCACGGCAGGCGGCGGCTTTACCTGCTACGCCACAGAACCAGCCCCAAGATAGACAAGTTCTAGAGATCTGTTTCATTTGATTGTAATGTGTTTAAGCACACATAACTGAACTGCACACTTAGAAGTGGTTAAGGATGGGCGTTTCGCCAAGTGGAGAAGAGACTGGTTAAGGCACCCACGTCCCCCATGGGAGCGCCTGGGTTGGGTCCTCAGCCTCGGCTCCTGGCCACAGCTTCCCGCTCATGCAGACCCTGGGAGGCCGCAGTGATGGCTCAGGCAATGGGGTCCCTGCTGCCCACACGGGAGACCTGGATTCAGTTCCCGGCTCCTGGCCCAACTCCAGCCATGCGGGTGTTCGGGAAGTGAACCAGTGGATGGGAGATTTCCTTCTGCCTCTCAAAGAAACAGATTTGGAATTTCTTTTTTAATTTTTAAAAAGGTATTGATATGGTACATTTTATGTTTCGTATTTTTCTACACACACACACACACACACACACACACACACAACAGGAATTCAGGTATAGGAGTTGCTATACCTGAATATACAAGATCTCTATGGGGGAAAAAAATCGAAAACTTGAAAAAACAGACCTAGGAGATGACCTGAATGAATGAAAAGATAGTCCATGCCTTGTTTGTTTGTTTTTTTTTTTTTACAGGCAGAGTAGACAGTGAGAGAGAGAGACAGAGAGAAAGGTCTTCCTTTGCCATTGGTTCACCCTCCAATGGCCGCCGCGACCAGTGCACCGCGCTGATCCGATGGCAGGAGCCAGGTGCTTCTCCTGGTCTCCCATGGGGTGCAGGGCCCAAGCACTTGGGCCATCCTCCACTGCCCTCCCGGGCCACAGCAGAGAGCTGGCCTGGAAGAGGGACAACCGGGACAGAATCTGGTGCCCTGACCAGGACTAGAACCCGGTGTGCCGGCGCCGCAAGGTGGAGGATTAGTCTAGTGAGCCGCGGCGCCGGCCAGTCCATGCCTTGTATGAGACACTTCAATATTATGAAGCTGTTAGATGCTCCTTGACTGACATAAATTCACCGCAGTACCCGCCCCCTCACAGCAAGCAGCGGGGAGCTCTGAGAAACTCGCACTAATCCAACCCACATCAGATTCACGAGTGAATGTAGACTTGCGTCACCTCACGGGAATACACAGCCACAAGGCCATAGTGCTACCTTTGGAAGAGAAAGACAGAAGTAAGTTTGCTTGGCATGTAAGCAAAGAGACCAATGGCGCAGAATCAGCAGATGAGACCGGCCACGCACACGTGACAGAGGTGGCCTGGGGAATCCATGGGAAAGGGTGGCTCATCTGACCGATGGCCACAGGAAAGCTGGCTTCTCTCTGGAGAGGAAGGAACTCGGATTCAAGGAGTCCCTGGGCTGGCGCTGTGCTGCAGCGGGTTAAGCTGATACCTGCAGCGCCAGTGTCCCCACCAGAGCACACGTTCCAGTCCCAGCTGCTCTGCTTCCGATGTAGCTCCCTACTAACACACCTGGGAAAGCCGCAGAAGACGGCTCAAGTGCTTGGGAGATCTGCACGGAGTTCCTAGCCCCTGGCCTCAGCCTGGCCCAGCCCTGGCTGTTGTGGCCATTTGGGAAGTGAACCAGTGGATGCAAGATTGATCTCTCTGTCTCTCCCCCTCGCTGTGTAACTCTGCCTTTCAAATAAATAAATAAATAAATCTTAAAAAAATACAGTTATTATACTGAATTGTTTAGGGAATAATGACAAGGAAAAAAATCTGTATACTCAATTCAAAACAATCCCCCCCCCACCGTGTTTTCTGCCTGGGGTTGCTTGAATGCACAGGTGCAGAACCCAGTCACGCGAACCAGGCACACGCACAGGGGCGCTGTTGCATCAAAAGTCCCTCGCTGTTGGCAGGTGCTCGAAGCAGCTGGCCCCCTGGGAGTATCCGAGACGCCGCGGGCTCAGGCCTGCTAGGCCCTCCAGCGCCACCCCAGACGTCCCTCCCCCGCTGTGAGTGGCCACTGCTCAGACTGTGGTCTCCATGAAGCCCACTTCTAGGGCATGACAGCCCCTCCCATCACCCCCCCCCCCCTTACTCCAAGGAGTTCCTGAAAGACACAGAAGGCAGCTCCCGCCCTCCTAGGCTTTCTTGCCTGGAACAGATCTCCAGAACTGCTTTCAGCCCTGCCAGCGGAAAGCCCTTGGGCTCTACTGACCATTCGCTTGTGTCCTACAAGCAGCATGTTCAGCTCCCAACCATGTACCTGGGCAGGTGAGCTCATATGCAAATAGGGCGTCTGCAGGTGCAGCGTGAGTTACGATGATGTCATGCTAATGTCATAGGAGGAGGCACACAGGCAGCCCCAAAGGGAGATGGCCGGGTGGTGACGCAGCGGAGGCTGGGGTGATGGGGCCGCCAGGGCCTGCTGTCAGCGGAAGCTAGGAGACGGGCAAGCAAAGGCCCTCCCCAGGGCCTTCAAAGCGAGCACAGCCCTGCAGACTGCCGGCCTTCAGAGCCGCAGAGGGAACACGTGCCTGTTATTGTTGGTCACCCCGCTGGCGGCGCTTGGCTACCGCGGCCCCAGTAGGGGAACATAAGCACCTTTCCAAGCACCTTGAGATACCCAGTCTCCCCGGGGCAGCGCAGGCCTGAGAACGGACCCCACACAGCAGAGGAAGCCCGGGGTACCTACCAACAAAACCATGGAGGCCCGGGTCCCTGGAGGCCGCGGAGGGAGCCGGAGGTAAGTGGAGGAGCCAGAGGGGGCCTGGAGGAACGTTAACATGGAGACGTTTAGAAACTGGCCTGTCTTAGTAACAAACATCACAGCACAGAACTGAAGTGTTTAGGAGAACTCTGGAGGCTCCACTTCCTCAAAAGCCGGGCCCAGCCGTGCGCCACCATGGGGACTCAGGACGACAGGTGCGCTCCCAGGAGCGGCAGGTTACGCATCCCCTGTCGGAGTGCCAGCGGCATCCTGGCCACCGTGCTTCCAATGTGGCGTCCAGCCAACGCGCCTGGGAGACCTGGGTGGAGTTCCTGGCTCCTGGCTTCCGCCTGGCCCAGGCTCCACTACTGTGATCATTTGGGTAGTGAACCAGCAAATGACAGACCCCTGTCTGTATCTCTCTGCCACTCTTTTAAATATAGTTAAATAAAATAAATGGATTCTCCAGGCCACACAGCCTCAAGCACTGATGAAAGTTAGTTAGATATCTTCTGGACTCCAACCCCACGATGCTGAGAGGAAAAAGGGGCAGGAGACCAATGTGGGAAGATTAACCGAGGTGCCCAGAGCATTCTGGACTACAATCCCCATGATGCTTTAAGGCACAACGGCCACCGGCAAGCTTGGCAGGGCAGCCGAGGTGCCTGATGGGAGATAGAGTCCATGTTTTCACAGCTGTGCCAAGCTGTGAGGATGGTACCCACGATGCCCAGAGTGTCCCCTCTCCGCTCACCTGTGTTCTGGGCTCCTGACTCCAGCGCTGGGGGCTCCTGGGGGGCCTGCCCCCTTCGGCCTCAGAGGAGGGTCCTCTGCGGGGGGTAGGAGGCCGGGAGAGGATCTGGCGCTGGGGGCCCCAGTGCACAGGAGGCCGAACATCAATGCGACTCAGCGGGGTGTGAGGTCGGGCCGGGGGTGCTGCGTCTCCTGAGGAGGGTGGGGGTCGCCGCGCAGGAGCAGACTGAGGACGTGGGAGGCTCAGAGGGGACGGAGGGCGAGAAAGGGGTGTAAACAGGCTGCGGGAAGAAGCGGGAAACTGAGTCAACCGGCGCCCCACCCACACCAGGCACCTCAGGACCCCTCAGGCCAGCCTGAAGCGCACGTCTCCATGGCCCCTACCTCCCGTCTCTCAGTAGAATCCTCCCCTACGGGCTGGATCCCCACAATTCCCACCCCAAAACACCCTCGCCACTCACACACAAGCCCCTCAGAAGGCGCTAGGCCCCGCCCCGCCCGGCCCCGCCCTCCTCGGAGACCACGCCCCCGTCCCACTCACTCCGGGCTTCTCGCCCTCCGAGCCCGGGGTCCAGACTGTAGGTCGGCTGTGGGGCTGGGGGTGAGCAGCCGCGGCCGGCCCCGACCTCTGGCGAGGCGAGCCACCTCTGGCGACTCCGAGACGCGCCTCTCATCGCCTCTGCCCACCTCCGGAGGGCCGCCAGGGCCGCCAGGGCCCTCCGCCGGCTGGGGACGAGCCGGGGACCTGGGTCTGCCCCTGCAGAGCGGGCACACGCAGGGATGTCACTGCTTTGAACGCCGTCTTCACACACGGGGACGCGGCGATGCGCCCCAGAAGGGGAGGTCACGGCTTCCATTTCGCAGAGAGGGATGGAGGAAGCGACCGGGGCTAGGCCACAGGGTCCACACCGCTCGCGGAACCCAATGCCTGGGACTCTGAAGTAGGCCGAGCCAAGGAATCCAGTTCCAGCCCGAGAATTGGGACAGGCTTAGGCAGAGCCTTAAAGACAAGCTCTCATTTAAAAACAAACAAACAAACAAAACCTGACCTTGTCTTTTATCTGACAGACAGGCTTCTGACGGAGCCAATCGGAGCGCTCAACATTGATGATGGGTGGGGCTGGAAGGTTGGTGGGTGGGGCTTAAGGGAGAGTCTCTATGCTGATTGGAAGAGAACTCCCTGGGGGCGGGGCCTGAGTGACAGGTGGGGGTGGTCCCCTTGGCTGGAAGACCCGGGGTTGGACGTTCCAGCCTGCAGCGCCCGCAGAAGTTTGGGGTGCTGGGACTGCCTCAGAATGGAGGTACAGGTCCAGGGGCACAGCCTGGACTCCCACTCACCCCTCGTCCCCCTCCGCGCGGGAGGCCCTGCCCAACGCGCGGAGCCAGCCCCGCAGGTCCTCCAATGTGTCAGCGGCTAGCACGTAGGTCCTCATGCCTGGGTGCTCCGCCTGCGGGAAGGGAGCGCTTGGGACCCGGCCGCCATGGACCTGGTCAAGGCGATTGCTATCCAGGCATGGCTGTCCCTGCACCCACACACCCTGCACCCCTCCAGCCCCACTGACAGACTCACCGTGAAGGTGAAGCGCCGGCCTCGGGGGGCTCCCGGCCCATCCGGCCTGATACTGTAGCTGGGCAGCAAGACACTGCCCAGGACACTCTCCTCGCGGCTGTCTGCAAAGAGGGGGCTGGGATCACTCGGGGGGCGGGGGTAGGAGGCCACGAGGCTCAGGGGAAGGCTGGGGCCTTCCCACCCTGCCAGCTTGGACACTGACCCTTGTAGTAGAAGAGGCAGTGGCCGGAGAGGACGAACCAGCGGCGTTTCCAAAGCCGGAGCCCAGAGCTGTCCTGGGGAGAGAGAGGAGAGGAGGGAGGAGATGGAGATGGGTAACACGGGGGTGGGGGGTAGGCAGAGAGCCAGAGAGAGACTTGGGGGGAGCGGGATGGAGGCAGGCAGGGAGACTGAGCCAGCCACACAGGTCAGGGAGAGGGAGGGACAGAGACACATGTTGGAGCTGGTGGCCTTGGTGGCCGGAAGTCAGTGTGTGGGAGTGGACGTGGATTCTGGGCACGCGGGTACAGGAGCGGCTCCGTCCCTTTTAAAGCATGAACACGCGTTTTCCCAGAGAGCCCTCATCCTCTCTCACCTGTCAGTCGGGGGCTGAGAAGTTTCAGGGAAGTTTGGGGAAGAGGATGTACCACATGGAGACAGGGGCTTTCTCTCTGTTTCCAATTTCTTTTTTTTTTTTTTTTTTTTAATTTTTGACAGGCAGAGTGGACAGTGAGAGAGAGAGACAGAGAGAGAAAGGTCTTCCTTTGCCGTTGGTTCACCCTCCAATGGCCGCCACGGTCGGCGCGCTGCGGCCGGCGCACCGCGCTGATCCGATGGCAGGAGCCAGGTGCTTTTCCTGGTCTCCCATGGGGTGCAGGGCCCAAGCACCTGGGCCATCCTCCACTGCACTCCCTGGCCACAGCAGAGAGCTGGCCTGGAAGAGGGGCAACCGGGACAGAATCCAGTGCCCCGACCGGGACTAGAACCCGGTGTGCCGGCGCCGCTAGGCGGAGGATTAGCCTAGTGAGCCACGGCGCCGGCCTGTTTCCAATTTCTTACTTACTTTCATTTTATTAGAGAGAGATCCTCGAGCCACTGCTTCACCCCTAAAGAGCCACAAGAGCTGGGATTTGGCCAGCCCCGAGCCAGGAGCCCAAAACTCCACCTGGGCCCCTATAGGGGCGCCTGGGCCGTCGCCCTCACCTCCCAGGGTGCATGTCAGCGGGGCACTGGGTGGGAAGCAGAGCCAGCCCGAAACCCAAGCATTCCTATAGGGGATGCGGGCATCTTAACCAGCGCACCAAACACCCGCCCTGGGACAGCGGCTTGCCACACTGAGATCCGGCTCATTTCTCCCGGAGCCTGGGAAGGCGTCTCAAACTAGCACCTGCCTAAGAGCCCCTGGGAAGCTGTGTTCGAACAGAGAGGCCAGAGCCCCAGCCCCAGGGTTCCCAACTCAGGAACGCGGGGATGCAATCCGATGGTGGTTTTCCAGCCAATCCCCAGGGACTTCTCTCCGAGAACCACGGCCCGCAGGCCCTCCCGCCTCTCCTCCCGTGGCTGCGTCCAAACACCAAGCTCTTGCCTTCTGCCACACGGCTCCCTTGGGATGTCCCTTATCCCCAGAGACACTCGCACGGTGAGCTACTTCCTGCCATTCCGTTCTCAGCTCAGAGGCCTTTTGAGTGAGAACTCGCCCTGGCCTCAGCCACTTTCCAGTACACGCATCTGTGTTTCCTCCTCTTTGAAGACTTTTATTTGTGTGAAAGACAGAAAGGGAGCTCCTATGTGCTGGTTCACTCCCCAAATGCCCGTAACAGCCAGGGCTGGGCCAGGCCAAAGCTAGGAGCCAGAATCTCATCTGGGTCTCACACACGGGTGGCAGAGACCCAACAACGTGGTGCCTCCCAGGGTCTGCTCTGGCCGGACGGTGGGACGGGGAGAAGAAGCAGAACTCAAACCCCGGTACTTCACCACCAGGCCAAACGCCCACCCTGCTCTGCCATTTCTTCACAGCGCTTCCTAGCCTCTGAAATGAACAAATCCTTTTTTTTTTTCAAGACTTTTTTTAATTTGACAGGCAGATTTAGACAGTGAGAGAGAGAGACAGAGAGAAAGGTCTTTCTTCCATTGGTTCACCCCCACAAATGGCTGCTACGGCCGGCGCGCTGCGCTGATCCGATGGCAGGAGTCAGGTACTTCTCCTGGTCTCCCGTGGGGTGCAGGCCCAAGCACTTGGGCCATCCTCCACTGCACTCCTGGGCCACAGCTGAGAGCTGGACTGGAAGAGGAGCAACCAGGACTAGAACCTGGCGCCCATATGGGATGCCGGCGCCACAGGCGGAGGATTAACCAAGTGAGCCACGGCACCAGCCCCAAAATCCATTTATTGATTTACTAACTTACGACCTATCTCTGCCCAGTTCCCCCCTCCCAAATGTCACGTGCATGGTGTGTGCCCTGGGACCAGGAACGTTTTAAGCGTCATTGAACGAACGCGTGAATGAGCCAGTGAGAGACGCAACGGCAGGACAAGGGGAGAGGCAGTGACGGCGGGAACACAGCGGGAACCTGGGAGGCGAGACTCCGCGGGCAGCCAGGGCCCCAGCCTGCACTGGCCTTGCCCCTCCCCCCGACGGCACCTGCTTGTGAAGCCAGCCTCGGATGTGCACGGGCAGGTTGGGGTCCCTCCTGAGCGCATTGCCTCTCTTCCCAAAGGCGTGCACCTTGTTGACTGCCCTGGTGGGCTTCTGAGGAGAGAAGGGGTCAGAGGTGAACCGGGCCTCCAGACGGACACGAGGCGCAGGCAGCCGTGGGCCCTCGGCCAGCTGCCCTTGGGCCCTGCTGGAGATCCAGGGTCTGTACCGCACAGCTGATGGGCAGACGGGGGGCAGTGCTTGGAGAAGGGGAGAGGCTGTGGGGAGTGGGGGGACTCGGGAATCTGCAGTCTGCTCCCTTAGCCACGAGAGTCCCGGGTGTGGCGAAGCCCTTGGCATTTGAACTTGAATACTGGCAGGGAGCTCCGGCATCAGGAGGCACTTCCGGCCGAGTCCCTGGATTGTCCAATGCGCTGACTTCCCCTGGTGACCACCTGCAGGAGAAGGGGGCCCTTACCCCCGCCCGCCCAGATGGGGCTGCCTCCCCCTGCCGGCTGCAATGCACCCTTCCTTAGAAGTGGGGCCGGGTCTCTGCGCCCCGAACCTGGGGAGCGGGAAGCGTGTGAGCAGGAGGACAGGGAAAAGAGGCTGCAACTGGACTCGCGACCGTGGTGACGACCCGGGGGGCAGGGAGCTGGCCTTGACCGTCAGAGAAGGGGCTTTCTTCATAGGGTTTCATGAGTGGGTAGAGTGATGGCCAGAGAGAGCACAGGGAGTGTCCCACAGCCACTAGAGTTCCTAGAGCCGCCTCACGGCTAGGGAGTGGCCTCCAGTTTAGCAAGCAGGGTCAGTGGAGGTTGCTAGTCTTAGAATTAGGAAAATATGAGGGGCGGGGTCAGAGCTGGGCGTGCCTCTGAAATCCTAGCTGTGCTGGGGGCGGAGTGCGGGTGGGATCTGGGACCCTACTCTGTCTGGCAGACCCCCGATACTGTCCTTAACCACCAGGGTCCTTGGAGCAGCTCAGAACCCAGGGCAAGGAAACAGGGGGCTGGGTGGCCCACAGCCGCGCCTTCCTCCCCGTGCCCACCGGGAAGCTCGAACCTTGGTGCTCAGGTTGCTGAGTGAGGAGACGGTAGAGGTGCTGCTGGCCAGGCTGAGGCTGCTCCAGGGCCTGCCTTCCTCCATCAGGGGCTGGGGGAGAGGAAGAAAGGGGCTGTGTCTCTGCAGCGGACCCTGCCGGGGACAGAGTGGGGTCAGGGGCGCAGAGGTCGGAGGAGGCTAAAGAGAAAGAGACTGTTGTTTAGGGACCGGGGGCTGGGGGAGGCCAGGGCCCAGGCCCGCATACCAAGGGCGATGCCAAGAGAGGTAGGCGGTACTGGCAGCTGCGGGGAGGGGCAGCTGTCTGCAGCCCAGGCCCGAGAATAGGGGCCTCTTTCTTGCTGCCCACCGTGCCCTGGCCAGGAATTTGACCCTCTCTGTGCCTAAGGGACCCCCTGCCCTGCCTCCTTCCGGCCGCCCCAGGCTACCTGTCTCCTGTTGTCCCACGCACACCTCCACCCCACCTTGGCCAAGTGCCCGGGCCAAGCTAGTGGCATGAGGAATGTACACCAGCCAGCGCGTCCCAGCCCAGCTAGGGAGCTTACCCGGCTCACAGGTCCCGGGGACAGGTGTCCCGCCTCCCGCGTCTCTCCGGAACCACCTCTCGCAGGCCTCGGCCTCTCCTCACCTGCCTGCTGGCCCTCTCACTGTCTCTTTGTCTCCTGTTGCTCCCTCTCTCCCCCTCTCTTCCTCTCACTCACCTTCTGCCTCCCTCTCTCCAACCTCTGCCTCTTCCAGTCCGTCTCTCTCTCATTCTCTCCTCCCACAACCACGCTCTCTCCCCCGTCTCTCTCTCTCTCTTTTTCTTACAGATTCGGTTTCTTCCTTAACACTTTTCTCCCCCCTACCCCGTCTCGCCCCCCCCCCACTCACTCTCTTACTCTTCTCTCTGGCCCTCCACGTCGTTCCTCTCTCTCTCTCCCTCTCTCTCTCCCTCTCCCCCTCTCTCTTCCGACTCTCCCCGCTTTCTCTTCCTCCCTCTCCCGTTTCTCTTTCCTTTCTGCTGGTCTTTCCCTGCCTCTGCCAGCCGCCCACGCCGCTGTCTCCCCTCCCAATCCCGGCTGTCCCCGCCCCTCCTGGCTTCCCCACCGCAGCCAGACCCCTGGCTGGGCTGGCCTCCCAGCTGAGGGGAGGGGCTGCCCGGCCCCCAGCTCCAGGGTCCCCAAGGGCTGTGGCCGGGAGTGCTCTGGGCTTGCAGGCAGGGGCAGGATCGGGCCAGGGCCGCTGGTGGCCTAAAGAGAGGGGACCTGCGTTTTGTAAGCAGTCTGGGCTGAGGCTCTTGAAGAACTGGGGTCAGGAATCCAGAAGCTGACAGCCCGAGTCGGGGCTCCTCGGTTCTGGAAGGGAGACTTTGATTGGGCGAGGCTGGGTGCTTCCATCACCCAGGCACAGGGGGTGGCCTGGATTTCCCGGATGCCCCTTGGAAGGCAGAGGGTGATGGCCCCAGGGGTTGGGTCCCCGCCGCTCACATGGGAGACCCGAGGGAGTTCCTGGCTCCTGGTGTCAGCCTGCAGTTCCAGACGCTGGCTGGGGCACGGTCAAGTAGGGGGCAGCTCCGAATCTCCATCTCAGATCCAGGTGGGAGCTGGGGCACATTTTGGGGAGCAAAGTTATGGACCGGCTAGGGGAAGAGGGACAGGGGATTGGCCCTGTGTCCCTGGGCCAGGCGCTCAGAGCAAACGCTTCCCACTCCCAGGAGGGAGCCACCCAGTCCTAACCAAAACATGTACCCTAAAAAGTAATTTCTTCAGGTGTTGTGGAGCAGGGCCTTCAGCTGCCGGCTGGGACACTCACACCCCCACCGGAGGGCTGGTGCGAGGCCGGCCACTCAGCTAATGCCCCCTGGAAGGCAGAGGGTGATGGCCCCAGGGCTTGCCCCTCCCCCCGACATGGGAGACCCGAGGGAGTTCCTGCCTCCTGGCTTCAGCCGGATCCAGTTCCAGCTGTCTCTGTCATTCTACCTTTAAAATAAATAAATAAATCTTTTAAAATATATATAGGTAATATATACAGACACTTTAAGGCCAACCGGAACCCCACGTCGGAGCGCGGGTTCCGGCCCCAGCTGCTCTGCTTCCCGTCCAGTTCCCACCTGAGCAGACAGGTGAAGGCCCCAGGGCCCCTCCAGCCACGGGGCAGACCTGGGTGGAGCTTCTTGCTCCTGGTTCTGACCCGGCTTGGTCCTGGCTACTTGCAGCCATTTAAGGAGTGAACCAGCAGATGGAAGATCTCTCTCTCTCTCTCTCTCACGCTATCAAATAAATAAATAATAAATACTTTAAAAATATTTAAGGCCATGGTTACATCGAACAGTAAATCAGTAGGCGAAATGCCGACTGTGCGGTGCAGCCCCGCGAATACAGCCGAGCAGGGGGCCGGCCTGCCCGCTAGGAGGCTGGACGCTGCAGTGACCACCTTGGGCAAGTGGAACGGGGACACGGCCACCCCCGTCCGCCGGCGACCGCAGGCTGGGGCCCGCCGCCTACGCTGGGCTGGGGAGCCATCGCGCAGAGCTGAGCGAGGGGCACGCGCGTGACGGACAGCCCGCGCGGAAAGGCCGCCGTGACGTCACAGGCCTGGAATCCCCGCGAGAAGTCCCGGTTCCCTTTTCGCTTCCCCGCCCGCGGAGGCGGGCTCCCGAAGCCCCGCCCCGCGTGACGTCAGCGCGCCGGCCTATAAAAGCGCCGCGAGCGGCGTCCGTGCTCCACCGCTCTGTCGCCAGCCAGCACCGTGGAAGATTACATGCGAGACGCCCGTTCGCCGCCACTGCGCTTGCGACCGCCGGTGGGACCAAGTGTCCTCGAGCCTCACGCCTGAGGGCGAGATGAACGCGCTGGCTTCCCGAGCCGTCCGGACCTACGATCGCTTCTGGCAGCCCGAGCCGGCGCTGCTGCCTCCGGGGTGACGAGCAGGCCCCAGACGGTGAGCGAGGGGCGCCGGGGAGCTGGGGGCTAGGGCCGGGCTCCCGGGACTAGAGGGTTCGGGGCCGGGACTCGAGCTCGGGTCCTGAGGGAGGCAGGGCCTGGGGCGGGGTAGGACCGGGGGTGGGGGTCTCCGGGGCGTGGAGGAGGGGGCCGGGGCCCGCAGCTTGGGAAGGCGGGAGGGTTGGGAGTCTTGGAGCTTGAGCCTGCGAGACAGACCCTTGGGTCCCCAAGGAAGCCGCGGCGGGGCTGGGGGTGTCGGGAGGTACGGAGCCCCCAGGGAAAGATGGCGGCCTGATTTGTCAGTGCCCAGGGCGGTGAGCGACCTGCGTCCCCACGGGGAGCGAGGAGAAGGCCTTTGTTCTTGGTTCTCCTGGGTCTGAAGAGAGGAGGGGTCGGGGGTCTGGACGCTCGGACCCAAGGGTGGACCGAGCCGGGCCCCAGAGCGCGAGAGGGGCGTGGCCGGCGTCAGGAATCCGGAGCTGCGCCTGTTGCTAATTCCGGCGGCCTGACTCACGGTCACGCCCCGCGCCAGCCCCAAATGGCCCCTCAACTTTATTTCCTTTCCTTCTCCCCCTTTTCCAGCCCAGACAGATGGCGCCCGGCCAGGTGCCGCATCATGGCGCCCCCTGGGGGGACGCCCACCCCTTCTTCCTCCTGTCCCCGCTGATGGGCTTCCTCAGCCGGGCCTGGAGCCTCCTGAGAGGCCCAGGACCTCCGCAGCGCTGGCTGCTGGAACATCAGGTCGAGGCTGGCCTGGAGGCGCCCGTGGCCGCCCGGGGAGCCCCCTGGGGGGCTGGAGGCAGCGGCAGGACGCCCTGCCTCAGGCGGAAAGGCTGCCTGCCTGAGGCCCCGGGACTTGCAGATGACGATGACGAAGAGGCAGCCAGTGTCGAACAGGGAGGGCAGCTTGCAGCCGGCCAGCCTGCTGCCCTGTGCCCCAGCCTGTGGGGGGGAAGCCTGCGCGGGTCTGATAAGAACCCTGGGGCGGAGGAAGCGGAGAGAGGGGGCGTGGCCCCGGTCTCTTATCCCTGGTCAGGGGGGGAGCCCCGCACAGAGGATGGAGACGCCCCCAGCGCCGCCAGTTCCCCGACTCCAGGACCCGAGCCCAGCAGAGGGGCGCGCTGCCCAGGGGACGGCGGGGCCCGAGCCACGGAGGAGGAAAGAGCAGGAAGCCAGGAAGGCAGGAGGGCCTCCGATCCGGCCTCGGATTCCAGCGCCGAGCCCAGGCCCCGGGAGCCTTGTTCAGGAGAGGAAAGCAGGGAGACAGGGGAAGGGGTGCACGGAGCAGCCGGGAGAGGAGACGCCGGCCCCGGGCCACGCTGCCTGGCGCCCCTTCGGAGGCCCCTGCTCAGTCAGTCCGGCAAGGACCCAGAGGAAGAAGACAGTGAGGAGGAGGAGGGCCCTGCTGACAGGGCAGCTGAGGAGGAGGGAGGAGCTGAGGCTTCCTCTCCCACCCGTGCAACAAGTGCCTTGGTGAGGGCCTGGGTGTGTCGGCCAGGAGAGGACACGGAAGATGACAGCGACGAGGGATCAGCTGAGGAGGATGGAGAAGCTGAGGAGTGGGGAGAAGCTGAGGTTTCCTCTCCCACCCGTGCAACAAGTGCCTTGGTGAGGGCCTGGGTGTGTCGGCCAGGAGAGGACACGGAAGATGACAGCGACGAGGGATCAGCTGAGGAGGATGGAGAAGCTGAGGAGTGGGGAGAAGCTGAGGTTTCCTCTCCCACCCGTGCAACAAGTGCCTTGGTGAGGGCCTGGGTGTGTCGGCCAGGAGAGGACACGGACGATGACAGCGACGAGGGATCAGCTGAGGAGGATGGAGAAGCTGAGGAGTGGGGAGAAGCTGAGGTTTCCTCTCCCACCTGTGCAACAAGTGCCTTCGTGAGGGCCTGGGTGTGTCGGCCAGGAGAGGACACGGAAGATGACAGCGACGAGGGATCAGCTGAGGAGGAGGGAGGAGCTGAGGAGTGGGGAGAAGCTGAGGTTTCCTCTCCCACCCATGCAACAAGTGCCTTCATGAGGGCCTGGGTGTATCGGCCAGGAGAGGACACAGACGATGACAGCGACGAGGGATCAGCTGAGGAGGATGGAGAAGCTGAGCCCCCTGCCTTCCGAGTGGCCGTCTACCTACCTGGAGAGAAGCCACCCCCTCCGTGGGCTCCTCCTAAGCTGCCCGTCCGGCTGCGAAGGCGGCTCAAGGTCTCAGAGGCCCCGGCCCGCGGTCCGGACCCTGAGACTCCCCTGGCCAGAAAGGTGGGTGCCGAGGGCCCTGGGCCTTGAGGCTCGGGGAGGAGGGGGCTGGGAGTGGGAAGGCCTGGGCGGGGGAGGAGGGCTGCCGGCCGGGACTGCTGGGCGCCCGTGTTGCACAGGATTGCGTGTGCACTGTCGGGAGAGCTGTCACGCACTGCTGCGTGAGAGGCGGGGCCCCGGGGGGAGAGGCAGCAGCTGCGGCACCCGGCCGCGCGGGGATCTGCTCTGGTGGGCATTCGTCCTGCCTCACTGCTCTCTGGTTCTCTCCTCCCCCTCCTGGATGCCCGTCTTTGCATGGCCGTGCTGTCCACCTCCAGGTGCGCTTCTCTGACAAGGTCACCGTCCATCTCCTGGCTGTGTGGGCGGGGCCGGCCCAGGCTGCCCGCAAGGGCCCTTGGGAGCAGTTCGCCAGGGATCGGAGCCGCTTTGCCCGCCGCATCGCCCGGGCCCAGGAGGAGCTGGGCCCCTGCCTCAGCCCTGCAGCCCGGGCCAGAGCCTGGGCGCGCCTCAGGAACCCACCCTCCTCCCTGGGCCCCATCCTCGCCCCCGCCCACACGTTGCCTTCCTCCCCCGCCTCTCCCAAGTCCCCAGTCCAAGCCATGGCCCTGTGCCAAGCCGTGGCCACACCCTCTCCCTCCCCGCCTACTGAAACCCCATCTCCCTGCCTGGGCCTCAGTGGGAGGCGTGGCTAAGACCAAGTTTGTTTGTGTGTTATTTATTCATCATTTTCTTAAGTATTTATTTATGCAAAAATAAAGCCTTTGGATTTGTAGCAAGCAACATCTCGTGTGGGACAGAACTGACACCCTACCTTGGGCCCTTGAGATGGTTGGGAAATAGCACTGCTGGGAGTGCGTCAGTTTTTAATATTTTATTTATCTGAAAGGTAGAGTTAAATTCCATCCCCTGGCTCATTCCTTCCTCAAATGGCTGCAGTGGCTGGGGCTGGGCCAGGCCAAAGCCAGGAGCCTGAAACTCCACCTGGGTCTCCTGCATGGGTGGCAGGGGCATCTTCCATAGCTTTTCCAGGTGCCGGGACACAGCACATGGGGTGCCGTGTGCCGGCGGCAGGGGACCCACAATGCCACACACTGGCACTGTACCACCTTGCAGGTCCCCCTTAGCCCAGAATGCTGGGGTTCGCTCTCTGGGGGCCTTGGCATGCGCCTGGGGCTGAGTTCCGGGAGATTTTCCTGTCGTCTGATGTCATGTTTCTGAGTCCGCTGTGCACAGACTTGGTTTCCTTATCTATAACGTAGCTGACAGTTGTACACAACTTGTAGGATTGGAAGGCCTCAAAAGGATCACAGTTTAAAACCGTGCTCGGCCGGCACTGCGGCTCACTAGGCTAATCCTCCACCTGTGGCGCCGGCACACCGGGTTCTAGTCCCGGTCGGGGCGCTGGATTCTGTCCCGGTTGCCCCTCTTCCAGGCCAGCTCTCTGCTGTGGCCCGGGAGTGCAGTGGAGGATGGCCCAGGTGCTTGGGCCCTGCACCCCATGGGAGACCAGGAGAAGCACCTGGCTCCTGCCATCGGATCAGCGCGGTGCGCCGGCCTCGACGGCCATTGGAGGGTGAACCAATGGCAAAGGAAGACCTTTCTCTCTGTCTCTCTCTCTCTCACTGTCCACTCTGCCTGTCAAAAAAAAAAAAAAGTGCTCATCAAATGAATTAATTCACGTGTTAGGAATGTAAGCCATTTTCGTTCTCCCTGATGCGTGTCTTCCATCACCCACCCAAACTTCCATAGACAGCTTGGAATTCTCTGATCTCTGATCCATCCAGTTCAAATAAGGTGGACCGGGGCCAGTGCTGTGGTGCAGCGGTTAAAGCCACCGCCTGCAGCGCCAGCATCCCATATGGGCGCTGGTTCGAAACCCAGCTGCTCCACTTCTGATCCAGCTCTCTGCTGTGGCCTGGGAAAGCAGTAGAAGATGGCCCAGGTCCTTGGACTCCTGCACCTGCATGGGAGACCTGGAAGAAGCTCCTTGCTTTGGGTTGGCCCAGCTCCAGCTGTTGCAGCCAATTGGGGGGTGAACCAGTGGAAGGAAGACCTCTCTCTCTGTCTCTCTGCCTAACTCTGACTTTCAAATAAATAAATAAATCTTTTAAAAAAGTGGCCCGAATGTGCAGCCTCACGCCCTGCCCTGTCCACTGACTCCCCAGGCCGCTACGACGCTGCCCTCACCTCCAGCTCCTGTAATTGGGGACCCCATGGGGGTAGGTGCCTTCCACGCCCAGGGCCAGGACTGACCCCAGGCGGCATCTAGTACGTGTTGGTCCTGAGACGGTGCAGAAGCAGGCGCGCCCAGGCTGGCGGGGGAGTGGTATTTATTGAATTACTCACAAGCCAGTTTCCCATCGAAACTGGACAAGCAGATGGCGAAGGCTTGAAGCGGGCAAAGCGGGAAGCGGAAGTCCATGGTGAACATGTCTGGGGCCACCCGGCCAAACTGCAGCACCAGGCAATTCGCTGAGGGGGAAGTCGGGAACTGAGCCCTGGGCTGCCGCTCTCCCGACCCCCGCCTCAGGGCTCAGAGAACTCCCAAGAGGTTCGTGTGGCGCCCTTTACTGAGACCTTAACGCCCCCGCGGGTCCTGCAAACTACAACTCCCAGGAGGCTTTGCCACAGCGCGGCGCCCGCCCTGCCTAGAAGAACGCGCCAGTGCTGATGGGAGAGGTAGTTCGGGTGCTCACGCCCCCTGGCCCAGGGAGGCCGCGGGATCCTAGGAGCTCACGGTCATCCAGGTGCACGATCTGGAAGTTCTTGATGGAGGCGCGCGTAACGCGGCCGTGAAAATTGAGCACGTAGGCGCCGTTCTCTTCGCTCCACGACGGGTACTTGTTTCGCAGCAGGACCAGCCCCTGTTTGGCTCCGCGATGAAAGCGACCCAGGAGTGACTCCTGTTCCTGGGAGGGCAAGTAGGGGGCGTGGTTAACCGAAACCAACCCTCAGAAAATGAGTTCACGCCCTGGGAATCCGACAGAGTTCCCCAGGACCTACGGGCCACCAGCACCGCTCTGGCCTCCCCCGCCCCGGGACCTATGATGGCAGCTCCACCCCTCCCCCACAGGCCCCCGGGGCAGCAACCTTGGGGGCTCACATTTTGGGGCTGGACTCTGATCCTCTGGTTCTTCCTGTCCATTCCAGGGATGATCACGGTCATTTTCCGAGGCCCCCGGAATCCCAGGACATTGGTCTCCTGCCGGCATTATTTCCCCCTTGGCCTGGCTCTCTTCCTCTCCTGTCCTGCCCCTTCTCTCCCAACCCTGGGACACTTACGTAACACACGACTCCCAGCTCCTCTCGGAGCCGGGAAGTCCCCGGGGTCAGATACCTTCGTTTGGGATTGACCCCGTTGTCGAAGATGGTGAACTTGGTGCCCAAGATGTTAGATCTGCTCCGGGAAGGGAGTGGGTAGGATACAACACCCCCCAGGTGAGGATCAGCTTCCCTGTAGCCCCAGTCCCGGCCCCCAGCCCTGTGGTGAGCCTGCAGCCTCCTACTATGGCCCGTTAGCAACCCTCCTCCCTGCAGCCAGCATTTGGCCTGAGCAGTTAAGACACCTGCGTCCCACGTCAGGGCACCTGGGTTCAACACCAGGCTCTGACTCCTGACTTAGAAGGCCCAGCCCCGTGCCTCTGAGAGCCTGCACCCCAAGGGATTCGAACGGCTTCCCTCTCTCTCCCACATCCCTGGCTGCACCTCCAGAATCAGACTCCCCAGGGGGAGCCTGTGCTCTGTTGGAAACTGTGGTCCTCTCGTCCCTTTCTCCCCCCCCCCCCCCGGCCCGGCTCCCTGCTACCCGTTCTGCACACCTGACTTTGCCCACAAAGTTGTTGCCGTCCCGGGACAGGTCTGTGGGGTCCAGGGAGATGAGGTAATTGGAGGTTTTGCTCCTTCTCCTCTTCCGCCCAGCCAGGAGGAAGTGCTGCGGGTGGGAGACACAGCCGGTCGGAAGGGGTTTCTAGGAGTCCACAGACAAGGAAAGGCGTGGCCCGTGGCCATGGCGAGGGCACCAGGGCCGTAAGGACCCCCAAACCTGCTGGGAGGTGGGGCTCTCCCTGAGGAAGCCATCAGCTGGGTCCTGGACGGGAGCTTCACCTCTTAGTAGCGACCCCTGGTTGGGACTTAAGCCCAGGCCGTGGCTAGCCTGACCGTCACAGGCAGGAACTGAGAATTTGGAACGGCCTCACGTGCAACATTGGAGCAGGACTTTGAAGGGACGTTCATCCTGATACCCAGGCCTGGCTAGGGGTCAGCCCTGAGGGGAGGGGCACCCTGTCAGGGGTGTGGCTTGTCCCAGGACTGAGTGAGGTCTGACGTGAGGAAGCTCAGGAGAGACCACTTGCAGTGGGACAAGACTTGGTGTGAGACGGCCGAGGCCACGGGGCTCCATGAGGAACGGATTCCGGGCCTGGGACGGCCAGGGCTGGGCGTGGGAGTGGGCAGGTCCACCTTGCAAATGACCAGCAAGGCCAGGGTTCCTGGACATCCCGACTTTGCGCAGAAGGGGGCGGGGCTCGGGCTGGGAGGCGGGCGGGCGTGCCCGAACCTTCAGGCCTTCCTCGGCCTCCAGGTAGAGGTGGTAGAAGGGGAACATGCCGCGGTCCACGTCGCGCTTGTTGCGGCTGATGCGGCACTGCACCATGTGGCCCTGAGGCGCCGGCTGCAGCACGTAGGCCTCCAAGTCCTCGCCCAGCCGAGGCCCGGGCTTGGACGGCGGCGACTGCACCAAGCCCTCCACGTGGCCGCTGTCAGGGCCGCTCGGGCCTTTGCCTTCGCGTTCCGACACCTCCTCTTCCGCTGCCTCTGGGGGGGTCACTCCGGAAGACCCCCGCTCCTCTTTTTTCTCCTCCGGGTCTTCGCTCTAGCACCACACGGCAAATTCAAAGGTGAGCGACAGCGGGCGCCCCACCTTGCCGACTGCTGATTGGCCAGCCCAGCAAAGGGTGCCGCCCCCAGCCATACATGTTTCCTGTGCCATTGGTCAAAGGTCTCAGTCAGCTAACCCAGCCACGCCCCAGGAGCTGTTGATTGGCTAGTTCTATTCGCTTTCCCCCTGAAGCCGAGCCGACTCTGCCTACTGATTGGAGAACCCCTGTGGGGCGCACTGCCCATTCGGACAAAACGGTGTAGATTCAATTCAGGTAACACTGCACACAGCCCAGGTGTGGCTCCAAGGGAACCCTTGCACCAGGCTAAGTGAGAGCAGTTGGCTCTGATAAATAGCGCGCGCACACACACACACACAGCGTCTGCTAGCCCATCACAGCAGGGAAGAAAAAGCGCCCCAGGGTTTCCTCCCCACCCTCCCCAGGTGTCCCAGGCTGGCCGTCTTCCTCCTCCGGAGCGCCCGTGCCTCCCATCACCTGGCAGGTGCCCACGTCCCCGCGTTCCCAGCCACTGTCCACTCCAAGCTTTGCGTCTGGACTGGGCTCATTGAATTCGTCCTCCACATCCTGTAATTCACTCTGGTCCTTTGCGGTGGCCCCTAAGGGTGGGAGAAGCCGGGACCGGAGTAAGGAAAACTCGGTCCCGTGAGTCTGGGACATGGCCATCGGGGCTAGCGGCACAAGGCCAGAACTCTGGGGTTCTCAGCCCCTACTCACTACTCCTTGCCCTCCCTTGCCACATCCTCCCGAGAGGCTGCTGAGGACAGGAAGGGACGTGAGGGTCTCACCCTTCTCCTATCCCAGAGACGGGGGGTAGAAGTTGGGGCAGTAATGTGGAGTCTTGTCACTGAAATGCTGGCAATGTCATGGGGATTGGGGGGGTGTGTGTGTGTGGCACAATGGAATATTACTAGGGAATGAAAAGGAATGAAATACTGGCAAGGCTACAGCATAGATGACCCCTAGCAACTTTATACATAAGAGAAGCTAGACACAGAAGGTCACATATCGCATGATTCCACGGACATGAAACAGGGTGGGCAAATTTAAGGAGACAAGAAGTGGATCAGGGCTCCTCTTGGAGGAAATGACATGGGGTGACCGCTAATGGGCGCAGGGTTTCTTTTCGGGGTGGCATAAGTGTTCTAGGATAGAGAGAGGCGACAGCACAGATCTGTGAACACACCAAGAACCACGGAACTATGGGATCTATAACTGCCCTTCAAGAAACACATAAACCTTTCTTTTTTGAAAGCGGCTTCCAAGAAAGGAAGACGATCGGCCACACGGCAGGAAGCCGGAATTCACCCCGATGTTCCCGAAATTACCGGGCCACTTCCAGGCCAGCCAACCCCTGCGGCGAGTTCCCTGAGGCTCCTTATAGGGCTGAGGAGAGACGGGCACGTCCTCCACGGAGACCTCCTCCAGCTCTGGTTCGGAATTGTCTGGAAGCCAGGAGAGGGAGGGGACTGGAGCCTCGGGTCCTAGGGGGTTGGAGGCGGTGGCGGCGGCGGCGGCTCAGGACTTGACGGCCCAGGCAGGAGGGAGGAGCGGGTGGGGCCGCAGATGCCTGGGCTTGGTCGGAGCCGTTTTCGGGGGAAGGCGGCCCAGGGGCTGGCGGTTACCTGCTTCCGTCGGCGACAGCAAGGGGCAGCGCTCGCCGCTGCCGTCCCCACCGCAGCCCACGGTGCCCGGCGGACCGTGCGCTTCGGGGAGCAGGTGTGCCTGGAGGAGAGGGTTCCCAAAGCCTGGGACAAGTGCGGCGGCGTCAGTGAACGCACAGGGCTCCAGCACGCGGACCCCCGCACCCGCCGAAACGCCATCCTACGGCTCAAACAGGCACCGCTCCGCGCCTAAACAACCCCATGCCAGGCTCGCACAGCCTCCCCACAAGTTCGCCTCCGAACCGTCCACGCCCCGCCACCAGGCGCCACCTGGCTCCGCGCACCCCGCTCCCGGCCTCGGCTCTCTCCGGCCGCTTCCGGGTTCCCCCAGGCCCCGCCCTCGAGCTCTGCCCAATCACAGGACGCGCTCGGGCACGATCCTCCAATAGCAATGCGCCCCGCCCACGAACCCTCGCCTCACGCTCCCCTTTGGCTTCGCCCAAAGGCCCTGCCAGGCCCCGCCCCCGCGCTCCTATTGGCTCCTCCCCACAGACTGACGTCTCCATCTGAGAGCCCCGGAGCTGCCCTCACGGTGGTCGGCCTTGAAGCGGTCTTCTCGCCGCGACCCTTGCCGGTGCCGCAGAGAAGCGTCAGGATTGGCCTGGACCATGAGCGGCTCCTGGCGCTTCCGGCGTTGCTTCTTCTCGAACAGCCGCCTCTGGAGGGGGCGGGAGCGGGAACCCGCGCTGTTATCAGACGGGAAGACAGGTGTTGGGGGGGGGGCTGGGGAGGGGAGGCCCGCATAGGTGGGCGAACTCGTGACCCCCTGAGTCTCAAGGGTCCAGGCCCTCAGCTCCAAGAGTCCTGGGCACGCAGCCCCTCCTTCCATCGAAATGTAGGGGTCTCCGCACCAGGGTTTGCTTCTCTAGGGTCCCAAGTTCCTATTTCTTATTTCCCAAGTGCAGATGTGAGGTGGGGGCGGGGGAGGGTCCTGGGCAGGGTACCTGCTGTTCCAGCTTCTGCATCCTCAGGGCAGCGAGCTCTTCGGCAAGGGTGCTGGGAGAGACGCAGGCTGGTGTGGGAGCAAGCGGGGCCCTCCCCCTCCCCCCTGCCCTCCCCCCTCCCCGCCTGCCCCCGCCCCACTCGGGTTCTGAGCGGTGAGGTCACAGACCTTGCGGAACCTGAGCCTGCTGCGCCAGATCTCAAGCTTTTTCTGTGTCTGGAATCTGCGTTCTTCCCGTCTCAGGGTCCCCCGTCCCCCCTCACGCCCGGAGGTCTCCCCCGGCAGCCCCCTCTTGGCAGGGCCCAGGAGCCCAGTCCCCAGTCCCCCTGCAAAGCCCCGGATTCTCCACCTGCTAGGTTACGGGGCCGGACCCGAGTGCCGGGGAGGCATAATCAAGTCTCAGATGAACTCCACTAGCGCCCGCACCCCGCGCCCCACCAGCTTGGTTCCACACTCACCCGTTCTTACACGTGCTATTTTCCTGAGACATCCTGGAGAGGCGAGAACAAGTGGTCAGAACGCAGACCCAGCCTCCCAGCAGCCCCTGCCCTCAAGCCCGGGCAGCCTGGGTCCTGCAGCAGGACTGACGGCCAGCTGCTCCGACTGCTTCACTGGGGGGGCCAGGGAGCCCGACTCTCTCTACGCCTGCAGCTCGGGGCCCCGGGCTGCAAACCCCTGCGCAGGTCCCACCTACCTGGGATTTTGAAGACTCTCTTCCCCTTTGGCAGGGACGGGCTACTCATATTCACACCTCAGGGCCTTGCCTCTGGAGGCCATGTTAAAGCACACCTAACTCTCTTTGAGAGCTGGGGGCTAATCTCGGGGTCTCTGGGAAGCAGGCAGGAGGAGAACAAAGGGCTCAGAGGTAGAGAGCGTGCCTCTTGGGGCCTATCCTAATATCTTCTCTCCCTGTCCCCTACACTCACTTCCAACAAAGCAGTGACCTCTGGCCAGCCCTGCAGCTAGGCAACCCCGGGGTTCTGAATCGGAATGGCACGTAAGTGTTCCTTAAAGGGGCCTGAGAGAAGCGGCGGCCGCAAAGTCTCCTCCATGTGTCTCTTTTATAAGGAGCTTGTAAGTCTGCTCGGTTGCTACGGAGCTGCACCTCGCAGGTGCTTCTTGGGCGCGAAAACAAATAGTCAAAGTACGACTCCCAGGAGGCGAAGGGGCCAAGACGTCGGCGGAAGTGACTCATTTCCGCCGCTCCCGCCCAGGGCCTGCAGGGAGTTGTAGTTCTCTTCGGGAAAGTGTCCTACATGGCAGGAAGCGCAGCATCAGGAGGCGGGGCTTCTGAGAAAGCAAGCGAAGCTGTCGGGGGATAGGGGCGGGACTTCGGCAAGGGGCGAGGCCAGGAGGCGTGACGAGAGCGCCCGGAGCCAGCGTGGACCAATCAGGGTCCTGGGGGCGGGATCTCCGGGCAGATGGGCGTGGCCTAGGGGGGAAATCACTGAGCGAGCCCCTGAGGTCCTGGCCCGGGAAAACGCCCTCTGCGGCGAGGACGAGGTGAGGGCCGCGGCCCAGGCTCCGGGGTCCTAGGGGGAGGACGGGGCCGCGATGCCGGAGAACGGGGTCCCGGGGGAGGCTGGGCCGGTGCCAGGGCTTCCGGGTCCTGGGAGAGAGGAGGCGCGGAGCCTGGACTCCGGGGTCTGGGGGAGGAACGGCCGGGGTCTGGGGTGTCCGAGCGCGAGGGAAGAGGGCGCTGGGGGCCGGGACTCCCGAGTCCCTGGGGCGGAGGAAGCGGGGACTTGCAGGTGTGGACCCCCGGGTGCCGGGTCACGAAACGCGTTGAGTCCGGACTCCCGGGGGTGGGGGCCGCACGGGGGGCCGGACCCCAGGGGACTGAGCTGGGAGGCGGCTGGGGGTCTGCATTTTCCACCTCGCTGCCCCTCGCAGACCGGCCGCCATGCCGCCCCGTGGGCCGCGCAGAGCCCTGCTGCTGCTGCTGCTGTTGCACGCTGCGGGCGCCGTGCCGCTGGAGCGGGGGTCCCCCCGCCAGGACGAGAGCCCCGCCACCGAGAGTCCCGTGAGTGGCCCGCCTTGCGCGCTGCAGCCCTCGGCGCCCCCGGGGCGACCTGAGCCCAAGGTTGCGGCTGTGGCCCGCCTGCCGTTCTCTTCGCAACACTGGGGTCTGGGGCTCAGTTAAAAACTGGGGTGCCCCCCACTTGAAAATCAGGCCAGATGCTAAGTTTACAAAGCACCCCTGTCCACCTAAGCCTCTCTCGCTTTAAGAGCCTTGCCACCCGAGAAGAAACGAGAAATTAAAGGAAAACTACATCTCCCAGGAGCACCGGGAGCGGCTGATGATAGGCAGAGGCGTCCTAACTTCACGGAGCTCCAGGCGTTGGGGTTTGAACGGAAGAAAGGGCCCCTGAGCTGCGCACTAATCCCAACAGCTGTCTGTCAAATCCCACCAGACTTAGTGCTTCGCAACATTTACTTATTCATTTATTTATTTGCAAGGCAGGATTTCAGAGAGAGGACAAGGAGAGGGAGGGAGAGCAGGCATCTTCCACCTGCTGGTTCACTCCCCAAATGCCTGGAGGAAGCCTGGAGCTCCATCCGGGTCTCCCGCGCGGGTGCAGGGGCCCGAGCACTTGGCCCATCTTCCGCTGCCTTCCCTGGCGCATTAGCAGGGAGCTGGATGGGAAGTGGAACAGCTGGGACTTGAACCGGTGTCCGTATGGGATGGCGACATCCAGGCTGTGTCTGATAGGCGCCAATCCCTCGTGGCTGCCTTTGGCTTCCCGCTACTGCGCGCCCTGGGAGCTGGGACCACGCAGGGCGACGGCTCAAGCCGTTGGGCCCCTGCCACCCACGCGGGAGACCCGGATGGAGCTCCTGGCCCCGCAGCCCCCAGCCCCAGCCTGTTGTGGGCATGTGGGGAGTGCATCAGCCAATGAGAACTCTCTCAAAAAACTCAGTGAACTGCTAGATGGGTGGTTGAACGGAAGCTTGTGTCACTGCTTCCCAGCAAAATTCCGTCCACCCCAGCACGCACTCCGTGGGGGTGCCGGGCTGGGCGCCCCTCGATTTCCATCGCAAATCCCCCCCGGACTTGGGAGGAGGTGAAAACCAGCCCTCGGGTCAGGGTTACACCGTGAGTGGGATTGGAACCCGGAGTCCTCGTGCCCCACAGCAGGCCCCCTGCTGTCCTGGCCCCCAGCCCCATCGTCAGTCCTCCGGGGCAGCAGGGCCGCGGTCCTGCCTACAGGAAGGCGCTGCAGAGGGCGGGGCGATGGCTGCGTGTCTGTCCTTGTCACCCAGGACACCGGGCTGTACTACCACCGGTACCTGCAGGAGGTCATCAACGTGCTGGAGACGGACGGTCACTTCCGGGACAAGCTGCAGGCCGCCAACGCCGAGGACATCAAGGTGAGGGCAGGGGACGCAGGCCCTGCGGTGCCAGCTGAGCCCGCGGTGTGGGGGGCCTCTCGGCGGGAGAGGGCTCTGGGGAACCCGCGCTTAGCACGCGGAATTCATTCAAAACATGAGCCGCGCTGGGATCCCCTGCGTCGTCGCCGACTCCCGTGTGGGGGCCGAGGGTGCACCGTGCACGGGCTTCGCTCGCCGCTGTTAGCAATGTCCATCTCTGGGGTCACCTGGTCTTGCTGTCTCTGGCAGGCCACGCCCCCTGTGTGTGAGCCCACACCCCATGAGTGCAGCTGCAGCCCAGCGTGCGAGGCGACGGGAGGCGCGGTGCAGAGGGCGCAGGGCCCGGACCTGAGGGGCTGCGCCTTGTCCTGTGGGCTCGCAGTAGCGGGGCAGGGCAGGCGGAGGAGCCCGCCCGGCCTTTCAGGCTGACCCCTCGCTCCCTGCAGAGCGGGAAACTGAGCCGAGAGCTGGACTTCGTCAGCCACCACGTGCGCACCAAGCTGGATGAGCTCAAGAGGCAGGAGGTGTCTCGGCTGCGGATGCTGCTCAAGGCCAAGATGGACGCGGAGCAGGAGCCCAGTGAGTGGGCGGGGCGGGGCCTCCGCGGGTGGGCGGGGCCGCGGGTGGGCGGGGCCTCCCGGCCCTGTAAGGTGCCTGTTCTTCCCAGCTCAGCTCAGCGCTCACGGTGCCCTCTCGTCTGTCTTCTGTTTCCCTATTTTAAATTTTAAACCTCATTATCATATTTAAAGCGATTTATTTATTTGAAAGGCAGAGTTACAGAGGGGCAGAGGCAGAGAGAGGGAGAGGTCTTCCGTCCCCTGGGTCACTCCCGAGTTGGCCGCAATGGCCGGAGCTGAGCCTCTCTGAAGCCGGGTCTCCCACGCGGGTGCAGGGGCCCAAGCCCTGGGCTCCGTCATCCGCTGCTTCCTCGGGGGCCTAGCAGGGAGCTGGAGCGGAAGTGGAGCAGCCGGGACTCGAACCTGGGACGCCGCCGTCGCAGGGGGCAGCTCCACCTGCTGTGCCACGGGGCCGGTGCCTGGCGTCGCCCTCGGCCATCTCGTCGCGCTTTGCCGTCGTTAGTTCTCCTGGCCCTCTCACAGGGAGCCTTGGGGGGCACAGGGGCTCCTCCCCCGGGAGCCCGGGAGCCTGTCCCCATCTCAGAGCCTCAGCCGGGCCTCGTCTGCCAGGCCCATTTCACACCCGAGGTCGCGCAGCCGCAGGGCGCAGGGGTTGGGCCGTGGACGTCTTTGGGGAGCTGGCCGGCGGTCCAAAGTCTGTGCCGGCCTCTGGGGCCCAGGTTCACCACGGTCCCGCGGGCGCCCTCTGCTGGGCTGTGGCGCCCTCGTCACCCCAGCGCGGCTCACTGAGTGCAGAGTCTCCTGCACGCGGGACCTCCACTGGCCTTGGCCTCCGTGGCCGCGACGCCGTCCTGGCTCCCAAGGGTGCAGGCTCTGTCACTGCCTGGCTCCTGTGTGCACAGCCGCGTCCTCTCTGGGCCTCCGTTTCCAACTCCAGAAAGCGGGGATCAGCATAGATCCCCCCCTGCTGTCCCCAGTACAGTCATTGTACACATCAGCCTTGGTCGTGGGCTCGCTTCCTCCAGGAAGCCCTCCCTGCTGGCCCAGGCTCCGGCAGCAGATTGATCCTCGGAGCTTCCCCAGCGCCCTGTGTGCTGGGCCCTGAGCCTCCTCCCAGCACCGTGGGCTGTGCGGCGGCTCACCCCCTCCCCCCTCCCGCACCGTGCGCTGTGCGGCTGGCTCATCCCCCCCACACACATCCCCCCGCACCGTGCGCTGTGCGGCGGCTCACCCCCTCCCCCCTCCCGCACCATGCGCTGTGCGGCTGGCTCACCCCTCACCCCTCCCCCGCACCGTGCGCTGTGCGGCGGCTTACCCCCCCACACCCCCGCACCGTGGGCTGTGCAGCTGGCTCAGCACCTCCCTCCCTTCCCCCCCCTCCGCAGACGTGCAGGTGGACCACCTGAGCCTCCTGAGGCAGTTCGAGCACTTGGACCCCCAGAACCAGCACACGTTCGAGGCCCGCGACCTGGAGCTGCTGATCCAGACGGTAACCGGGAGGCCCGGGGCCCAGCGGGAGAGCAGGGTCCCGGTCCCCTGCCCGCGCCTCCTCCTCCTCGCTGGCGCAGGCTGGGCTGCTTCCCGAAGCTTCCTCCGGCCTCTGGGGAAGCAGAGGCTGCGGGCAGGTCGGGCGAGGGTGCTGCTCACAGCCGGCCTCGCCTGCGCGTCACAGCTCCGCCCCCGCCGCGGCCCCCGCTGATGCGGACCTAGGGTGGATTTCTTATCTGAAAGGCTTAGTGACGGAGACAGAAACCTGTCTTCTGGCTCACTCCCCCAAGCGGCCGCAACGGCAGGGCTGGGCCATCCAAAGCCAAGGCACACGGGTCTCCCACGTGGGTGGCAGGGCCCCAGGCGCGGGATGTGGGCGTGGCAGGCTGCAGCTTCGCCGGCTGGGCCAGCACGCCCGCCGTTCCGGGGAGGGCTGCCTTCCAGCCCTGGCTGTGAGGGCCAAGGGGATGCTTGGATCCCATCACTTTAAGCTCTTAAGTTTGGGTTCATCCCTCCCCGCGGTAATGGGAACTGATACCGTCGGCGTCTGAGACATGGGATCAACAAGGAAGGGGCAGCCAAGGCTGCCGTGGCCGGCTCACAGCCCTGCCGCGGCTCCCCTGGCCCGAGACCCCCCAGCCCGAGCGCCCCCAGCCCCGAGCCCGCTGCCCAGCCTGGCCTGGAGTCCCGGTAGCTCCCTCTAGTGGCCATGAAGGTAATAGCAGCTATTTTAACGCAGTGGAATAAAGCCCCGCACTGGGCCGGCCCCCCGTCCTGACATTCGCTAGACTCCAGAACATTCCAGAAACTGTCCGCTCCTCTCCGCACTGGGCCGTGCTGGCTGTCCCCCAGGGGTGACCTGCTGTGTGGCCACAGAACGCAGGCTGAGAATCCGGTACAGGCCGGCCCCCACGCCACGGCCGTGCTAACTTCCTGCTGTGGCTCTGACCAGTGCTTAGTAGCTTAGAACAGTCTGGCTTTTTTTTTTTTTTTTTTTTTCAAAAGGCAGATCATGCAGCTGCTGGCTCAGTGCCCCAGTGTCTGCAACAGCCAGGGCCAGGCCAGGAGCTTCCTCCGGGTCTCCCACGCAGGTGCAGGGGCCCAAGGACTTGGGCCATCTTCCACTGCTTTCCCAGGCCATAGCAGGGAGCTGGATCAGAAGTGGAGCAGCCGGGACTCGAACCGGCGCCCATAAGGGCTGCCGGCACCGCAGGGGCGGCTTTACCCGCTACCGCAGGGGCCACAGCACCGGCCCCTGTCATCTCGTTTGACAGAGAGAAGGGCGCATCCTGGGGAGGAGCAATCGTGGAGACCCAGAAAGTGAGATCAGGGCGCAGGGCTTGGGCCGGGGCGGGGCGGATGTCAGATCGGGAGCCGGGCAGGGCGGCCGGGGCAGGAGTGCGAGCGGCCGCCTCCCCCAGGCCACCCGGGACCTCGCCCAGTACGACGCGGCCCACCACGAGGAGTTCAAGCGCTACGAGATGCTGAAGGAGCACGAGCGCCGCCGGTATCTGGAGTCCCTGGGAGAGGAGCAGAGAAAGGAGGCGGAGAAGAAGCTGGAGGAGCAGCAGCGCCGGCACCGAGAGCACCCGAAAGTCAACGTGCCTGTGAGAACCCAGACTGGGAACCCGCTGCCGCAGAGGCTGCTGGGAGTTGTAGTCTTCTTGGCTTGTGCCACAGGGGCTGCCGGGAGTTGTAGTCTTCTTGGCTTTCTTGCTCCGGAGTGACTTCGGTTGGATGGGAGTAGGGTCCCCTGGCTGGATCGCGCGGCTCCCAGACCTGTCGCTCACGAGCTGCGGCTCTCCCCTCCACAGGGCAGCCAAGCCCAGTTGAAGGAGGTGTGGGAGGAGCTGGATGGATTGGATCCCAACAGGTTTAACCCCAAGACCTTCTTCATACTGCATGGTAAGGTGGGGAGGGAGCCCAGACCCGGCTGAGCCCTGCGGTGGCTCTGGCCTCTTGGGGCCTGAACACCAGGAGGGGCCTTCCTGCCCTAGAGGGGCCTTCCTGCCCTAGAGGGGCTTAGGCAGCCCTGGGCGGCCTGAAGCCATCTGTCTGGTTGACCACAAGGCCCGGCCCCTCCCTTCCCCGCGTGGGGCTGGGATCCTCCCCACCACGGGTGAGCCTGGACGCACCGGGCCTCTGAGTCCTAAAGACCGGCCAGTGTCCACCCCGGCAGGGGTGGGGGGCGGGCAGCCAGCACAGCGAGGCAGTATGGCTGTGGGGGGCGCCCGGGCTTGCTGGAGCGAACGTACGGGGAGCAGGCGGGAGCGGGGCGTGGGGGAGGTGCCGGCAGCCCCCAGGCTCGCGATCGGGGACTTTATTCCGATGGGTGCTGAGGAGAGCCCGCGGGAGTAGGGGCTGGCGCCCAGAGTGTGGGGAGGAGGGACCTCGGGACGCAGGGAGAAGTGACGGGCAGGCAGGGCTTGCACACGGGCTGATGGAGTGGGAGGGCGAGGGAGACCACACGCGGCTGGCAGGTACATGACCCAACCCGCGTCGGGAGGAAGCTTGCGCTGGCTGTGCACGTGTGGGTGCGCCGGAGGCCGAGGACCCGGAGCCCCCATGTACACTGTCCACCGTGGCGGCCACCAGCCACCCGTGGCCGTCGCCGTGTAGCATGAGAGGGGCTGAAAAGCTGAAACTTAACGGAAACAGTCCATTTGGCTAGTGGCGGCCATACTGGGTAGTGCTGACCCCAAGGCTGGACGGCAAAGCCCCAGGCCTGAGGAAGGGGGTGGAGCCAGCGAGGAGCGGGGGGCGGGGCAGCGGGGGGGGGCAGGATGGCCTCCTGGGAGCGCCGGCTGACGGTTAGGTGAGATGCAGGCTGAGAACTGACCACCGGATCTGCAAGCGCAGGGTCGCTGGCTACCCCGGCGGGAGCTGGGGGGACGGGGCGGAGCGGGGCACCGAGAAAGCTGGGGCTCGGGTTTCCCTGGCACCGGAGTGGGCGCTGGCCCTGCTCTGTGAGGCAGTCCTGGACACCCCCGATCCTGGGCTGAGCCTGCTCCCGGAACTCCCGGTGCTGGGATCGATCCACGCACGCTCCGGGAAAGCCCACGCTCCCCCGTGGGGTACTGACGCCTGAGAGCCCCCGGTTCACCCCCAGAGGGCCGTCACGACCTGTCCCGGTGTCCCTTCCCCTCAGATATCAACAGCGACGGCGTCCTGGACGAGCAGGAGCTGGAGGCGCTTTTCACCAAGGAGGTAAGCGCCACGGGAGCCGCGGGCCGGGGACCCCACAGCAGCCATACCTGGCCCCGGGATGCTAGAGGGCCCCTGAGTCGGCGTCCGGAGAAAACTACAACTCCCAGAAGGCGCAGGGGCGACACCAGGCTTCCGTGCCCCGCGGACTGCTGGGAGTTGAAGTTGCTGCGGGGGCGAGGGTTTCCGAGAAGGGGTCTGGGAACGCGGTGACCCCGCGCTCCTCAGCGACCCCTGCCTCTCGCTCGACCCCGCAGCTGGAGAAAGTGTACGACCCGAAGAACGAGGAGGACGACATGCGTGAGATGGAGGAGGAGCGACTGCGCATGCGGGAGCACGTGATGAAGAATGTGCGAGGCGGGGGCGGGGCCCCGGAGGGCGGGCTGGGGGCGGGGCTCCGCCGCTGATCCCACCCTCGTCCCGCAGGTGGACGCCAACCAGGACCGCCTGGTGACCCTGGAGGAGTTCCTCGCGTCCACTCTGAGGAAGGAGTTCGGGGACACCGCGGAGGGGTGGGAGGTGAGCCCGTGGGATGCGCTGGGCCGCAGCTGCCTCGCTCCGCGGACCCTCAGCCCTGTCCTGCTGCCCTGGCGGCCCTGGCCTGCACTGGGTCCTCCCTCGCCTCTGCGAGGTGGGCGGGCCGCGGCTGGAGACCGCCCGCCACACGCTGATGGATGGCCCGTGTCCGGCCTCGCAGACCGTGGAGATGCACCCGGCCTACACGGAGGAGGAGCTGCGGCGCTTTGAGGAGGAGCTGGCCGCCCGCGAGGCCGAGCTGAACGCCAAGGCCCAGCGGCTGAGCCAGGAGACACAGGCCCTGGGGCGGTCCCAGGACCGCCTGGAGGCTCAGAGGAGGGAGCTGCAGCAGGTGCGGAGACCCCGGGCCCCGATCTCGTCCACGTGGGCCTCCAGAGCCCGGGAAGACCCCGTGGTGGTGGGCGCACGGTGCGGCTGCCGCGTGCAACACGGGCGGGTGGGGAAGGCAGAGCCGGGGGCAGAGGGGCTGCCCTGTGGCCAGGCGGCCCCCCGGCCACGTCAGGCAGGGAAGGGAGCCCTGGGGCCGAGGCCCCAGTGCCCGGGAAGCCAGCGCCACAGCCGGGTCTGTGCGGCCCCCCCCGCAGGCCGTTCTGCAGATGGAGCAGAGGAAGCAGCAGCAGCAGCAGCCACAGGACCTCGGTGCCCCCGGCCCCAACCCGGAGGGGCAGCTCAAGTTCCGTCCGGACACCGGTGCTGGCCCTGGCCTGGGAGAGGGGCTGGGCTGGACCCCTGGGTCTGAGGGAGGAGGCGCTGGGCTGGACCCCTGGGTCTGAGGGAGGAGGGGCTGGGGCTGGACCCCTGGGTCTGAGGGAGGAGGCGCTGGGCTGGACCCCTGGGTCTGAGGGACGAGGGCTGGGCTGGACCCCTGGGTCTGAGGGAGGAGGGCTGGGCTGGACCCCTGGGCCTGAGGGAGGAGGGGCTGGTGCTGAGCATCTGGGTCTGAGGGAGGAGGGGCCGGAACTGGACCCCTGGGTCTGAGGTACGAGGGCTGGGCTGGACCCCGGGTCTGAGGGAGGAGGGGCTGGAACTGTACCCCTGGGTCTGAGGGAGGAGGAGTGGGGCCTGGAGCCCTGGGTCTGAGGGAGGAGGAGCTGGGCCTGGACCCCTGGGTCTGAGGGAGGAGGGGCTGGGGCTGGACCCCTGGGGCTGAGGGAGGAGGGGCTGGGCTGGACCCCTGGGTCTGAGGGAAGAGGGGCTGGGCCTGGTCTCCTGTGTCTGAGGGAGGAGTGGCTGGGGCCTGGACCCCTGGGTCTGAGGGAGGAGGGCTGGGGCTGGACCCCTGGGTCTGAGGGAGGAGGGCTGGGGCTGGACCCCTGGTCTGAGGGAGGAGGGCTGGGGCTGGACTCCTGGGTCTGAGGGAGGAGGGCTGGGGCTGGACTCCTGGGTCTGAGGGAGGAGGGCTGGGCTGGACCCCTGGTCTGAGGGAGGAGGGGCTAGGTCCCTGTGGTGCAGGACTCTGGGAATCTAAGCTTCGCTCTCGGCCCCCTCCAGCTGCAGACGACGCGCCCGTGCCGGCCCCGGCCGGTGACCAGAAAGAAGCGGACGTTTCAGAAAAGAAGGCCCCTGAGCCGGCCACGGGGGGACCCCCGCTGGAGTCCCAGCGCCTGTGATCAAACGACCCCAGCCCCCCACGTCCGCTGCATGGCCGACGGGAGCGGGTGTGATCCAGTTGCCCTCCGTGGGGGCCGCAGCTTGCACCGCCGCCACCGCCGCCATCCCTGCCCGCCTCCGCCCTGCAGCTCCGTCCCCTCCCAGCGGCCTGGCCTCTCTCGCGTCCGCTGGCGCGGGGTCAGCTTCCTCAGGAAGTCCGCGGCCGCCCTGTGTCCGCACAGCTTCTGGAAGTCCCGTCCGCTGCCCCGAGCCCGGCTTCTGTTGGTTTTTGGGGACTCGGGGGGGGTCCCTTGAGCCTCATGCCTTGTTGGATCCAGCGATCCCGAGGGACAGCGGCCTCCAGGCAGGGCTGGGTGCCCCGCAGCGGGGGACGCTCAGCCCCAAGCTGCCCCCACCCCGGAGCAGTCCCAGCCCCGCCTCTGCTGCTCGTGGGTCCGCACGAATACACTTTCCGGAACGAATCTTGGCTCGGTGCGTGCGTGGCGCCACCTGCCGCGTCCTCGCCGGGCCAGGCGCAGTCCCAGCGTCTCCGCCAAGGCCGGGCCTGGCGTCCGCCCGCCTGGTGCCGAGGGGTCTGCCTGAGGCGCTGTCGGGGACATCTCCCCCTCCCACGACCCCAAGCATGAAGATGTGCCTGCAGTGGCTTCTTGCCTCAAGGGCTGGAAGGTCCTGTGGTTAAGTGAAGGAACGTCTTGTGGTTAATGCATAGCTCTAGGTCCAGCAAACATCCTGGCGTGCATACAGCCTGCTACCCACCCGCCTGAGACATGCGGTTATCATGCGGCCCTACAGGGCCTCTCGCCCACATACAACAGTTCCTCCTCCTCAGCCCCCTTGCTACAAAGCATATAAACCCTTGTGTAAAAAAAATAAATTTTACAGCTTAATCAGAACTCCTGTCTTGCTGCCTTCTTTGTGTCTCCTGTCCCTCTCATTCCTCCCTCTAGGTCCTTAGCCCCCGTTGACGTCCCGCGGGACGGGACAGCTGGCGCCCAACGTGGGGCTCGAGTGCCTGTAAGATTGGAGGAACGCCGCCTTCGAGGGGGAAAACTTGGATCCAACTGACTGTGTGACCGGCTCGGAACTGCCCACCCGAGACATCAGCTTCGGTCAACGCTGCGGAGTGAAGACGGCGCAAGGTTAGTGACTGACCGTGGGACAGGCGTTATCGTCACGGGAAATGTTCGTTTCGGGTCTAAAGGAGGCCCTCAAGACATGAGGAGTTCGGGTTAAAAATAAGGATCTAAAGGCATTTTTTGAGTATGTGGAAAAGTTATGTCCCTGGTTCCCCAGGGAGGGAACTACTGACGAGGGCAAGTGGTGAGGAGTTGGAGATGTTTAAAGGATTTTCATGAGACCTTTGGCCCTGAAAAGGCGCCTGTTACGGCCTTCTCATATTGGAGTCTAATCAATGACATTGTAAAAGTTCGCTCCATCGACGCCCTGATTAGGGACGGTGAGGAGACGCTACAGCGATCCCCCCACCCCCCGACCCACATCTAAATGTCCGTCTGTCATCTTGGATATGCCTTCCGCCGATGAGGACCCCATAAATGAGGATAAGGAGCCCATTTCGGCTTCTACCAATAAATCGAGTCAATTATATCCTGCCATCCGAGGCAGTCCTGACAAATTAGATTCAAATTATGTTATCATAATCCTGATTGGCCCCCAAATCTTAAAAATCCCCCGCCATATAACCCTCCCCCTCGCCCTCCCTTTGCGCCCCGGCTCTCTAAGGGCCGACCCTGCCGTGCCTGACTTGTCAGCCCTGCGGCGATCACTTCAGCACAGACGAGGACATATTCAGCTCCTTAAGGAGCTGCACTCCCTTGACGAGGACTCCGTCCTCTGAACCCAGGATGGCGCCAGCTAGGCTTCTCCTGTCTGATACCTTCAGGGGAAAACTCAGAAGTTTTTCTATTTACATCCCAAAAGCCCTTTGTTCCAAGAGGAGCAGAGGTGGGGAAGCAAGACCCATCTCCTTAAAACCCTCAGCCTCAACTGGACGGCGCGCTCAGCCCTCTGCCTCTCTGCTGAGCGCCGGCCTGCCCGCCCGCCCAGGTGTAATCTCTCCACTCAACCATGTAACCTCCACCCGCCCCACCCCCAGCGACTGGGCACTCTCTCAGGTGCTGTCTGGAGAGGTGTCCGTCCGTCCTTACGGATGTCCCTGCCCTAATAAACTGCTACTTCTACTTTCCGCTACTCTGTCTCACGCCTGAATTCTTTCTTGCGCAAAGACAAGAACCCTCCAATTTCTCTGGTAACACCTTGGGACAGCCCCTCACCCGACCTCAGGGAAAAAAAGTCAGGTCTAAAAACCAACCACTTTTGGCTTTTCCCATGACCCGGAGCCAAGCCGCGGAGATCGCTCTGAGCATGCTGCTGGTGGGAAAAATGAAGCTGAGGGAAATTTGTCTCACCACTCTGGGGAAGACAGTGAGAAACCTGGGTCAGGGGATAAAGAACAGAGCCCTGATCAAGGACTGGTAATGGGCAGCCCCCACCCTATAAAAATCTTAGTCTCAGATTTATTGAAAAACTTGGAACTGCTTGCACCCAGTATGGTCCCACTGCCCCGTATACTCAGGCCTTGCTGGAGAACCGGAGCGCCCGATGGCTTACACCTAATGACTGGGACGTCCTCGCCAGAGCCGCTCTCAGCGGAGGTGACTACGTCCTGTGGAGGGCCGACTATGTTCAGATTTGCAAAGAAATAGCCCCAAAAAATTCTGCTAAAACTTCATCTAAAAACTGGACCCTCAGAAAACTTTTTGGGAGACGCCCCGTATGATTCCAACAATTCACAAGCCCAGTTCCCTTCTGGACTTCTGGCGCAAATTCAAACTGCCGAATTAGGGGCTTGGAGAAAGCTTCCTCAAAGGGGGCCAGTTACCACCTCCTTGGCTAAGATCCTACAGGGGCCGGATGAGCCCTACAGTGATTTTATCTCGCGCCTTAATGTTGTGGCCGAAAGACTACTTGGCCCAGGGGAAAATGGAAGCGCATTTGTTACGCACCTCGCCTTTGAAAATGCCAACCCAGCTTGTAATGATATTCTTCGGCCTCATAAACATCAGGGTGATCTTTCAGACTATGTGAGGCTCTGCGCTGGTGGGGGATCGGCCCATGCCGTGGGCTTGGCAATTGGGGGTGCACTCAAACTGACCCAAAATCTCTCCAAGGGGACCTCCACCTGCTACGCTTGTAAGCAGCCCAGACATTGTGCCAACCGCCTTATCAAACAGACCAACGGCCCAAGGCGTGGCTCCATCCACTCTATGCCCCTGATGTCATAGGGGCTATCACTGGGCAAATAAATGCAGATCAAAAACTAATTCTTCAGGCCAACCCCTCCCACCTCGCAAACTGGGAAACTCCCAGAGGGGCCAGCCCCTGGCCCCCATATCTCAAAGGACAAACCCTGGGGCAGAACGGTTTGTCCCTTCCCAGCCTCAGGCCCAACAATTGCCTCCCTCCAATGAGCAACCCCAGGTAGCACAGGACTGGACCTCTGTGCCGCTGCCGATACAATATTAGGTTCCACCCAGGGCCCACAAATTATCCCTACAGGGGTGCGGGGCCCCTTGCCTTCAGGTACCTGTGCTCTTTACTCTCCGCCTAGCGTCAACCATTCTCAAAGGCATTCAAGTTGTTCCCGGTATTATTGACAGCAACTTTACTGGGGAGATAAAAATGCTGGCAGCCGCTACTAATGGAGTAGCTGTCGTTCCACAGGGCACCCGTCTAGCACAGCTGGTTCTTCTGCCTTTATTACTGGAAGTTCATCCTCACTTTCTTCCAGGCCCCTGGGCATTACCCCTTTGGGCTCCTCGGATGCTTATTGGGTCCAGCCAATTACAAAAAATAGGCCTGTGTCAACCCTTACTATTGAAGGAAAGGATTTCAAGGGCATTTTGGCCACAGGGGCCAATGCCACAGTCATATCTCAAGATCATTGGCCCGCCCATTGGCCACTGACCGCATCTCTCACTGATTTGCGAGGTATAGGCCAGTCCAATAACCCCCAGGTCAGCTCAAGGGTATTATATTAAAAAAAAAAAAAAAAAAAAAAAAGGACACTGTGACTCCTTTTGTATTACCAGGCCTCCCTGTTAACCTGTGGGGATGTGACATTCTCTCCCAAATGGAAGTTATCCTGTGTAGCCCTAATACTATAGTCACACAACAAATGCTGCGCATGGACTATGTGCCTGGCACAGGGCTTGGAAAAATGAGACAGGGCATAACTCAACCTATTACAGCCCCCTCTAAAACACATAGACATGGACTCAGATATTCGGATTTTTAGTAACGGTCACTGGCCTTCCTGTACCCCATGCGGATAAAATCACATGGAATACTCAACTCCTGTGTGGGTGGATCAGTGGCTGCTTACTCAAGAAAAGTTAAATGCCGCTACAGCCTTGTACGGGAGCAACTCGTGGCTGGACACCTAGAGCCTTCCAATTCTCCCTGGAATACGCCCATTTTTGTCATAAAAAAATCTAATGAATGGCGCCTTTTACAGGATTTGCACGCTGTTAATAAGGTCATGGCACCTATGGAGCCCTCCAACCTGGCATGCCGACCCCCGTGGCCATCCCAAATGGTTATTACAAAATCATTATAAATCTTGGCCAGCGCTGCGGCTCACTAGGCTAATCCTCCGCCTGTGGCACCTGCACAGCTGGTTCTAGTCCCGGTCGGGGTGCCGGATTCTGTCCCAGTTGCCCCTCTTCCAGGCCAGCTCTCTGCTGTGGCCCGGGAGTGCAGTGGAGGATGGCCCAAGTGCTTGGGCCCTGCACCCCATGGGAGACCAGGAGAAGCACCTGGCTCCTGGCTTCAGATCAGCACGGTGTGCCGGCCGCGGTGGCCATTGGAGGGTGAAGCAACGGCAAAGGAAGACCTTTCTCTCTGTCTCTCTCTCTGTCCACTCTGCCTGTCAAAAAATAAATAAATAAATAGATTAACTTAAAAAAAAATAGTTATAGATCTCAAAGCCTGCTCTTTCACCTCTACACCCTGATGGTCGTCCTTATTTTGCCTTCAGTCTCCCCCATGTGAACTTTCAGAAGGTCTCATTGAAAAGTTTTGCCTCAAGAACTGGCACATAGCCCTACCCTTTGTCAAACATTTGTTGCACAGGCAGTGGACCCAATCCGTTGACACTGGCCGTACATCTGTGTTTTACATTCTATGGGCGACATTTTGCTGGCGGCTCAAGGTGAGTCAGACCTACAAAGCTGCTTTGTGGAACTTTCTAAAGCCTGTCTTGCCCTTGGTTTACACGTTGCTCCCAGTAAGGTCCAGGTCTCAGGTTGGGAAAGAGACAGACTCATTCACATTTAACCATCGACATTATGGACTATTGTGCACCCCCCTCAAGAGATAGGCCCTTTAAGTCCTCAGTGAGGACCTGTGCAAATAGCTGCTGGTTCATTCACTCCCCAAATGGCCACAGGAGCTTCATCTGGGTGTCCCATGTGGGCGCCAGGGGCCCAAGCACTTGGGCCATCACCCACCACCTCCTAGGATGGACGTTAGCAGGGAGCTGCATGGGAAGTGGAGCCGCCGGGACCCCAGCTGCCACTCACGTGGGATGCAGGTGCCCCTAGCGGCCGTGTAACCCACGGCGCCGCGAAGCTGCCTCTAGAGCTATGATTTATGTACGGTAGAAGTCGCCTTTTTGAGTGGAAAGTTCAAGTTTGGAAAAAATGCCCAAGACCAACATATCTAAGGATATTTCTAAAAGTTCATGGAAAAATAGAATTGGAAGGTGAGTTTGGAAGAGGATGTCTGGGGCCGGCGCTGTGGTGCAGAGGGTTAAGCTGCCGTCCGCAGTGCCGGCATCCCGCGTGGACCCTGGTTCAAGTCCTGGCTGCTCTGCTTCCATTCCAGCTCCCTGCTGGTGCACCTGGGAAGGCAGCGGAGGACGGCTCGAGTCCTTAGGCCCCTGCTGCCCATGTGGGAGACCTGGATGAAGCGCCTGGCTTCAGCCTGGCCCCAGCCCAACCGTGGAGACCACTGGAGGAGTGGAGTGCAACAGCAGAGGAGGATCTGGGTCTGCTTATCTGTAATGCATGCCTTTCAAACAGACACAATCTTTAGGGGAAAAAAAAAAAAAAAGGCTCTGCTTGCAGTGTGTGAACCGAGTCAGAGTGCCTGGGTTTGGGTCCTGACTCCACTTCCCATTCTCGCTCCCTGCTGATGCGCGCCCTGGGGGCAGGGAGATGCACAGGTCCCTGGGTCCCAGGAGCCCGCCTGGACCTGGATGGAGCTATGGGCTCCTGCCTTTGTTCTGGCTTAGCCCTGGCCAGAGTTAGCAGATGGAGGCTCTTAATGCATCTGTCTCGCTGCACTTCAAATAAGTATATTTGTAAAACTTAAAAAGTGGGGTTGATGCTGTGGCGCAGCAGGTAAAGCCGCCGCCTGCGGTGCTGGCATCCCATGTGGGCGCCGGTTCAAGTCCCGGCTGCTCTGCTTCCTAACCAGCTCTCTGCTCTGGCCTGGGAAAGCAGCAGCAGATGGCCCAAGTCCTTGTGGGCCCTGCCCCCATGTGGGAGACCCGGAAGAAGCCCCTGGCTCCTGGCTTTGGCCTGGTCCAGCCCTGGCCATTGTGGCCATCTGGGGAGTGAACCAGCAGATAAAAGACCTCTCCCTCTTTCTGTAACTCTGACTTCAAAAATAATGAATCTTTTTTTTAATTTATAAAAATATATCTTATGAAAAGACTAGACATGGATTTTGAAACTTTTACACCAAAATAAATTCCATTTTCCACAAACTTTTTGAAATCTGCATGGGTACTAACTCGTTTGTTTCTTGTTTTTGTTTGTGGGTTGGTTTTTTGGGGGTTTTTTTAGATTATTTATTTGAAAGGCAGAGTCACAGAGAGGCAGAGGTAGAGAGAGAGAGGTCTTCCACCTGCTGGTTCACTCCCCAGATGGCTGCAACGGCCAGGGCTGGGCCAGGCCAACACCAGGAGCCAGGAGCTCCGTCCGGGTCTCCCAGCTGGGGGCAGGGGCCTGAGCACTTGAGCCGCCCAACGCTGGTCCCCAGGTGCATCGGCAGGGAGCTGGATGGGAAGTGCGGCCAGGGCCGCAGGTTCTCGCCCTCTCCTGGGAGGAGTGGAAACTGCGCGGCTTTTCACAACACGCATTTTTCATGCACTTTTTGAAGACCCTTGGATGCACAGACTTGAAATTTTTCTGCACCAGGATTCAACTTATCCCTTAATTCCGTTCTCCGTAAACTCCCGGAAGCAGCCTCCTGGCTTCTGCCCAGGGTAAAAATCGCTGGACCGTGGGAGCAGGCTAATTTTCCACCTCACTCACCAGGACTTCCCAGGTACATGAGCTCCTGGCTGTCAACTTACTTTCTTTCTTTCTCTCTCTCTCTCTCTCTCTCTCTCTTTCTTTCTTTCTTTCTTTCTTTCTTTCTTTCTTTCTTTCTTTCTTTCTTTTAGATTTTCTTATTTGAAAGTCAGAGGTGGGGGATCTTCCATCTGCTGACTCATTCCCCAGATGGATCATGGAGCCAGGAGCTTCTTCTGGGTCTCCCACATGGGTGCAGGGGCCCAAGTGTTACCGGAGAAATTGCAGGGTTCTTGTCTTCGCGCAAGAAAGAATTCAGGCATGAAACAGAGAGCAGTGGGAGGTAAAATAGCAAGGTTTATTAGGGAAGGGACATCCGTGAGGATGGATGGGCACCCCTCCAGACAGACAGGACCTGGGAAAGAGTGCAGTCGCTCAGACTGGGGGTGGGGTGGGGGTGAGGTTACATGGTTGAGTAGAGAGATTACACCTGACCAGACCAGGCGGGCGGCTCAGCAGAGAGGCAGAGGGCTGAGCACGCAGTCCGGTTGAGGCCGGGGGTTTTAAGGAGATGGGTCTCTGTCTTCACACATCTCCTCCTGAAACAAAGGGTTTTATGGCTGTAAATATTAAGAAGCTCCTATCTGAGTTTTCCCCTGAAGGTATCAGACAGGAGGAAGCCTAGCTGGCACCATCCTGGGTTCAGAGGAAGGGTGAGCAGGACCCCCTGGAGAATGGGGATTGGGAGCAGGGTGTTTGAAATGCAGATACTGGGCTGCACCTGGGAGACTGTGGAGGATTTGTCAGGCGGAAGTCGGGGGGACCTCCACCTGGCAGGTCATCAGGTAGAAGGGGGCAGGGCAGGATGCGAATACCCGGCTGCCCCTGGAACATTGTCAGGATGACTTTGAGATGCAGATGCATCTGCTGGACATAGACGTCTTCTCTTTAGGCCTTTATGTCACACACACATAAGCTCATAACTAATTTCCTACCTAACACAAGCACTTGGACCATCCTCCACTGCCTTCCCGGGCCGCAGCAGAGAGCTGGCCTGGAAGAGGAGCAGCCAGGACTCAAACTGGCGCCCATATGGGATGCCAGCGCTGCAGGTGGCTTTACCTACTACGCTACAGCACCAGCCCACAGCTGCCAGTTTGTTTTTTAAAGATTTATTTTATTTATTTGAAAGGCAGAGTTAAAGTAGACACGCGCATATTCAAGGGGGACTTTTTAAAGGGAGAATGAGGAGGAGGCTGCAAGAGACTGTGAAAAGTAACCCTCGGCTCCAGCTCCAAGGCTGGGGACCAGGGAGGCGTCAGTCCAAGGTTCCCAGCTGCAGCTGTGGCCTTTGCCCAGCCTAGGGCGACCTAGGGTGGGATCTGCAAACAAAGGGCTCCTGTTATCAGGTGCTCTTGCTATCAGGCTCTTGTTATCAGAGACCCTGCTGCTCAGTCCAGGTTCAGGGTCACAGTGTCCCGGCGCTTGTGCTTCTGCACATGGAGCTGCCGGGGGCACGTCTGTGTGCCAGCCTCGGGCTGTTGTATCTTCCAGGGTTAAAACCCAGGAGCACCCATTCAAATGTATATACTTATTTATTTTTAAAGATTTATTTATGTATTTGAAAGTGAGAGTTACACAGGGAGAGAAGGAGAGGCAGAGACAGAGAGAGAGAGACAGACTGAGAGAGAGAGGTCTTCCATCCGCTGGTTCACTCCCCAATTGGCTGCAACGGCTGGAGCTGTGCCGATCCAAAGCCAGGAGCCAGGAGCTTCTTCCAGGTCTCCCACGCAGGTGCAGGGGCCCAAGCACTTGGGTCATCTTCTACTGCTTTCCCAGGTGCATTAGCAGGGAGCTGGATCGGAAGTGGAGCAGCCGGGACTGGAGTCCACACTCATGGGCTGCTGGTGTCATGAGCGGCGGCTTAACCCACTGGGCTGCAACACCGGTCCCTGGAGTTCAGATTTTTTTTTTTTTTCATCAAAATAAACTCACACTAAAGCGTTAAACGTGTCTGAGGCATGGAGGAGGAGAAGAATAGGGGTTCTTAGAGTAGCACGAACTCCACAACAATCGAACAAGAGCAAACAGCGACTTCAGGGGAAGCCGGGCGGAAGATTCGCGAATCACGGAGGCTCTGTGGCAAGTCAGCGCGGACAAAGAAATCGCAGTTTACCAGTGGATAACAGCGTTCGGGGAGGAATGAGCTGAGGCTGCAAACGAGGCCGGCGGCCCGGGCCCATCCGCACCCGTGCGTGAAAGCAGTCACAGTTCTCACGCTCTAATTGAAGAGGACCAGGAATCAACAGCAGAAGCCACGGCCAAGCCCTGAATGAAAGCGCTGAGCACACTTGGCGATGGGTGCAGGCCAGCCCTGCCCGGCGCGGGCGCATCGGGGAAACGGCCCACAGGCGAGACCCGGATCCCGCTGCAGGAACCCGGGGCCGGCCCTGCGGCTCTGCCGGGGAAGCTGCCGCCCGGGTCGCCGCGGTCCCGCAGCCAAGCACGGGTTCGGGCCCCAGCCAGCGAGGACCGCAGTACCCGTGTCGCACAGCAGGGGGCCCGGCTCCAGTCCTGGCTCCCTGCTAACGGGCACGCCGGGAGCAAGCCCGTGGCGGCTCAAGCGCTCTGTTCCCTGCCACGCACGTGGGAGACCGGGACGGAGTTCCTGGCTCCTGGCTTCAGCCTGGCTGAGCCCCAGCACAGCTACTGCAAGCATCTGGGGGTGAACCAGCCGATGGGAAATCTGTCTCCCCCGCTCCCCGCCTCTCCTCTCTCTCTGTGTAATTCTTGACTTTTGAATAAAATAAATATATCTAAAAAAAAATTAAAAAGCTGGAGGAGAAAAGTGTCTGGGAAAGCTTCCCCGAGCTTTCTCCATCCCCGGGGTCTTCCTGCCAGTCCCTGGGCACACAGGGCAGGAGCTCCCACAGGAAGCCATCCGCATCGGCCTCGGGCACCCTCTGACCTCCTCTGCTTTCCTAACCTTTAAAAAACTCTAGGCCGGCGCCGCGGCTCACTAGGCTAATCCTCCGCCTTGCGGTGCCGGCACACCGGGTTCTAGTCCCGGTCGGGGCACCGGATTCTGTCCCGGTTGCCCCTCTTTCAGGCCAGCTCTCTGCTGTGGCCCAGGTGTGCAGTGGAGGATGGCCCAGGTCCTTGGGCCCTGCACCCCATGGGAGACCAGGAGAAGCACCTGGCTCCTGCCATCGGATCAGCATGGGTGGCGGCCATTGGAGGGTGAACCGAAGGCAAAGGAAGTCCTTTCTCTCTGTCCACTCTGCCTGTCCAAAAAAAAAAAAAAAAAAACTTTTGAAAGGGCCGCAAGTAATGTAAGCAGAACGCGACACCCTGGTTAAACCCGGGCACTTCAGCCCTCCAGGGAGGGATCCACAGTTGGTACACTGCTTCTAAAGGTGCCTGGAGCTTGGTGGAGTTATGTTGGGACGTAAGGTTTATATCTTTAATGTTTAAGTCAATTCCAGTCTCTTCCAAAGTTTTATTTTTTAAGATTTATTTATGTATTTGAAAAGCAGAGTTACAGAGACAGAGGGAGAGAGAGAGAGAGGTCTTCTATCTGCTGGTTCAACTCCCCCAAGGGCCGCAATGGCCAGGGCTGGGCAGGGCCAAAGCCAGGAGCCTGGGGCGCCATCCAGGTCTCTCAAGTGCCTGGGCCATCTTCTGCTGCTTTCCCAGGTGCGGCAGCAGGGAGCTGGATCAGGAGTGGAGCAGTCGGGACTCGAACCGGTGCCCGTACAGGATGCTGGTGTCACGGGCGGTGGCTTAACCCGCCACACCAGAAGGCCAGCTTTATCTGTATTTATTAGAGAGAAAGAGAGAGAGAACTCCCATGCCCTGGTGCACTCTCCTGGTGCCTGAAATGGCCTGGGCTGGGCCAGAAGCCAGGAGCTCTGTCCACGTCTCCCTCGTGGGGGGCAAGAGCCCAGCAACTGGATCCATCACACTGGCGCCAGGAGCCCAGGAACCCATGCACTCTGATGTAGGACGCCAGCGTCCTCATGCCCGGCTAACAGCAGCTGCTCCACGAACTCTTTGTAGGTATAGGATAAAAAAACGATATATAGAGTATCTGATAGCATCCCTGGGCACCGGCATGTACGGGGGGTGGTGGTCACTGACCCTCCCAGACGGGTTAGGGGGACTAATGCATCCCTCTGAAAGCGGCCAATCTGCCGGCCTGAAATAATGACCAGGGCTCCCTGGGCCTCAGCTCCCCCCACCCCGTGGAGGAGGAGCGATAGAGCCCGGATCACAGGTCCAGCCCAGGAACCTGTGGCCCGGGGCCTGGCACACACGGACCGCGCAGTATAAACACAGTATCTGGATGACCTTGTCACTCTCCGCCTCTCTCCCCCTCAAAGGCAGCCGACTCTCCGGGGAAACAGCGGGGTTGGGTGGAAAGGAAGTAGGGTCACGAGAGCGCCCAGAGCACAAGACCCTTGATCCCTAAGATCTGAGCCGCAAGCATGGGACGCCCCGCCCCCGCCCCGCCCCTCCGCGCGCTCTCCCAATGGGCTGGCGAGAACCGAAGAGCTCGGCCTCGGCTTTGAGACACGCGGCCAATGAGAAGCGGTGGAGGCGCGACGGGGGCGTGGCCCACCGCGGGGAGACGAGGACTCGCCGGGAGCCCGGAGCCGGCGCCACAGCTGCTCTCCGGCTGGCGACGATGGCGCTGCGCTGGGGTGTCGTGTCCGCCGGCCTGATCGCCGGCGACTTCGTGACCGTGCTGCAGGCGCTGCCTCGCTCCGAGCACCAGGTCCACGCCCGCCCCGGGGTCCCGGGCAGAGGCGGGGCCGGGGGTCCGGACGCCCAAGGCGGCGCCACTCCGCCTGTGCCCCGGTGGGGTCCAGGCCCTGCGGGGGTATGCGGGGGGCTTGGCCTGGGCAACTGCCCCGGGGCGCTTTGCGCAGTTGTTGGAGACGCAGCGTGCAAAGACGCTCCACGCCCCCCACCCCGCCCCAGATTTTCGTGTTTCTAGAATTTATTTGAAAGGCAGGTGGACGCAGGCTGCCCACTTGCTTGCAACAGCCCCGGGCTGGGCCAGGCCGAAGCCGGGAGCCAGGAGCTCAACCCAAGCCTCTTCCGTGGGTGGCAGGGACCCGGGCGCTTGGACGGACCCGGGACTCGTACCCCGCCGCTCCGACATGGGCCGGGGGCGTTCCACGCTGCGCCCCACGTCCCTCCCGCCGCGGGCCTCGTGACGCCTCCTGGTCTTGAATCCCGGTTATCCGCAGACCTGTCTTTCCCAACCCCTCCCCCGCTACCGCCTCCCGCGCCTCGGGACTTAACCTCCCCTCCTCGGGCGCCCCCCAGGTGGTGGCGGTGGCCGCCCGCGACCTCCGCCGAGCGGAAGAGTTTGCGCGGACTCACGGCATCCCCAAGGCCTACGGGTCCTACGAGGAGCTGGCCAAGGACCCCGACGTGGGTGAGTGCGAGGGCGGCGGCCCCCGGGGCGGGGGGGGGGGGGGAGACCTTGGACCGGGAGGCTCCGGGAACCGCGCCTTGCCCTGGGGCCGGCTGCCCGGGTTCAGCAATCCTGGCCCTTCACTTTTTTTCTTTGGGGTTGCAGCTCATTGTATCAAGCCAATGATACCTTCTTAAATAATAAAGGGAAAATTATAAATTTGTTTAGGATACAGTTTCTAAATTCTCAAATCTTAGTATTTGGAAGTTTGGGGGGAAAATCTTTAACTCGTTGCACAAAATGACAAAAAGTACTTGTATTTCTGCTTAAGCATGATACTGAAGCTGCGTAGATTGTCAGCCCCCAAATTTCTTCTTATTTCTTTAACATTTGTTTTATTTATTTGAAAGGCAGTTAACAATGAGAGAGAGAGGGAGAGAGAGAGCTTCCATGTGTTGGTTCATTCCCCAAATGGCTGCAACCATCAAGGCTGGGCTGATCTGAAGCCAGGAGCTAGGAGTTCTTCCAGGTCTCCCATGCGGGTGCAGGGAGCACCTGGGCCATCTTCTACTGCTTTCCCAGGTGCACCAGCAGGGAGCTGGATCAGAAGTGGAGCAGCCTGGGCTTGAACCTGCGCCCATATGGGATGCTGGCAGTGGCAGGCTGCAGCTTGACCCCACTAAGCCACAATGCCGGCCTCAGCTGGCCCCAAATTTCTAAAGGCGGCCAGGGAGCCTGGCCAGGGTTCCAACAGACCCCGCGGCCGGGAACCTGTGTTCTGATTGGCCTGGTCATGTGGGCGGGGTGCTGACCTGCCGCCGTCCATCCTGCACCCAGAGGTGGCCTACATCGGCACCCAGCACCCCCAGCACAAGGCCGCGGTGCTGCTGTTCCTGGCGGCGGGCAAGGCCGTCCTGTGTGAGAAGCCCCTGGGCGTGAACGCCGCGGAAGTTCGCGAGATGGTGGCTGAGGCCCGGTCCCGAGGCCTCTTCCTCATGGAGGTGAGGGCGGAGGGGCCCCTGCAGCGCCGCTGTCTGCCCTGGGACATGTGGTTGCGGGTGGGCAGCTGTGGAGGAGCCCCAAGGAAGGGGAACCATCAAGATGGTCCCCATTGGGCAGCCTCTGTGAGGCACGCCTACCATGGAGTTCAAGACGGTGCCAGCAGTTAAGATGGCCGCCAAGCCTCAGTGGGCAGTGCCAGCAGTTAAGATGGCTGCCAAGTGGCACCTGGAAGCTATTGCCGTGCTAGGGAGTGTCCCAGTTCCCGCTTAGCTTGCTGTAGCTTCTGCCAGGAGTAGCAATGGCTGCCATGCACTTGCCTGCGTCTCGGCTGGCTCCTGTCTGCCCGGCAGCACTGCTGGGTCTCCCAGGCTTCAGACTTCCACAGGGGTGGGTGGTGGAGACTGACAGTGCCTCCCGGTCCTCCCGTGTCTTGCCAGGGTCAGCGCTCGGTCCGTTTATCCCATCCTCAGTTTTGTTGCCAGCCCATGTGTGCCTGACCCTGTACCGGGAGGTGTAAGACACACCAGGTGTGGATTTAGCGTGAATTTTCCGTGTCCTGTCTGCTCTCTGCTCCGCAGGCCATCTGGACTCGCTGTTTTCCTGCCGTTGATGCGCTGAGGTCGCTGCTGGCCCAGGGAGCTCTGGGGGACCTGCGGGTGGCTCGGGCAGAATTTGGGGAGAACTTAACCCAGGTGCTCCGGTCCGTAGACTGGGCCCAGGCTGGCGGCGGCCTGCTGGACCTCGGCATCTACTGCGTCCAGTTCATCTCCATGGTCTTCGGCGGGCAGAAACCCGAGAAGATCTCCGCCGTGGGAAGACGCTATGAGACAGGTACTGCGGCAGGGAGTGGGAGTGACCCCGTCTCCCTGGGCGCAGCACAGTGAGCACGCGACTCCTGGCCCAGGAGAGTCAGGGTAGGCGGCTGGAGGAAGTTCCCACCAGGGTCAGAAGGCTTCGGAGTCACAGGCTCTGCGCTGGGATTTTGCTTCAAGGTCTTCGCCCAGACTCGATGTCTCTGCACCCCGGTCACTTTGCAGCTGAAGTGGCAGGTGCCATGGGGGTTAGTGAGAACCTACTGGAGACAGAGGGGAAGCGTGGAGAAGTAGAAATAATTAGATTTTTAAAAAGAGATTTTTATTTATTTGAGGGGCAGCGTTGCAGACAAAGAGAGAGAGAGAGAGAGAGAGAGGTGTTCCTACTGCTGTTTCACTCCCCAGATGGCTGCAATGGCTTGAGTGGCCCAATCTGAAGCCAGGAGCCAGGAGTTTCTTCCGGGCCTCCCATGCAGGTGCAGGGGCCCAAGGACTTGGGTCATCTTCCACTGCTTTCCCAGGCATTAGCAGGGAGCTGGATCGGAAGTGGAGCAGCCAAGACCTGAACTAGCGCCCATATGGGATGCCAGCTCTGCACGTGGAGACTTAACCTACTTCGCCACAGCGCTGGCCCCAATAATTAAAATGTTTTCGAGTTGTCTCAGTGAGCCTATGCTACTTAACTACCGCAAAACGTACTGATGTCAATAGTGATTCCTTATGAGCTTGTGATTTGTGGGTTGGCTCCTCTGTGGCTCTCGCGCCTGCAGCCGCAGTCGACGGGTCATTTAGGGCTGGGGGGTTCAGGATGGCCGCAGTGATGTCTCGCAGGTGTAGGCTGTTGTCCGGGGGGCCTTGGCTCTGCACTGCACAGCTTCTCCAGCGGGCTGGCTGAGGCTCATCCGAGCCCTGCTCTCAGAATTCCAGGTGCAGCAACCAACAGAGGGCAGGCGCCCAGCGAAGCCCCTGCTGACATCATGTTGGCTGCCGGCCCATTGGCCACAGCAAGTTGTACAATCAGCTCGGGCTGCAGTGGGGAGCAGGGGGGGGGGGGCAGAGCTGACAATGGAAGACAGGAGGGAGTGGCGAGTGTTGAGCCCACTGCTTGATCCACCTGCAACTCACATTGGTGTGCTGGGGTTCAAGTCCTGGCCCTGCCTTCCAATTCTAGCTTCCTGCTCATGGCTGCCCTGGGAGGCAGCAGGTGGTGGCTTAAGGAGGTGGGTTCCTGCCGCCCACTTGCAAGACCCAGATGGAGTTCCAGGCCCCAGGCTTCGTCCTGGCCCAGCTCCCGTGTTGTGGGCATTTGGGTTCTCTTTCTGTCTTTCTGCCTTTCACATACATTACATAACTAACAATTTGAATTTGTAAAACCCAGGAGGGCAGTGGAGGATGGCCCAAGTGCTTGGGCCCTGCACCCGCATGGGAGACCAGGAGAAGCACCTGGCTCCTGGCTTCAGATCGGCGTGGTGCGCCGGCCGCAGTGGCCATTGTGGGGTGAACCAATGGAAAAGGAAGACCTTTAAAAATAAAAATGAGGCCGGCGCCGCGGCTCACTAGGCTAATCCTCCGCCTTGCGGCGCCAGCACACCGGGTTCTAGTTCCGGTTGGGGCGCCGGATTCTGTCCCGGTTGCCCCTCTTCCAGGCCAGCTCTCTGCTGTGGCCAGGGAGTGCAGTGGAGGATGGCCCAAGTGCTTGGGCCCTGCACCCCATGGGAGACCACGAAAAGCACCTAGCTCCTGGCTCCTGCCACCGGATCAGCGCAGTGCGCCGGCTGCAGCGCGCCGGCCACGGCGGCCATTGGAGGGTGAACCAACGGCAAAGGAAGACCTTTCTGTCTCTCTCTCTCACTGTCCACTCTGCCTGTCAAAAAATAAAAAAAAATAAAATAAATAAAATAAAAATGAAAAAAAAAGAAAGTGGGAGAGGGGACACCTGCTGGGGGTCTTTGTGGCGTCCTTGCCAGTGCAACCCTGGGAAGCGTGACTACAGCGCTTTGGAAACCTGTTGTGCAGGGAGCCGGCTGCTTCCACGGGAAGTGGGGACTGCCCGAGGGCACAGATCGGGTGTCCCCACGGGCAGAGGAGGGAGCAGAGGTGCCGAGCGGGCGGGCCGCGGCGTGTCCTGGTGCCCAGAGCCGGCACGGGTGACGCCCTGGGCTCGTCCACATGTGGCTCACTACCCACACGGGTGCCAGGGGCCCGAGTGCCCGAGGTGTCACCTCTGCCTCCCAGGCCCTGGACGGTTAGGAAGCCGGAGCCAGGATGAGAGCATCGAACCCGAACCCCGGTACTCAGGTGTGGGAGGCAGCTGTCCGAGGTCGCTCTCTCTGTGCTGGGTGTTTGTGTTTGTTTCTTTCTGGTGTGTACTTACTCACCTGTTTCGGTAGCGGCTTTCCTGGGAGGCATAGGGTCAGATACCATGCACTTCATTCCTTTAAGGTGCAGAATTCATTCCGTGGTTTGCACTGCAATGAATGTTAGAATGATTGCATTGCTCCAGAAAACCCTGTCCTGTTAGCAGGACACACACACACACACACACACCCGCCTCCGTCACACACACACACACACACACACACCTCCATCACACACACACACCCGCCTCCATCATACACACACACCTCTGTCACACACACACACATACCTCCATCACACACACATACACACACACACACACCTCTGTATCACACACATACACACACACACCTCCATCACACACACACACCTCCATCTCACACACACATACACACACACCTCCGTCACACACACACCTCTGTCACACACACCCACCTCTGTCACACACACCTCCGTCACACACACACACACCCGCCTCCGTCACACACACACCTCCGTCACACACACTCACACACCCACCTCCGTCACACCACACACACACACACAGACACACACCTCCATCATACACCCGCCTCCATCATACACACACACACACCTCTGTCTCACACACACACACACCTGCCTCCGTCTCACACACACACACACACACACACACCTCTGTCTCACACACACACACACCTCCCTCCTCCCCTCTCGCACCCAGCCCTGTGATCTGCAGCTCTGGATCTGCTGGCCTGGGGCGTGCCCTCTGGGGAGGTTGGGGGCGGGGCATCCCAGGCTCCTCCTCCTTCCTCTGCTGCTGCAGACGGCCAGTGCCGGGCAGGGGCTCCACACAGGGTGTGTGAGGCCTGGGCAGGCTGAGCCCCGGCGACCCAGCCCCGCCCTGCCCTGTGACACCCCTGCAGGCGTGGACGACACCGTGACTGTGCTCCTGCAGTACCCGGGAGGGGTCCACGGCAGCTTCACCTGCAGTATCTCCTCCAAGCTCTCCAACACGTGCTCCGTGAGCGGCACCAAGGGAATCGCCCAGGTGAGGCCGCAGCAGCCGGAGCTGAGCCGGCGGGGGCGGGGCCTCTGGGCCCCTGGGGAGGCTGCTTCTCTCGCTCCATCAGTGGCCTCAGGCCAGGGTGCGCTAAGCAGCCACAGGCAATGCCAGCACCTGGCTGCTCTGCTTCCGGTCTGCCTGGACAGACAGCAAATGATGGCCCAAGGACTTGGGCCCCTGCCACCCACCTGGGAGACCCGGATGCAGTTCCTGGCTCCTGGCTTTGGCCTTGTTTCCAAGGTGGAATCTGGGTGTTACCAAGGTCGGGGTCCCTTGGCTTCCTGGGACCCCTGTGCAGAATAAAATCCTGATGTTCTTAGCACCGGCTCATGGGGGGATTCGGGCTTTTTCTTGGGCTTATTTTGGTTTTTCAACTTTAAGTTGTTTATTAGAGACACAGACGGAGAGCTCCCGTCTGCTGGTTCGCTCCGTGGATGCTTACAGAAGCCGGCACTTGACCCAAGCTGAAGTCAGGAGTTGGGGACTCCATCCAGGGCTCTTTTAAGGGTTTATTTATTGCAGAGTTGCAGAGAGAGACACAGGAAGACAGAGACATCTTCCATCTGTTGGTCCCAATGGCTCAGCACAAGCCAGGCTGAAGCCATGAGCCTGGAGCTCCATCCGGGTCTCCCACGCGGGTGCAGGGGCCCAAGCACTTGGGCCACCTTCCACTGCTTTCCCAGGTTCATAAGCAGGGAGCTGGATTGGAAGTGGAGCAGCCAGGACTCAAACCACTGCTCCAGTATGAGATGCCGGCGTCACAGGCAGCGGCTTAACCCAGTGCGCCACGAGGCCGACCACTGCACCTCTGCATTTCTATTTATTTTGGCCCAGACTGGGAGGTGGGGCCCCAGAGCTGAAGGGAGGGTCTCCTTGCAGATTTCAAGGTGCTGGCGACCTGAGCATCGTCCTCGCAAAGGGGACCCAAGAGAAGCCTTTGTCTCCAGGCCGAAGCAGGCGCAGAGAGCTTTAGGGGTTTAGGGTGATGGTGGAGCTTCCACAGAGCTAAGCCCCTACGACTGGGGAGGAGAGGAGGAGGGGTCTCCCAGCCTCCCTGGGGCGGATGCAGGCCCGCCCTCACTGCAGGGCACCTCCGATCTCCCTCCAGCTTCTGGAACCTTGCTGGTGCCCAACGGAGCTGGTGGTGAACAAGGAACGCAAGGAGTTCCCACTGGCCCCAGAAGAGAACAAGAAATTCAACTACAGAAATGGGATGGGCATGAGTTACGAGGCCCAGCACGTCCGGGACTGCCTGCGCAAGGGTAAGGATGTGGAGCGAAAGGGGGACCCTGCCTCCCACTCCCCCCACCCCATTGCTGGTCAGAACTACATCTCCCAGGACCCCCAGGGCATCCATCCACCTACAACCCAGTACTACTGCACCCTATGGAATTCTGGGAATTGTAGTTCTGGTCTGGCGTGCAGGCAGGAGGGTGTAGTAACTGTGGTCTCTCCCCAGGTCTGAAGGAAAGCCCTGTGATTCCCCTGGCGGAAAGTCAGCTCCTGGCTGACATCCTGGAGGAGGTGAGGAAGGCCATCGGAGTGACCTTCCCCCAGGACAAGCACTGACGCCTGCCCTGAAAAAATAAAGTTTTCCTGGAGGTCTTACGTGTTGGTGGGAGTGGCTCGGCCGGACTAGCGAGCCTCGTGCAGGGCCCTGGAGAGTGAGCTGGGTGGGATGATGGGCAGAGAGGGAGGAAGGCCCCATCAGGACCACGTTCCACGCGGTTTTTGGCACACGACCCACGTCTTCCTTGGAAATCTCTCTCTGGCTCCCAAACGCCACCCCACTTTCATTCTGTCACTGTCCCGGCTGTCACAGCCTGTCCTGGACTTCCGCTGCATTGGTCAGGTTGTATCTTCGGGCAGTGTTAGAGGTGTGACGCCCTTGGCCTGGCCGGAGAGGGAAGGCGCAGGAGCTCAAACCTTCAGGCTGAGGCCGGCGTCGGACCAGAGCCTGGCTTCCTCCGTCACCGCAGGTCCCAGGCGCTGGTTAAGCAGCGACCTGGGCCGCGGAGCCAGGCGGTGCCTGCGCCCTGGGGAGCCCCGTGTCGGGGGTGTCCCAGCCGCACTCCCTCCCGGCCCTGCCTTTATCCCCTCATCTGTAAAGGGCAGAGGCTCCCAGCCAGCCAGGAGCTCCCAGTGGGACTGTGTTGCTAAGTGAGGGCGTTCAGGAGGTATTGGGGCCCCTTCCACGGTCTTCTCGGCTCAGCGTGGGTTTCTAGGGACGGGCAGCTCACGGTGCGTGGAGCAGCTTCTGCGCCTTAGGCTTCATGGCTTTTTTTTATTATTTTTGACAGGCAGAGTGGACAGTGAGAGAGACAGAGAAAAGTCTTCCTTTTGCCGTTGGTTCACCCTCCAATGGCCGCCGCGGCCGGCGCGCTGCGGCCGGCGCACCGCGCTGATCCGATGGCAGGAGCCAGGAGCCAGGTGCTTTTCCTGGTCTCCCATGGGGTGCAGGGCCCAAGCACCTGGGCCATCCTCCACTGCACTCCCTGGCCACAGCAGAGAGCTGGCCTGGAAGAGGGGCAACCGGGACAGAATCCGGCGCCCCGACCGGGACTAGAACCCGGTGTGCCGGCGCCGCTAGGCGGAGGATTAGCCTAGTGAGCCGTGGCGCCGGCCAGGCTTCATGGCTCTTAAATGGCACAAACCCGCTGCCGTGGCTCCGGGGCCTGGGCAGCCCACGGTCAGCGTGCCAGCAGTGTGGTGCCCGCTGAGGGCTCCCCCTCGGCTTCTGTGTCCTCACTCGAGGGAGGAGCCAGGGGGCCCCCTCCAGCCTCTTCTGGAAGACTCAGCTGCCAATCTGAAGACGGAGCCTTGGGATCCAATCGCCTCCCACCTCGGGTGTTCAGGTTTCCATACGTGAGTTGTAGGGCGACACACAGCAGACCCTAGGAACTGCCCAGCACAGTATCTTTCAGGTTTTTATTTATTTTTTATTTTAAAGGCAGAGTTACAAAGAGGCAGAGAGAGAGAGAGGTTTTCCATCCACTGGTTCACTCCCCAAATGGCTGCAATGGTCAGAGCTCTGCTGATCCAAAGCCAGGAGCCAGGAGCTTCTTCCAGGTCTCCCATGCAGGTGCAGGGGCCCAAGGACCTGGGCCCTCTTCTACTGCTTTCCCAGGACACAGCAGAGAGGTGGATAGGAAGTGGAGTAGCTGGGATTCTAACTGGTGCCCATATGGGATGCCAGCACTGCAGGCAGCAGCTTTACCCACTATACCACAGCACCAGCCCCTATTTATTTTATTTATTTATTTTTAAATCTTTATTTTTTTGCAAGAGTGACAAGGAGATACACAGAAAGAGGTCTTCCATCTGCTGGTTCACACTCCCCAAATGGCCACAGCAGCTGACGCTGGGCCAGGCCAGGGCGAAGTCTCCCACGTGGGTGGTGGAGGACCAAGCAACTGGGCCATTTTCTGCTGCTTGCCCAGCTGCCTTGGCAGGGAGCGGGGTCAGAGGCAGAGCAGGTGGGACTTGATGCAACGCTCTGACGTGGGATGCTGGTGCCACAGGTGCACAGGTGGCAGCTTAACCCGATGAGGACTTTTTCTTTCTTTCTTTCTTTCTTTCTTTCTTTTTTTTTTTTTTTTTTTTTTTTTTGAAAAGATTTTTTAGAAAAAATCTTACAGACAGGGACAGTGTTGTGGGGCTCAGGCCAGGGATTCCAGGAAGAGGAACTGCCAAAGAAGCTCGCCAGGGGGCGCTCTGCAGCCAGGTCTCCCACGTTGGGGGCAGGGAGAAGCACTGGAGCCGTCACCCGCTGCCTTCCCTGGCACACGAGCAGGAAGCTGGATCGGAGGCAGAGCAGCTGGGCTTGGAGCCAGCGCTGTGCTGTGGGATGCCCGTGTTGCAGGGGGCAGCTTACCCTGCCGCGCCAAAACTCGCCCCCCCACGCACACGCAAACCCACAAGTGGCTTCACCGCCTGACTCCAGCTCAGATCCTGGCTGTGGTGTCACCCGGTCACCCGCAGCTTGACTGGGGCTGAGGGGTCTGCTTCCCCAGCAGCTCACCTGGCGGGGCCTTGGGGTCCTCACCGCACCTGTTTCCCTGGACGATGGCTGCTTGTGTCTCCTGGAAACACAGCAGCTGCCCCCCCCCCCCTCCACGGGCGGTCCCAAGGGACCAAGGTGGAAGAGGCTGTGACTTTTTAGATTTGTTTGGAAGGCAGAGTGAGAGAGACAGAGAGGGAAAGAGATACGGAGACATCTACTGGCTCAGTAGCACAGCCACCACGCCCCGGGCCAGTCTGAAGCAAACAGCCTGGAACTTACTCTGCGTCTCCCACAGCAGTGGCAGGGCCTTGAGCACTTAGGCCAACACCTGCTGCCTCCCTGGGTGGGCACCAGCAGGAACCAGCTCTGCGATACGAGGTACAGGCACCCCAGGCTGGAGCTTAACACCCCGTGCCACAACACACACACACACACACACCCTCCAATCTGCAGCTGTGACTTTCACAACCTAGCCCTGGATGTCACACTCTGTCATTTCCACCCTGTCCTCTTGGCCAGCCCCATCAGTGTGGCGGGGGCTGCACCTGTTCTAATCACGATCCCGGGCCATCCTGGACGTGGTTTCACGCTTGACCTCGGGATTGGCTAAAAACCTTCTCCCACTCTGTGGATGCCTTGGTTAGCGGAGCCGCAGCTTGGGGGGCGGAGGCTGGACTGACACAAAGAAGTCAGCAGCGCCACTCCCCCTCAAGGACCCGCTTTCTCGCTCTCTGAGCAACTTTGTTCTCTAAAAACCACAGACTGTTGGAAATCCTATCAGTAGAAATGAAACATCCCACCCTTGCCTGGGAGGTCCCGGGGCTGGATACACAGTAGCAGCAGCCTCTGCTCCAGGCCCATCAGGTCCCCACTGCGATAACGCCGCAGTCGCAGACCATCCCGCAGGTCTCGGACGCCTTGTGGATCGGGGTGGGGGTGGGCTGCGGGGCCGCCCTGGGGTCGGGAGGAGGACGGCCCCTTGCGCGGGAGGCTGAGGCAGAATGAGGGCTGGGGGTTTGTGAGCGACACGGGATCAGTTCTCAAGGGACTGCAGCCCACTTTTCAGATCAGAGTTGCCTTTACCTACCATCTGTTTTTGTTTTTGTTTTTTTTTAATGTGAGAATTTGCATACCGAGACGTGCGGAAGTCCTGGGCGTACAACGCACCGACTTAGCTGCGTGTGAACCCACACTGGACGCAGCACACCGGGGCGCCCCCGGAACCTCCTGCGTCTCCCCCCACCCCTCCCCATCCCCGCTGACCTATCGCCGCGGTGTAATTTCTGCCATCTTGATGGATTTCCTGCCCCTGCTGTTACACACACACACACACACACACGCACACACGCACAGGTTTCAGGCACCTCAAAGCCCGGCCTCGGGCGCACGCGGCTTCCGGCCTCTGAGTCTTTGCGCTTGCAGGTCTGAGCGTCAGAGAGCGCAAGCCTGGCCCGAATGTTCTGAAAAGCGCGCGTGCACGAATGAATGAATGGACGCCTGGTTTTGGCGGAGCTGCCCGGTGGACTGGCACGGCCGGCCCCAGGGGGGCTGCTGATTGGCCGGCCCCGTGACAGACCACGCCCCCAGGGCAGCGAGGGAGGCGCGGTCACGTGATCCCCGGGCCCTGCGGGGCAGCGCCCGCGGCGGCCATTTTGCGGGGCGCCCACGTGAGGGGCGCACGTTCAGCGGGTCGCTCACGTGACTAGGGGCGCGCTGCGGCCGCCCGGGCGGACCCGGCGAGAGGCGGCGGCGGGAGCGGCGGTGATGGACGGGTCCGGGGAGCAGTCCAGAGGCGGGGGTGAGGCGGGAGGCAGACGGGAGGGAGGAGGGCGAGTCCCGTGGCCGGCCAGCCCCCGGATCCCTCCTGCCGGCCCGGGGCCGTGCGATCTCCAAGCACTCCGGGCCAGGAACTCCCGGATCGGGCGCTGCCAGCCTCCAGTCCCCTCCCTCCTTGGAGGTTCCCGGCTCTCCGGCCTCCACGCCCCGATCCCTTCCTGCCTGGCGTTCTCGGACCCCTGATAACTTGGGGATCCCGGAACCCCAACTCCCGGGCAGGCCCGGGCTTGTCGCGGGCACCACTTCCTGCCTCTGACCCCGGTGGGAGGGGCGGTCCTGCCTCGGCCCCCTCAGACTAGGGGTCTGGGTGCAGGAGACGCGCCCTGAGCTCCCCTCCCGGAAGAATGTAGGATGCGGGCCCCGCTGCCAGCCCCTGGCTCCTGCAGAGCCTCACTGCATGGACTCGCAGCCGCCTTGTGCACCAGGGACCCCGGAGTTCGCGGCACGGCCCTCCCTCGGGGACCACGGGCCTCCCAGGAGTCCAGGCGCCTCTTCCCTCCTCTCTCCTCTAGGGCCCACCAGCTCTGAGCAGATCATGAAGACAGGGGCCCTTTTGCTTCAGGGGTGAGTTTGAGTCTGATTACCGTGGCGCAGGTTCGAGGAGGGACACCCTGCCCTGATTCCGCGCCCCGACTCCGTCCCCACCCCAGTTTCATCCAGGACCGGGCCAGCCGGATGGGGGGGCAGACGCCCGAGCTGGCTGTGGCGCAGGGGCCCCAGGACGAGTCCACCAAGAAGCTGAGCGAGTGTCTCAAGCGCATTGGCGACGAACTGGACAGTAACATGGAGCTACAGAGGTGTGGACCCAGAAATGTGGCCCAGAACCCGGGGACCCCAGCCCCACGTCCTTTTCCTCGCCCGGGAGCCGGGAGTCAGCGCGGCCAGACTGGCAGCCCTACCCCACCCGGGGAGGGGCATTTCCCCCACCCTCCCACGTGTCCGTCGTGGGCCTTTTGCCCCGTGTTGGCCTCTGGCTTGGGCCTCGGTTTGCTTGTGCGCGCAGTGGGTGGGTGGGGGCCGCCATGCTCCGCCTGCTGTCCCCGACACCCTGCTCCCCCCTCCCGCAGGATGATCGCTGCCGTGGACACGGACTCCCCCCGCGAGGTCTTTTTCCGAGTGGCAGCCGACATGTTTGCCGACGGCAACTTCAACTGGGGCCGCGTTGTCGCCCTGTTTTACTTTGCCACCAAGCTGGTACTCAAGGTGGGCAGCTGCCGGCCAGTGCGCCCAGGGCGCGGCCCCCAGGCGGCCGGACGGGGCGCTCGGAGCCCGCAGAGGGAGTGAGACGGCCGTGGCCTGGCTGGCAGCTGCTTCGTTGGTTCTTTCAACAAACGCGTCCCGGGTCGGCTGTGTGCGGCCGGGCCTGGGCTCGGCACCCAGGACACAGCCCCGACGCGGCAGCCACGGCCCCCGGCTCCAGTGGCGCCCGCCCCGTGCAGGCGCTGGGCTGAGGGGACAGTGCTGGAGCTGGAGTGACAAGCACGATGCTGCGACCTAGAACGATAGGGGGAAGGCACGGAGGGCGCAGCAGGGGGTGGCGAGGCAGCCCGTGTCACTGGAACCCATGGGGCAGGGCCAGCATGTGGATGGCCAGGGTGCTCGGGGACCCGCAGGAGGGGGGACAGGAGTGACAGGCTGATTCAATAAGGCGGTGAGGTGACCTGACCATATACATTTAACTGGGAAACTTTATTATTAATTTATTGAAAGACACAGAGACAGAGGTCACCCGTCTGCTGGTCCATGCCCAGTGTCCGCCACAGCCAGTCTGGGAGTCCCAGACGCGCTCTCGGCTGCGCCTCCCAAGTGGGTGGCAGGGGCCCGAGTGCTCTAGCCGCCCGCTGCTGCTTCCCGCGGCGCATATTAGCAGGCAGCTGGGATCGGGAGCAGAGCCAGACTGGAGCCCAGGAGTCTGACAACGCCAGCAGCCTCAGTGTCTTACAGACGGATTTATTTGAAAGGCACAGTTACAGAGACAGGGAGAGACAGGTTCCACCTGCTGGCTCACTCCCCAGAGGGCCGCCGCCACGGCCGGGGCTGGCGCTCCATCACGGCCGTGGCCCAGTGCGCGTGCGGGAGGCCTGCGACCTGACCCACTGCACCCCAACCGCAAGTCCCTCCAGCAGTGTCGTAACCAAACACCTGCCCCGGCTGACCCTAAGAAGTCTGTTCACTGTGAAATCCCTTCGGCTTCTCTATGAAAACCAGAGATAATTTAAAGAGCTATTGGTGGGGACGGACCGAGAAATCATGCTGGTGATTGTGGGCGCAGCGGGGGGCTGTGGGGCGCAGGGCAGAAGCCGAGAACGGTGCGGCGGTGCCAGGCCTCGCCCCAGGCGGCAGCAGAGGTGGGGACTCGGCTGCTGGGGCTGGGGGGTGACTGCCAGGCCGCCATGGAGCCAAGGACAGTGGGGAGCAGCCCGGGTGGGGCGGGGGCATGGGCAGTGCTGGTCTCCCTGGCCTAGGAAAGCCCTCTGCGGAGGTGACATCTGAACCGAGCTCCCGGGCCAGTGGGGTGGCCCGCAACAGCAGGGTCGGTGCGCACAAGGCACCGAGGAGGGTTTGGTGGGCACGAAGAGAAGTGGGACGGATGACCCAAGTCCACCAGGGCCAAACTGCGCCTGGGAGGGAGCCCCGGGCTTGGGGGCAGCTGGCTGGGGCTCCGGGCTATGACGCCGACTGGCCGTGCGAGGGGAGGCAGGGGGCTGAGCGAGGAGGTGTGGGAGCGCGGTCTCCAAGCAGTGGGGACAGCTCAATCCCTGACGCCCACCCCGCTCCCTGCAGGCCCTGTGCACCAAGGTGCCTGAGCTCATCAGGACTATTATGGGCTGGACGCTGGACTTCCTCCGAGAGCGGCTGCTGGGCTGGATCCAAGACCAGGGTGGTTGGGTGAGACCCCTCTGCCCCGCCCCGCCTCAGACCCCCGGGCTCTCAGGCCCCCAGCACAGGGGTGCCCCCTTCGCACTTCCAGATGGTCACATATGGTCTAGAACGGGTTCCCCTAGCGTCCGATCAGCCCTGATTTACCGCTCCCCACTGGCTCCTGCCCTCCCTGGGGCCTCCGCTTCCTCAGGGCCTTGGCCCCAACCCGTTAGGCCCCACCCCCACCCCACCCACCGTGCCCTGTGACTTCCCTGCGCACGTCTGGCCAAGTGCTGACGCGGCTGATGTCCCTGTCCCCAGGACGGCCTCCTCTCCTACTTCGGGACCCCCACGTGGCAAACGCTGACCATCTTGGGGGCCGGAGTGCTCACCGCCTCACTCACCATCTGGAAGAAGATGGGCTGAGGCCGCCAGCTGCCTTTGGACTGTGCCATTTCCGCATAAATTATGACATTTTTCTGGAAGGCTGGGGATCCGGGGACACAGGCGTTTTTCTTACTTTTGTAATTATTGGGGGTGGGGAGGGGAGGGAGGCCTGGGCGGGGGCAATAAACCTCCTTTGGGCCGCACTGCACAGTCTGAGTCACTGGCCTGTGGCCTCTGTGGCCCAGCCACTTCCCCACGCCAGGCCGGCGGGCAGCCTGCTCGCCTCTGGGGTCGTTCCCGGGCCTGAGGCTCTGGACATGGTTTTCTGGAGGTGCCCTGTGCTGTCTGGGTTGGGGCTGGGTCCGTCCCAACCCCGCCCCTCCAGGGGGCTGCCCAGCACAGGGACACCCCAAGTTCCCAGCTTCCTGGGGTGCGCTGGGGAACAGGGAGATTCGGGGCGCAAGGCAGTGCCCTGGGGCCGTGTGCGAAGTTACCAAAGCCACAGGGCTCCAAGGGAAGGGCCCCGGCCCGGGCCAGGGCTGAGACGGACAGCAAAGGACCCTGCAAGGGGCTGGCCCAGGGGCCCTGCAGGACAGGCGCTGGGCTCGGGACGTGCGGCGCACCTGAGACGCACACCAGGGAGTCCGGGCAGAAGGGGGCAGAGTGAGACCTGGGAGAGTCCCAGGGTCGCCGCTGTCCCTCTCTGTCTGGTTCTGCCTCCCCATGTCCTGGCTCAGCCTCTTCCACTTGTGGGCCCCTTGAACGTTGCCTGGCGCGTGGCTAAGATACCTCTCAGGGCGCCCCACACGCCGGCTCTGAGCTCCTGGCTCCTGGGTTCCAGTTCCGATTCCAGCTTCGTGCTGTGTGCACCCCGGGAGGCAGCAGGTGACAGCCGGGCTCCTGCCACCTACACGGGAGAAGTGGGGTGAGCTCCTGGCTCCCCTCCCTGCCCTGCCCAGCCCTGCCCTGGTTACTGCAGGCATGTGGAGAGTGAACCTGCAGACAGAGGTCTGTCTACCGTTCAAATAAAATAATAAAACAACAAAGTCCTCTCTTCGCCAGCAGGCCTACCTGAGGCTAAAGGTCTTCAGGCTAAAGTGGAAAATGTGGTGAATCAGTAACTCCACAGGCAAACTGGGCAGACAGCAAGTGTGGAGGGGGCTGCGGGGAGCCTGGGCGGCCACCCCGCCCAGCGAGACCGCGGTCACACGCAGGGTCCCAGGGAAAACACTGGGAACCAAAGACACGCGAGAACGCACACACGGGTTTCAGAGAGGGTGCCGCCCTGGGGGAGCGCGCGGCCTTGGGTCTGGTCCCAAGGGTCTTAAGCAGTCAGCAGCTCCAAGACCGACGCTGGCCACTTCCCCTCCCCCCGCGGAGTCAGCATGACTCAGCACATCCCGGCCTGGTCACCCGCCTAGGCCGAGGGCCCCAGATACTGCTTGGGCCCAGCACCTGGGGGTCGCCTTGGCCAGGAGCTGTAGCGCCCAGGTCCTGACCCTGCACCCCGCGCCTGGGGCCTCGGCTCCCCAGGCCTGCCTCCAGGGGCCACTTAAGTGGGGTCCAGGTCCTGCCTTGGCTCCTCCTCCCCCGAGGTCAGGGCGCTGGTTTGAGCCCCTGACTCCCAGACCCACATGCATCTGGTGCGTTTAAAAAAAATGCACGTTCCGGGGAGACAGGCACCCCGCCCCTGTGTCCCCGACCTCTGTCCCTCGGCCGCCCAAGGCGTCTCCTGGACACGCAGAAGCAGCAGGTGGCAGGCCAGACACGGGGCCTCTGTAGAGAGACTGCTCCGGGGCCACGGGAGACCCCAAGTCTCTGGGTTACCGCCATAACAGCCCCCCCAGGAAACGCAACCCCAGGGAGACCCCTGCACCCGGGGGGTTTCACTCTCCCCATCTCGCTTCCCAGGAACGCTGGGCGCCGACGGACTCCAAGGCATCCGAGGAGCCCAGGCTTCTGTGCGCCTTAAGGGGCCGGGCCCCTCTTACAATCGTCCCTTCCCCCCGCGCCCCAATAGACTTCCAGGACCCCTCCCCGCCACTTCGACCCCAGGCTCCACACGCCCCAGCATCAATGACCACCTGGAGCGCCTAAAGGCCTCCCGGGGAGGACTTAAATGTGGATGCCCATGGTGCCCCCACCTCCTCCTAACCCCCAGGCCTCAGGGCAGGAGCCCCCTCCTCCCAGAGATCCGCAGGGCTCGCTTACAGCCACCTCCACAGCCCTCCACAGCCCTCCTGCTCGGGGAGACCCCTCAGCTCACAGCACAAACCCCTGGCAGCCTGCAGGTCCTCTCCGCGCTCTGAGGCACGACCCCCCCCCCCCGGGTTCCAGAAAGTTCCATGCTCTCAGAAACGGCCACAGACCCCTGCTTTCCTGAGGTAGCCCCAGGACCACAGGGTCATCACTCCCCAGGGGCTCCCCGGGCACCCACCAACCTCTCACCTCCCGGAGAGACCCTCAGAAGCCCTCGACTTCCCCGAACCAGCCACAGAACCCCCACCCCCATTCTCCATTTCACAACAGGCTCGCGCAACAGGCGCGTGACTTCCCCACCTCAGGGTGGGGACGGAGACCCCCTTTCTGCGCCTGATTGGTCAGAAGCCGCCCGGAGGCCCTGCCTCCCCCAAACGCCAATTGGCCGAGCCCTCGCCCTCCGAGCCCCGCCCCCGAGGGCCAGCAGAGTATAAAAGCCGCCGCCCAAGCAGCCGCCCGAAGCTACGCGTCGGGAGACCCGCGGACCTGTGTCTTGCTTCAACAGTGTTTGAACGGAACAGGCCCGGGGACTCTCTCACAGGCTTCGACCGCCCTCCGACCTCCTCTCCAGTCAGAAGCTCCGGGACCACCTCTCGGCCACCTCCTGCTCCTGGGACCAGCCCACCGCGGTTCTGTGGTCATCTCACCGCCGCCAACCATGACCTCCCAGATCCGTCAGAATTACTCCCCCGAGGTGGAGGCTGCCGTCAACCACCTGGTCAATCTGCATCTGCGGGCCTCCTACACCTACCTCTCTCTGGTGAGGGTCCGCGGGACGCCCCCGACCCGAGTTGCACACAACTGCGCGTGCGCGGGCCCGCTTTGTCCCGCGGCGGCGCCGGGGGCGGAGCCCGCACGCCTCCCGCCAACGGTTTTCCTTTCGCGTCTTCCCGCAGGGCTTCTATTTCGACCGCGACGATGTGGCTCTGGAGGGCGTGAGCCACTTCTTCCGCGAGTTGGCGGAGGAGAAGCGCGAGGCCGCCGAGCGGCTCCTGAAGATGCAAAACCAGCGCGGAGGCCGCGCCCTCTTCCAGGACGTGCAGGTACGTGGTGTGCGGCCCGCGGACTACATCTCCCGGCGGGCTGCGCGCGCCGAGACCGGAGCCCGAGCGCCGGCTGGGTGTCGCGCGGCCTTCTGGGAGATTGAGTTCAGTCGTGAGCGAGTCGTTAAGGTTGGAAAAGGAGGTGAACCCTGAGGGCCCCGCGGTCCGGGCCGCTGTGTGGTCTCCTGAGGCGACTCTTGTTAGGAGGGTGGGGGCAGTAAGTACAAGCCCGCCCACCTCTTTTGAGCGTCCCCGGCCCCCGACGGCTGCTGGGAAAGTGGAGTTTGGGCCCAGTGCTGAGCCCCTCGTCCTTTGTGCAGAAGCCGTCCCAGGATGAGTGGGGCAAGACCCTCAACGCCATGGAAGCCGCCTTGGCCCTGGAGAAGAACCTGAACCAGGCGCTCCTGGACCTTCATGCCTTGGGATCCGCCCACACGGACCCTCACGTAAGTGCCCCCGCCACCGCGCCTTTGATTGGGCTGATTTCCCTTGTGAGCCTTCCTCCTCCGTGCGCCGTCTGATCTCCCCTTCTCTCCGTCAGCTCTGTGACTTCCTGGAGAACCACTTCCTGGACGAGGAGGTGAAGCTCCTGAAGAAGATGGGCGACCACCTGACCAACATCCGCCGCCTGAGCGGCCCCCAGGCCTCGCTGGGCGAGTATCTCTTCGAGAGGCTCACGCTCAAGCACGACTAGGGGCGCCCGGAGCCAGCGGCGCCGCGCGTCTGCCCGCGCTCTCCTGCCAGCCGCCAGGCAGCTTGTTCACAGCCCTGAACCCTCTCCCAAACCTGGGACCAAACGGAAATAAAGTTTCTTGCTGCAGCATGGGGTTGTGGTGTGCATTACGGTGGAGGCGGCGGAACGGACCTTCAGGGCTCCACGGAGTGCGCTGGCAGGGGAGAGGTCCGCCAGGCCGGCTGGCCTTTAACTGCCCTGCCCAGCGGGTCGGGCCAGGTTCAGGGAGGGCTGGCAGCAAGGCCCTGTTCGGCCTCAGCAGCCTGGGCGGTGATGGGGTCAGGCAGCGGGCCAAGCTCTGAAAGGCAGGTAAACAATGAGTGACCCTTCACCACGGGCAGCCCAGAGCGGCCGGCCAAGGCTGCTGCTCCTTGCGCCCGCGCCGGGGTAACTCCGGTGCAGGGCACGTACCGGGAAGAGACAGGTCAGGAGGAGCAGGGGCGCGTGACGCTCGCGGGGTGTGCAGTTCCGCTGTTGGGGTTCATCACAGGAACCAGACGTGCGACCCGGGCCCAGAGTCTCCAAAGGGGAACTGAAGCAGCTTACGCGGGTTTCTAGAAGCGTCTGCTGGGTCAGCTCTGACCCCTGTTCCCTTTGCGGGAGCAGAGGAAGTGAACCGGGAGCCGGAGGCCTGCTCAGCGCCACGCCCCTCCCGGCAGGGCACCGCGCCAGCCACTCGTGGCTCCCAGGGAGAAGGGGGCTTCTGTGTGCCTCACACATGCGCACACGCACGCGGGCCAAGGGGAAGGATGACGACACATCCCAACACAGCCAGCTCTCTGAGTCCCCGAGTAGCAGCTGCCTCTGAGCTGCACACCCGGCCTAGTGAAGATGAGAAATCAAAGGGAGAAACAGCCACGCAGCGGACAGCCATCCCTGGAGACGGCGCCCCCACCTGCGGCAGGGCAGCCGGGCTGGGTCGTGGTAGGGGGAACGGCTGCCCGCCAGCGCTCGCTCCCAGTCACAGCCGCTCCTGCCAAAGTTTGCAAATCAAGCACCGGTTAGGCAGAAGAAGGGCCTTCGGCGAGCACCGGGACCAGAACGGTGAAGTCCCCGGGGAGGCAGGGTGAGATGAGGGGGCAGGACAAGGCCTAAGGCCGTGCGGGTGGACGCCCCAGCCTGAATCGGACCACACCTGGGATTCTTAAATAGATGTATTTTCTCATCTCTGGATGCACGCCAATCCCACTCCTGCCCCCTGCAAACCAAATAGAGCAGCAGACACGGCACAGCACACGTGAGGGCCCTCCCTTGCTCCGAAGCCCGGGCGGGCACAGCTTGGGGGCGGGAGGGCCTCGAGGTAAACGTGAATGTTCTAGAACCCAGTGGGCTCAGTTCTGATCAGGAGAAAGGGGCCTGGACGCGCACAGTGGTGAGGCTCCAGGTTCAACAGCCAGCCCCGGAGCCCAGTGGTTTCAAGGCGGCTGAGACGGGAGGCGGCGGGGAGACCGTCAGCTCTGGCCCCAGCACGGCGATTCCCTGGAAGGCACCAGGAGTCTGTCTCCAGCTAGGAAGGAGGCTGGGGTCTAGTCTGGGAGAGGCCAGGCCGGCACAGAAGTGTCTACACAGGCTGTATGGCTCGCCAAAAGGAATGAGGAGCCAAGGGGTTCGGCCACCCCTGGCTTGGCCAAAGAGTTGGGGACCACAGGAGTGTATCTGGGGGGGTGCTCCAGCAGAACTGGGCACCCCAGGAAGAACGCGAGAGGAGCTGTCCCGGAGCCTGTGTTCAGACGGACGGCCGTCCGCACTCAGCTGTCTCGGGTCCCTGAAGGTGACTTGTCCCGTCAGCAGGGACGCCGTGTGGCTCCCAGCACTGGAGTGCCACCCTGTCTGCTGCAGGACGGACGAGCCGGGAGCACCCGGGGGACCTCAGCCCGGAAGGCAATGGCCACTGGCATCACCCGGGAGTGGTAGCGGCAGCTGCCGGCCTCAGGGACTGGCCCCGGCCCGCAGAGCTCTGGGGTACAGATTATGTGTTCTGAAACCCAAGAAAGGCACGGCGTTGTGGAGTGTGGAGTGTGGGGTGTGGGGGCCCCGAGAGCAGAGCTGGGGACGGGGGCTGGAGTGTGCGGGCTGGGGCTGGGTGCGGATCACGCGGAGTGTGGCTCCCGCAGCGCCTCTGGGTGTCGGGCCGGGCGGGAGCGAGGTGGGGGCGGGGGACTCAGTTGCGCTCCTCGCCCAGGGAGCTGGCGGGGCTCAGGGGCTCGCTGGGGGTGCTGAGCGAGCTGGTGTCCACCGAGTTGCTGCGCTTGCTCCCGCCGCTGGACGAGGTGCAGGAGGCCCGGCGCGGCCACTCCGGGGCGCGGATGTTGCGCCGGTCCTTGGCGGCCTCCTCGTCCTCGTCGTAGCGCTCTCCGTCTTCCTCGGGGAGCCCGTCCCGGGGCTCCTCCTCGTCCTCGCTCTGGTGTGGGCTCGAGTGCCGCGACAGCGAGGGCGACGGTGGCACAGAGGCGGGCCGTGGGTAGCGGTAGCCCTGGGTCTGCGGCCGGGGGAGGTGCACAAAGAGCAACAGTGTGAGCGGAGGCCCCAGAGCCCCCAGCCCAGCCCGGCCAGCCCGCCCCGGCCCAACAGGGGGCCCGGACCCACTCACCGCATCCGCCTCGTGTGGCTCGTAGGTGAAGTGATCCGGAAAGGCCTTGGCCAGGGCCATGTGGCGAGCAGACATGTAGTACTTAGGGGGGAGAGGAGGAGAAGGCGTCAGTCCAGGAGCCAGATCCGCCCCCGGCAGACGGCAGACGGCAGGCCCTGGGCACGCTCCTTAGTGCCAGCGAAAAACCCACCCCAGGGACCAGCACTGCACTCGCGGGGGAAGCCCTAGCCCATGTGGGCGCAGGCTCAGCTGGAATCCTGCCTGCGCCACTTCCATCCCAGCTCCCTGCTAATGAACCTGGGAAGGCAGTGGAAGACAGCCAAGTGCTTGGGCCCCTGCACCCACGGGGGAGACCCGGATGAAGCTCCTGGCTCCTGGCTTTGGCCAGACCCGGTCCTGGCCACTGAGGCTATTTGGGGAGTGAACCAGTGGATGAAAGATCTCTCTCCCTCTCCCTCCCTCTCACTCTCTGTAATTCTGCCTTTCCAATAAATCTTCAAAAAGAAAGAAACCACACCGTACCTAACAATAGACCTCTATGCAAATCATCCATCTCTCTGGCCCCACCCCTTATGTAGATGAGCAAAGCTCTGAATGGGTGGACTCTGAGCCACACCCCTCCGCCAGGGAAAACTCTTGCCCAATGCCCTTCCAGGAGGGGTTGACTGATGGGTCCCCGCGGGGGCGGGCCGGAGAGCCTGGGCCAGCGCGCAGCCAGGGGCCCTACCCGGCCCAGGTACTTCCAGTCCAGGAGGTCGGAGAGGCGCTCGGTGCGGTTCCGCTGGATGATGCGCTGCCTGCGGCTCTGCTGGCAGAAGCTGTAGAGGAAGGAGGTGAGCTGCGAGCAGGAGTCGTCCAGGCTGCGGAAGCGCCGGTCCAGGATGTAGATGCCTGCGGGGGCCAGCCGGGGCTTCAGCGAGGGGACGCGCTGGAGGCCTGGCTCCCCCTGGAGCTGGGGGGCTGCGAGACCCCTCCCCCGACAGGAAGGCCAGCGCCCCCCTCCCCAGGTCCACCCTCCCCGGTCCAGGCTCCGGGTGTCCCTTCTCCGCCCCCCGCAGGAGGCGGGCGCTGACCGTAGGCCGAGGGGTCTGCGATGTGTTCCTCCATGAAGCAGCCGAAGCCCGAGAGGTTGGTGGAGATGCTGGGGATGCCCATCACCGTGCACTCGGCTGCGCGACAGCGAGAAAGGCCGGCTTAGCCCCGGGGCCCTTCGCAACAAGGCCCAACCGCGTCCCCTACTGGGGCCGTCAGCAAGTGCAGGCGCCGAGTAGCATTTCCCCTATTCCGCAAACATTCTTAAAAAGACATTGATTTGAACAGCAGGGATACAGAGAGAAAGAAAGATCCTCCACCGGCTGGTTCGCTCCCTAACGGCTGGGCTGGGCCAGGCGGAAGCCAGGAGCCCAGAGCTCCACCCTGGTCTCAAATACGATGCCAACTGGGCGCCGACGGGAAGCCAGCGTCGCAGGCGGTGGCTTAGCCCGCTGCACCGCGACACCGGCCCCCATTCTCCCTACCTCTAAGAGGATCAGAAAAGGGAACTGTCTTGCTCAGGGACCCACGATAACGGAGACAGGGCTGCTGGTTTACTCAGCACTCCGGCCGATGCCCCTGTCGGTTATCACGGGATGAGTCTGTTTTGCTGCGAGATTGAACATAAGTTCTCCTTATTGGTATCCCTGTGTACAGAATGTCTATTAGCTGTGTTCAACACCTTAAACAACCCTGGGAAATGGCTCCAGGAGTTCATTTTTATCTTTTTAAGTAGACACTAGAGGGGCCGGCGCCGGGGCACAGAGGGTGAGGCCGCCGCCTGCAGTGCCGGCATCCCATGTGGGCGCCGGTTCAAGTCCTGGTTCCTCCACTTTGGACACAGCTCCCTGTTAATGCACCTAGGAAAGTAATGGAAGATGGCCCAAGTGCTGGGGACCCCGTACCCACATAAGAGACCAGGAAGAAGCTCCAGGCTCCTGGCTTTACGCCTGGCCCAGCCCCAGCCATTGCAGCCATTTGGGGAGTGAACCAGCAGATGGAAGACCTCTCTCTCTCGATGTCTGTCTGTCTGTCTCTCTCAGTAATTCTGATTTTCAAATAAACAAATAAAAATATGTTTTAACAAACCCAGTATTCAAAAAAAAAAAAAATAAAAGGCTTGTTAAATTACTAAAGCACACTACAGGGAACATGGTCTTATTTAACATCTAAAACACTGGAAAGCGGCTTGATTGAAAAAGGTGTGCAGAAGCGCCAAGTTTGAGGGTTGCAGGGAAACACCCCCCAAACGGGGGCAATTTGCCAAGCAGCAGCTCCCGCCGAGAGCGCGTGGCCAAAGACCCCCGAAATGGGGAGGTGGGCTTGAGGGGCACAGGGAAAGTCCGGGAAGACCTCGTCACTCTCTGGTGTGTGTGAATGGTGCTCTCGGCTGCTGTTACTTGGGGACAAACACCAGGGGGCTGCGGGGGCTCGGCGGGAACGGTGACGACCACCTGAGGCCGAGTGCAGCCCTGGGGGTCTGTGCCGCACGGGCGATGGTTAGAGAAACGCACGCTGTAGCAGAACAGGCGGCTACTGCTGTCCTGCTCCCCAAGCGAGGGGAGCTGGGGCTCAGAGTCGGCCACTCCTTCACCCCAGGGTCATGCCGGACCTGGCCACTCCCCAGCACCACGCTGCCCCCGCCTCGCTTTGCACCCACCTGGTGTGTAGCCCCAAGGCTCGTAGTAGGAGGGGAAGACTCCCAGGTGGCAGCCACGGACGAACTCCTCGTAGTCCACAGGGAGCAGGGGGCTTGTGGAGGACAGGAACTCTGGGTGGAAAATCACCTGGCCGTGGAAAGGAACGGCTTAGCCCAAGCACCTCACGTGGCAGTTTCTTTTTTTTTTCTTTTTTTTTTTTTTTGACAGGCAGAGTGGACAGTGAGAGAGAGAGAGACAGAGAGAAAGGTCTTCCTTTTGCCGTTGGTTCACCCTCCAATGGCCGCCGCGGCCGGTGCGCTGCGGCCGGCACACCACGCTGATCCGATGGCAGGAGCCAGGAGCCAGGTGCTTTTCCTGGTCTCCCATGGGGTGCAGGGCCCAAGCACCTGGGCCATCCTCCACTGCACTCCCTGGCCACAGCAGAGGGCTGGCCTGGAAGAGGGGCAACCGGGGCAGAATCCGGAGCCCCGACCGGGACTAGAACCCGGTGTGCCGGCGCCGCTAGGCGGAGGATTAGCCTAGTGAGCCGCGGCGCCGGCCGTGGCAGTTTCTTGAGAACCCAGAGTGGCCCAGAGAGGGTGACACACTTGTCTAAGGACACACAGCAAGTGTATTTGCCTCAGGAGCCGGGGTTCTTCCTGAACAAAGTAATGAACGTCCTTGATGGGCCAGGCGGGATGGGGCGGGTGAGGCCGGGGCTCTGCTCTCCTCCCCTCCCCTCCCTTCCCCTCCCCTCCCCTCCCCTCCCCAGCGTCCCCCTGGCCAGCGCTCTCACCTTCACCCTGTCGGCACTGCTGTTGAAGAGGCCGATTCGGCGGATGGTGGTGAGGATGGGGTCCGAGGAGTCGTCCAGCATGTTGTGGGTGCACACGGGGGGGAAAGACTGCCGCTGTGGGGGCCACGAGTGGGGCGGGGGTCACGGGAGGGCCGGGCAAGTCAAGGAGACCACCACTCCCGCCAGAACAGCAAAGCTGAGGGAGTCCCAGAGCTGAAGACTCCCGGAGTGGCCATCTAACCAGCTCCTGCCGCTACCCAACACGAGCCTAGAAGAACTACAACTCCCAGCTGCCGGTGAGGCAGAGCCGGGGCTAAGCTGCCCCCCATAGACTATGGGGGATTAGGTACCTGCTACTCCCCCAGTCAATGGAGCCACAGACTGTGCCCAAATGGTGCCACACTCTAGGGCCTTGTGGGAGCTGTAGTTTTCTATGAAAATCCAGCCCCCTCCAACAGAGGCCCAAGGAAATTAATTCCCAGGAGTCACTGGAACCAGAAGCGGCCAGAGGGCGTGGCCTTTTACAACAGCTCGTCAGCTCGCTTCGCGAACACTGTTCACCCTCAGTCTGCAGGTCCAGGGGCCGGTGACGGCAGCACTGCCAGTGAGGCGGCTGCTTACGGACCGGCTAGAGTGGCTTCCATCTTGTAGTGCGGCGTGGCTGTCCAGGGTCCCACTCGCCAGGGCCCCTGGCCCTGACAGCACGCACCCCCGAAGTCCCTGGATACCAGGGAATTGAAGGCCTCTTTAACTCCCAGAAGCCCCTGGGGCAAGGGATGCGTCATTGTAACGGGGCGTCCCGGGGCCTGCTGGGAGTTGTAGTCGTCCTCTTAATAAGCACCGATCCTAAGGTTCCCATTCACCTAATTCCAAGAGGCCACAGCTCCCAGGGGTGCGTGGGGAATCAGATACAGCCAGTGGGATGAGAAGCAGTGGCTGCCCAGCATTCTCAGTCCTCTCCAGGGAACACAAGATGCTGTAGCTGACCGCCTGGCTCCACCCCCAGAGCCGCGACAAAACTACCACTCCCAGCAGTCTCCGGGCGCAGAGGCGGGGCCAGAGCCCCCACCCAGGACAGGAAGTTGATTCTCCTCTTGTGGTTGTCTTGACCGTCTTGTTTTCCCTTGTTGCCCTTTGTCCACTGACCCCAGGGCCCCGAAGAAACCACCACTCCCGGCAGCCCCCGCGGCAGAATGCGCCACAGAAAACAGCCGGCCCGAGTGCTTCTGTTTTAAATTCCAGCCTTCCGTGGACCTCCGAACCGACCCCTCAAGGAAGGCCACCCAAGACAGCAGAACTCCCAGCAGCCTCTGGGGTCGGCGGGAACGTGGCCAGCTGCCCCTGGGGTTGCTGGGAACGCCCTCTCCCGGGCCCTACCTGCGTGGCAAAGATGGCCCTCTTCATCATGGTGAAGTCTTCCTTGTCCAGCATCTTGTTCATGTCCGGGAGGCTCCCCCTGCAAGGGAGCAGGGGCGTGCATCTGGGCATGGTGACGAGAGGGGCTGGGGCCCAAGAGGGAAGAGGGCTCGGGCCGGGCACTCACACCAGCAAGGATTCATACAGCTTCCTCCCGAACTTCTCCTTCACCGTGTTGGCTGTGTCCCTGGAAGGCACAGAGCGACGTCACACACACACACACGCCCTGGAAGGCACAGAGCGACGTCACACACACACACACACACACACACACACACACACACACCCTGGAAGGCACAGAGCGACGTCACACACACACACACGCCCTGGAAGGCACAGAACGACGTCACACACACACACACTCACACACACACACGCTGGAAGGCACAGAGCGACGTCACACACACACACACACACACACACACCCTGGAAGGCACAGAGCGACGTCACACACACACACACACACACACACACCCTGGAAGGCACAGAGCGATGTCACACACACACACTCACACACACACACACACACACACACCCTGGAAGGCACAGAGCGACGTCACACACACACACACACACACACCCTGGAAGGCACAGAGCGATGTCACACACACACACACGCCCTGGAAGGCACAGAGCGACGTCACACACACACACACGCCCTGGAAGGCACAGAGCGACGTCACACACACACACACGCCCTGGAAGGCACAGAGCGACGTCACACACACACACGCCCTGGAAGGCACAGAGCGACGTCACACACACACACACTCACACACACCCTGGAAGGCACAGAGCGATGTCACACACACACACACACACACCCTGGAAGGCACAGAGCGATGTCACACACACACACACACACACACCCTGGAAGGCACAGAGTGACGTCACACACACACACACACACACACCCTGGAAGGCACAGAGCGACGTCACACACACACACACACACACACACACCCTGGAAGGCACAGAGTGACGTCACACACACACACACACACACACACCCTGGAAGGCACAGAGCGACGTCACACACACACACACACACACACACACACACACCCTGGAAGGCACAGAGCGACGTCACACACACACACACACACACACACACCCTGGAAGGCACAGAGCGACGTCACACACACTCACACACACACACACACACACACACACACCCTGGAAGGCACAGAGCGACGTCACACACACACACACACACACACACCCTGGAAGGCACAGAGCGATGTCACACATACACACACACACACACCCTGGAAGGCACAGAGCGACATCACACACACACACACACACACCCTGGAAGGCACAGAGCGACGTCACACACACACACACACACACACACCCTGGAAGGCACAGAGCGACGTCACACACACACACACACGCTGGAAGGCACAGAGCGACGTCACACACACACACACGCCCTGGAAGGCACAGAGCGACGTCACACACACACACGCCCTGGAAGGCACAGAGCGACGTCACACACACACACACTCACACACACCCTGGAAGGCACAGAGCGATGTCACACACACACACACACACCCTGGAAGGCACAGAGCGATGTCACACACACACACACACACACACACACCCTGGAAGGCACAGAGCGACGTCACACACACACACACACACACACCCTGGAAGGCACAGAGCGACGTCACACACACACACACACACACACACACACCCTGGAAGGCACAGAGCGACGTCACACACACACACACACACACACACCCTGGAAGGCACAGAGCGATGTCACACATACACACACACACACACCCTGGAAGGCACAGAGCGACATCACACACACACACACACACACACACACCCTGGAAGGCACAGAGCGACGTCACACACACACACACACACACACACCCTGGAAGGCACAGAGCGACGTCACACACACACACACACGCTGGAAGGCACAGAGCGACGTCACACACACACACACGCCCTGGAAGGCACAGAGCGACGTCACACACACACACGCCCTGGAAGGCACAGAGCGACGTCACACACACACACACTCACACACACCCTGGAAGGCACAGAGCGATGTCACACACACACACACACCCTGGAAGGCACAGAGCGATGTCACACACACACACACACACACACACACACACACACCTGGAAGGCACAGAGTGACGTCACACACACACACACACACACACCCTGGAAGGCACAGAGCGACGTCTCTCACACACACACACACCCTGGAAGGCACAGAGCGACGTCACACACACACACACACACACACACACACACCCTGGAAGGCACAGAGCGACGTCACACACACACACACACACACACACACACCCTGGAAGGCACAGAGCGACGTCACACACACACACACACCCTGGAAGGCACAGAGTGATGTCACACACACACACACACACACCCTGGAAGGCACAGAGCGACGTCTCACACACACACACACACACACACCCTGGAAGGCACAGAGTGACGTCACACACACACACACACACACACCCTGGAAGGCACAGAGCGACGTCTCACACACACACACACACACACCCTGGAAGGCACAGAGTGACGTCTCACACACACACACACACACACACCCTGGAAGGCACAGAGCGACGTCACACACACACACGCCCTGGAAGGCACAGAGTGACGTCACACACACACTCACACACACACACGCTGGAAGGCACAGAGCGACGTCACACACACACACACACACGCTGGAAGGCACAGAGTGGCGTCACACACACACACACACACCCTGGAAGGCACAGAGTGACATCACATACACACACACACACACACACCCTGGAAGGCACAGAGCGATGTCACACACACACACACACACACACACCCTGGAAGGCACAGAGCGACGTCACACACACTCACACACACACACACACACACACCCTGGAAGGCACAGAGCGACGTCACACACACACACACACACACACACCCTGGAAGGCACAGAGCGACGTCACACACACACACACACACACACACCCTGGAAGGCACAGAGCGACGTCACACACACACACACACCCTGGAAGGCACAGAGCGACGTCACACACACACACAGGCTGGAAGGCACAGAGCGACGTCACATACACACACACACACCCTGGAAGGCACAGAGTGACGTCACACACACACACACACACACCCTGGAAGGCACAGAGCGACGTCACACACACACACACACGCTGGAAGGCACAGAGTGACGTCACACATACACACACACACACACCCTGGAAGGCACAGAGCGACGTCACACACACACACACACACACCCTGGCTGCCATTTTGTTGTTAGCCTTTGAGCTACTGGGGAGACTGAGGCCTGGGTCCTCTGGGCTGCAGGGTGGGAAGTGGGGAATGGAACCCAGAAGGCTGGGATCCTTTGTGCTGTGTGGCCGAGGCCAGGTGGCCTTTCCTCTCTGACTCCCGTGTCTCAGCTATCCGATGGGGCTAAAAATAGATCCGACCTCAGAAGCTGGCAATGAGGAGCCAATGAGGTCAAAACAAAAAGTGCGCGGTGCCTGGCACACGGCGAGCCTTCCAGAAATGTCAGCTATTATTAGGACTTGTGCTGGTCCTGGACGTGGTGATGCAAAAACCCATTTTATACAAAAGGAAAATAAGATTCTGAGTAGGGGACACGCAGACACCCAAGTAAGAATGTCACTCCCCTGCATGGTCCTCCCACAGCCCTGGCCTCAACTTCTAGCCTCAACTTCTGGCTCCCTTGCTATTTCTCTAGCATGCCTCAGGGCCTTTGCACCTGCTGCCCCCCCCCAGGCCTGAAATCTTATTCCTCAGCTGACCACATGGTCTGCTCCCTCATTTCCTTTCTCTGCCCAGTGGTACTTCCTCGGTGCCATCCTTCCTGACAACCCTGTCTCCTATTCCAGTTCTGTTTTGTTTTTGCCAGAACACACTCTTTAGAATTTTCTGGAACACGAGCTTAACGAAGACAAGGATTGTATCTTTCTTGTCCATCACAGCCAGTGCCCGGCACATGGAAAAAATGCTCGCTGGAGCAAGTGACTTGAGGGGGAATGGATGGGGACACGGATCAGGTCACAGACGGGCAAACCGAGACTCCTGGGGAACCGCCAGCCCCAAAGCGCAGGAGTGGGGGCAGCAGGGGCCGCGGGCCGCGGGCTGCTGACCAAAGCTGTTTGCGCACGGCCTGGCCCTTCAGTGTCTCCACGTTGAAATTGTTGGTCCGAGCCGGCATGATGAAGAAGGCGACCACCGTCTGCTCGCTGCCGTTCACCTGGGTGGGAGAAACGCACAGGGGGAGGCTCAGGCCCCGCCCACCACTGCCGACCCCCAAGGCGCTGGGGCTTTGCCATGCCCCTTCTTGGAGGGGGGACCCTTCTCCCCCAGTTAACACACTGTCTCCCGCCCGCGCCCTTGCGCCATGTGGCACAGGTCTCACTCTGAGCAGGTAGTTGAGCCGAGCCAAGGCCTCCAGGAAGACGTCGGCCCCCTTGTTGGAGAACTCGTAGCGGCCGGCGATAAAGAAGTACAAGGTCTTGTCCAAGTTGAAGTCTAGGTGTCTATAAGGAAGCCACAAAGCAGGGTGAAGCCCTACACTCTCAATATGTAGCCCTGACCTTAAAACTACAAGTCCCAGAAGCCATGGGGGTGCCCAGGCCTTCTGGGAGTTGTAGTTCTCTCTGTAGAGACAGAGCCGCTCTGCTACTTGGCCCATTGTTCCAGGGCTCAGGGCCTCAGGAAGAAGCTCCCAGCTGCCCCTGCCCTCAGACCCAGGTCCCCAGGCGCCAGGACCCCCAGCCGCCCCTCCCGCTCAGACCCATATGTCCACATAGACACCCACTCCCTTCTCTAAGTCCTGTGTATCTGGCTTACGTACCCATAAAAGTGACCCCGCACAAACTCCTGGATCCGAGCCTTGCTCTGGGCATGGAGGTTCTGGAACTCGTGCATGGCAGAGAACTTCTTCACATTCAGGCCGTTGGGGGTCACAATGTCTGGGGTGAGGGAGAAGGTCCCGCCGTTCACGCCCTCGTCCGTTCATTCGGATCAGCGCGGTCCAAGGCATAATCGATGGAGACGCCCCTTTCCCGTGGCAATGTCTGGTCGCTGCCGCTCTCCTGGGAGCTCCACTGGGACCCCCCACACCCGGCCACACGGCTGCCCCCAACACCACTACACCACCTCTCAGCTCGCGCTTTTCTCAAAAGAACCACGCCCACTAACTCTCCGCTCCCTTTCAGAGCCCACTGTCCACTTGAAGCAATGACCACATCTCAACCCTTTCTAGTGCAGGGCACATCCCAACCGCCGGGGCTTCTGGGAGTTGTAGTTCTTTAGAGTTTGGCCTTGGCATAGACGGTGGCCTTCCTCGCTGGTGTCTGGAGACCCCAGCCTAGCCCCTACCTGGCTTCCTCTTGAGCAGGTGCTGGGCCTCGATGGCGGTGATCTGTGACACGGTAGTGAAGACGTGGGCGCAGTGGGCCGCTGCCCGCTCCATGCAGTAGCGGTGGTATATCTGCCTCTCACCGGCTTCCTTGTCCACGTTAAACTGGGTGGGAAGGGAGGGAAGCCGGTTACGGGGGTTGGACGGAAGAATGGAGGTCCTGGGAGGGGGAGGGGAGGTTGGGACTGGCAGCTGGACTTTTGGGTCCGAGGAAACAGGGGGCTGGGGAGTTGGGTTCCCCCAGCGTCCGCCTCACTCCCAGCTCACGTTCTCCAAGTTGTTGTAGAAGTCCACAGCGCCGGCACACAGGTAACGCCCCAGCAGTGTGGCATGGGTGGTGAAGATGGTCGCCACGGGCAGCCGCCGGGCTCGGCACAGGCAGAGCCCGATGCCCGCCAGCCACTCGTGGAAGTGTGCGACCACGTGCGGCTTCTCCTCATTCTGGGCCAGGAACTGTGGGGCAACAGGGACAGGGCTGATGTGTGTCCACGTGTGTCACGAAGCACACAGTTCCTGGAGAACCCTAACCAGCACAGGTCTGTACACAACCCTGGCCAGAGGACTACAATTCCCAGCATGCTCTAGGAGCAGCCCATGTCTACATTCTTTGTCCCAGGGTATGGAAAGTTAGGTTTCTCAACTCTTTAAAAACCTAAAAGGCGATCAGAACCAAGACTGTTAGTTCTCAGATAGGCTGGGGATCGGCAAGTACCCTAGGCCGAATCTGTGCGCTTAAGTCTGGCCAAGGTCAGACTAGAGAACTACAATTCCCAGAATTCCCTGAGGCAGGCCATCAATTCCCAAGAGCTTAGCAGCTCTGCACCTGCGAGACTGGAGTTAATGAAGCTGAGGCTGGGAGTTGAATCTCAGCAAAGAGGAAGCTGGGCCCCTGGACGCCACATCCCCAGGATCAGAACTAATCCTTGGATTAAAGGACCTCCCGGTGCCTCTGCGCCAGGCGCCGGTGGGCACTGCAGCTTCAGGCTGGGGTGCAGCGCGGTGACGGGGGCGGACAGTGGGGCCTACCTCACCCAGGAACCAGGTGGTGAGGAAGCCAAAGAGGACAGCGTCGTTGGCCTCGCGGTCGTACCAGGGCACCCCGATGTTGCAGGTGTCCCAGAGCTCTCCCTTCCAGCGCTCCAGGGCCCAGGCGGAGGCCCCCACGTCCAACAGCACCACCAGAGGGCCCCCCTCGATCAGCCAGCGCCCGAAGTACACCTGGGGGGACGGGTGTGACGGGAAGCGCAGGGCTCTCGCGGGCTTCCTTCCGCCTCCTTGTTTCCACATCCGCTGCCAATTTCCCACCCGCCGCCTTATTTCTATCTGCCGTCGGCTACTCCCATCACTTTTTCCACCCTCGCTTCGATGTCTTCCTTGGCCTTGGCTTGGTTTCTATCACCGTCTCCTCGCTGCTCTCAGAACCACTTGTTTTGCCGCCCTGCCAATCACTTCTCCTGCCCTGCCAATCACCTCCCGCCCTGCCAATCATTTCTCCCGCCCGCCGCCTCATTTCTCCACTTGCTGTCTCATTTCTCTTGCCAACCATGCTAGTGCTTTCTCCAGTTATTTTTCTTTCTGTTGCTAATTCCCTTTGTAATTTCTGCCACCAGCACCCCCCCACACACTTCTTTCACCAGAATATTTGTCACTTTGTTGCCCATTGTTTTCAATCTGCAACCACGGTTTTTAAAAGAAAATTATTTATGTGAGAGACAGAGAGAGCTCTCATCCGCTGGTTCATTCCCCAAATGCTAGCCATGGCTGGCGTGCTGGGACAAGCCAAAGGCAAGCGCTGGGATCCAATCGGGCTTCCCACGTGGGTGGCAGGAACCAGTCACCTGAGCTCTGGCTGCTGCCTCCCAGGGTCCGCAGTAGCAGGAGGCTGGAGTCTGGCATTGAACCCAGGAACTCCCTGTATCGGACACGGACATCCTCACGGCGTCTTTACCGCCATGCTAAACACCCTCTCCTGTGGCAGCGTCGTCTGTCCACACTCCCAAGCCTGCGTTTTCCTACCTATCGCGCTCCCCCCGAGCCCCTGGCCCCGGTGCTGGCCCTGCCACCACGGCTCTGTCCTGTGGACAAGCAGCCATCCTCCCCCGCAACCTGGCTGCTCCCGAGCTGAGCTCGGCTCTCCTGCTCCTCCCCCTCCCAGCTGTTGTGTGCCCTTTTGCTAGGGGGGGCTATTCTTAGGAACAGCTGCCCTGGGGGAGGGACCCGGCCGCCCTGGGGTGCCTTCGGGACAGTCTGGGTTTCACTGGACTCTGGACCCCACCCCGGATCAGAGGCTGATTGGAAGGAGCCGAGGGGCCTGGGGCACCCCTGCTCCCAGCTCCCCAAACCCTCAGCCCTTCCCCCCTCTGCCTAAGGCCGTGCTCAGCCTGGGGCCCTGGGACTCCCCATACCTCTTTTTGATCCCTAGATCCCCCATCCAAGACTCCACCCCCTGGGTCTGTCTGCCCAGCGCTCCTCTCTTATTAATCAATACTCCATCTTCCTCTCTCCTTCTCGGTCTTTCTCTGGAACGTCCGCAGCCTGTCTTCTGCACCTACAGGCTGCTTCTCTCCCCGGAGCCCGGTCCCTGGGTTTGTCTCCACTTGCCTGCCTGCCTGCCCACCCGGCTCTCCTAGCTGGGCCTTCAGAGTAATCAGGATGAATGCTGATAACCTCCATGGTTTACACACGGCCTCATTTCCTTTATGATCATTAACTCCTCATCCTCCCAGCGCCCCTCCGGGGCAGATGCTACCGGCAGCCACGTTCACTGGCCCCGGTCACGCAGGCAGCACTTGAACTTCAGCCCCCCACCTCCCCACCCCCATTTCCTGCTCCTGCACACCCACCTGACCCCAAACCACCCTCCTTCCGGCTCTGTCCGGCTGCCTTTCTGTCCAGTTCTTTCTCTGGGCTCTGAGGACCCTGGCCTCTTGGATATATGTTGTAGCTGCTGGCTGTCTGTCGGCCAATCTCCTGGCCTGTGTCATGGGGCCCTACCTCTGCCTATCGCCCGCTCCTCCTCTGTGTCTGCCTTCCCCACACCTATCTGTGCCTCCCCGGGCCGTCCACACCCCCTGCCCTTCTGCAGCTACACCTGCAGGGTGAGGGCGGCGCCACCTGTCTCCCCGCCTCTGCACGGCCATGTCCCACCTTGCAACCCTTGCTGTTCATGGAGTCCAGGGTCCTCTTCAGGGCAGGGGTCGGGGGCTCCAGCAGCTCCACCTGGGTCCTCACGCCTTGCTCGGTGTAGGGTCCCACCAGGAAGTAGTTGTCGCCCCATTCGTCTCCCGTCACCTTGGCCTTGGTCTGCAGCACCGTGTAGATGCCGCCCACTGTGGGCCCAAGCGTGTGAGGGCAGAGCCCAGCTGGGGCCCGATGTTGCGACTCCTGGGGTCCCCGACCACTGGGAGCCCATACTTCCGAGTCAGAGAGGAGAGGGGGTGGGGCCTGGAGGTTTGAGTGGGGGAGGGAAGGGGGGCTGGAGGACCTCCTTCTGGGTCCACAGGGGAAGGGGGCTCAGGCCGGACTCCTGGGTCAGAGACAGATGGGGCTCGGGGCGTGGGCTCCTGGGTCTGAAGGAATTCGGGGCCAGGGCCCCAAGGGTGGCGGAAGCTGAGGGACAGGGGTCCCCCGGTCTGCAGCCTGCAGGAGCTGGGGTGAGTCCCCAGCTAACCCCAGGACGCGATAAGGGAGCATCTGCCTGTACGGCGCCAGCCAGCATCCCGCATTGCACAAGAGAGCCTGAATCATCCTTCCCGCCCCCAGGGACCCTGCTGACCTGGCTGCCGGTCTCCCTTCCTGACCGGGGGCAGAGGTCCTGCCCACGACCCCACCGCAGACTAGGGGGTCTGGGCCCCCAGCCTCCTCCCTGCCTGCCGCCGGCACCCTGACAACACGTGGCTGTGTCTCTGCAAGCCAGCCCCGTCCTCCCCCCACACCCTGCAGGCAAACCCCGGGCCGCGGGTCTGCGGGGGAGTAGGACCACCTGGCTCCTAGGGGCTCCAGCCCCAGTTTCTCCAGATCCAGACCCTTGGAGGCCCCGGAGCCACTCCCAGCCCCTGAGCAACTCAGGACTTCCCAGCCTTGGCCGGTTCCAGGCCACCAGCTCCTCGTCCAGTAGCTCAGGCCTTCCACTCCTCCGAAGTCCAGGCATTCGGCCCTAAGTCCCTCCCACCCTGGCCCCCATATAATGAGGGGCTCCAGCCCCCTCCCATCTTTACCCCCCAGCAGCCAGGTCGCCAGAGCCCCCCCCACCAGGACCCACACACCCCCTCCGGCTCTCGCCCAGACCCAGACTTCCATCCTCAGCCACTTCCCCCCTGGGGGGTGGTCACAGGTCTGAAGCCCCAGGCAGCACTTTGCCCTGTTCAGGGCCCATTCCCCAGGAGCCCCCCTGGATTAGGAATCTCTTGCGCTATTTTAACGCCCACTCTCCCTAGAACCCGGGACCTGAGTTTCCAGCCTCCTTTTATTTTAAGGCAATTCACTCATCCCCTCCCCCCAGGGCCCAGGAGCCATACCCCAGGCTCTGCCCAAGGGCACAGGAGTCACTGGCGCCTTGCCCAGGACTCAAGAGACCCCCGTGGAGCCCCGACCCCTATGTGGTCCTCTCTCTCCCTGCGACTCAGCGTCCTGGGCCCCCTTACCCGGCTACCCTTTTCGTCATAGGCCCCGACGCCCGCAGGCTCACCCTTGTTGGCCACCTCCCAGGCCACTTCGAAGAGTACCGAGTTCTCCAAGTCGAACTCATCCTCCCAATCCTCCAGTCCCGGCAGCGAGGACACGGACAAGGTGCGGCTTAGAGGCATGGCTGACGCGGGCGGGGGGCTCCGGGGCCGCAGGTGGGGACCCCGGAGGTGTCCCGGGGAATGCAACGGGCAGGGCGCCCGGGCTGGGTAGCTGGAGGCCGACGGGAAGTTTGCAACGAGCTTGGCTTCCTATTGCAGGACCGCACCCCCCGCCCGGAGCGCTCGGACCGAGGCTGGAGGCGGCCGCAGCGTCACTGAGGCCAGGGGTGCCCCTGCAGTGAAACTTTGCGGCCGCCAGGAGGCGGTGCCCGGCCCCCGGCAAGCGCCATTGGTTCGCGCCAGGGGGCGTGGCCCTCGAGTCTCCTCATTGGCGGAGAGCGTCGAGTTCGCTTAGTCCCGCCGCAGCCTGGGACACAGACGGGGCACGCCCCCACTGTGGGTGGGGCTTGTAGCCGTCCTGAACGGCAGCGATTGGCCGTTCGGCGCTGTCAATCCGCAGCTGGAGGCCCCAAGATGGGAAGAAAGAGGAGGGTCGAAGAGAGAGGAAAGGGAGCGTGGAGGACGTGTGGTTGCTACAAGAAGTGCTGAGGATTTTGCAATCGGCCTCAGCAAGGGGCGGGGGCTGGGTAAAAGAGGGAGGAGCCAGGAAGCCTTGGGAACGGACTCAGGAGTTCTGGGCGCCCGTGTTAAGCTAGGCCTCAGCGGGTGGGCGGGGCCTAACCTGTGACGCCACGCCCCCAGAGGGAGAGTTTACTATAGAGCAGGGAGCCATAGAGACCCTTGGAGGACCCGCCAGCCTAGAGCGGCCGGCACGCGTCGCTCCGAGTGCACCTTCCGTTTCCGCCAGGATATTAGCGGTTGGTGAGCATCATGGCAACCGTGGTGAGTGTTGGCGCGGGAAGGACTGAGCAGCGAAACAGCGCTGTCGAGTCTGAGCGAGGAGGAGGTGGAGGCTCGGCCTCCCGGGTCTGAGGGAGGAGGGCCCCAGGAGGCTGGACGTCCGCGACCGGGGGAGGTGCGGGCTGGGATCTCCGACCGCTGAGCCGCGGGCGGAGGCGGCTGAGGGAGTTCGACTCCCGAATCTGCGGGGAGGAGGGAGCTGGGTGCCCGTGCGGCTGGGTCTGAGGGGGTGAAGGACGGAAGGGCCTGGGGTCCCGGAATCCCAGCTGTGACCCCGCCTCCCAGAAGCCTCCGGGCTTGACGTGTGGCTCCGGACGAGGGCCGCATGGGCAGCCCCTGACGCACGCGGGATGAATTGCAGGGGTGTGAGCGCCAAGCAACGATGTGGCCTGGCCGTGGACGCTGGGCACGGGGTGGGGGCGGGGCATGGCCCCGTCTTCTGAGAGTCTGGGGGTGATGTCCCTGCTTCTGGCTCCCCCCCACGAGGACTGGGGGTGATGTCCCCTGCTCCTGGCTCCCCCCTTGAGGACTGGGGGTGATGTCCCTGCTCCTGGCTACCCCCACGAGGACTGGGGGTGATGTCCCTGCTCCTGGCTCCCCCCACGAGGACTGGGGGTGATGTCCCTGCTCCTGGCTACCCCCATGAGGACTGGGGGTGATGTCCCTGCTCCCCCCCATGAGGACTGGGGGTGATGTCCCCTGCTACTCCCCCCCATGAGGACTGGGGTGATGTCCCTGCTCCTGGCTCCCCCCTTGAGGACTGGGGTGATGTCCCCTCCTCCCCCCCATGAGGACTGGGGGTGATGTCCCTGCTCCCCCCATGAGGACTGGGGGTGATGTCCCTGCTCCCCCACCATGAGGACTGGGGGTGATGTCCCCTGCTACTCCCCCCCCCACGAGGACTGGGGGTGATGTCCCTGCTCCTGGCTCCCCCCCCATGAGGACTGGGGGTGATGTCCCTGCTCCCCCCATGAGGACTGGGGGTGATGTCCCTGCTCCCCCACCATGAGGACTGGGGGTGATGTCCCCTGCTACTCCCCCCCCCACGAGGACTGGGGGTGATGTCCCTGCTCCTGGCTCCCCCCCCATGAGGACTGGGGGTGATGTCCCTGCTCCCCCCATGAGGACTGGGGGTGATGTCCCCTGCTCCTGGCTCCCCCCCCCGAGGACTGGGGGTGATGTCCCCTGCTCCTGGCTCCCCCCATGAGGACTGGGGGTGATGTCCCCTGCTCCTGGCTCCCCCCTTGAGGACTGGGGGTGATGTCCCTGCTCCTGGCTACCCCCATGAGGACTGGGGGTGATGTCCCTGCTCCCCCCCCACGAGGACTGGGGGTGATGTCCCTGCTCCTGGCTCCCCCCCCACGAGGACTGGGGGTGATGTCCCTGCTCCTGGCTCCCCCCATGAGGACTGGGGGTGATGTCCCCTCCTCCCCCACACGAGGACTGGGGGTGATGTCCCTGCTCCTGGCTCCCCCCCCACGAGGACTGGGGGTGATGTCCCTGCTCCTGGCTCCCCCCATGAGGACTGGGGGTGATGTCCCCTCCTCCCCCCCACGAGGACTGGGGGTGATGTCCCTGCTCCTGGCTCCCCCCCACAAGGACTGGGGGTGATGTCCCTGCTCCTGGCTCCCCCCCCCATGAGGACTGGGGGTGATGTCCCTGCTCCCGGCTCCCCCCCCCACGAGGACTGGGGGTGATGTCCCTGCTCCTGGCTTCCACCCCCACCCCCACGAGGAATGGGTAAGCGGGAAGACGCCCAGCAAGGCGAGGGCTTGTGGCTGCCCGGTGGCCGGGAAGACTGAGCCCTGGCCCCCCAGAGAGGCTGTTTCCCTGGGTGGGTCCCTCAGGCTCCCTCCTTGTGGAAGAGGAGACCTGTGGAGGGCAAGGGGCCTTGGGGACCAGCAGTGAGGGCTGGCTCGGCGTGCTGGCTTCCTTTGGTGTCTCTCTCCGTAGAAAGGGTCAGAAAACAGCCGCCCCAGGACCCCTGCCTGGGTGGTTTCTATCTACCATACCATTCACCCATCTGAGATACGTAATTCAGTGCTCCCGGTGTGTTTATAGGGCTGCGCAGCCATCACCACACTGGGTTTTAGAACAATGCCATGACCTCAGAAGGAAACCCCACAGCTCTTACCGTCACCCTCAGTACCTCCCACCGCCAGCCAAGGCAACCGCTGTTTGCTTGTTCTAGATGTTTTGTATAAATGGAAGCATACAATATGTGGCCTTATTTTTTTTTTAAGGATTTATTTTATTTATTTGAAACACAGAGTTACAGAGAGAGGTAGAGACAGAGAGAGAGGTCTTCCATCCTCTGGTTCACTTCCCCAGATGGCTGCAATGGTCGGAGCTGTGCTGATCCGAAGCCAGGAGCCAGGAGCTTCTTCCGGGTCTCCCACATGGGTGCAGGGGCCCAAGCACTTGGGCCATCTTCCACTGCTTTCCCAGGCCATAGCAGAGAGCTGGATTGGAAGTGGAGCAGCCAGGACTCAAACTGGCGCCCATATGGGATGCTGGCACTGCAGGCGGCAGCTTTACCCACTACGCCACAGCGCCGGCCCCACTTCATTCCTTTTTATGGCTAAACAGAACCCGATGGTGTAGATGTTGTGTTTATTCCTTCATCAGTTGATGGGCATTTGGCTTGTGTCCATCTCGGCATCTGCAAATAGTGGCTGCCCTGAACATGTGTGAACGGCCGTCCATGTTTTGAGCGGCATCCAGGGGGCTCCGCGGTTGCCCCAGGTGCTGGGCACTCGTGGCCGGGTGCGCCCTTGGGACAGCTGGAGACTCGGGAGGCCTCGGCTTTCTGAGCTCCTGTTGTGGGCTCAGCACCCCGCGTGGGAGTCACTCACTCACACACACTGGGGCCTGTTGTGGGCTCAGCACCCCCATGTGAGAGTCACTCACACACACCGGGGCCTGTTGTGGGCTCAGTACCCCGCGTGGGAGTCACTTACTCACACACACCGGGGCCTGTTGTGGGCTCAGCACCCCCATGTGAGAGTCACTCACTCACACACACCGGGGCCTGTTGTGGGCTCAGCACCCCGCGTGGGAGTCACTCACTCACACACACCGGGTCCTGTTGTGGGCTCAGCACCCCGCGTGGGAGTCGATCACTCACGCACACCGGGGCCTGTTGTGGGCTCAGCACCCCACGTGGGAGTCACTCACTCACACACACCGGGGCCTGTTGTGGGCTCAGCACCCCACGTGGGAGTCACTCACTCACACACACCGGGTCCTGTTGTGGGCTCAGCACCCCACGTGGGGTTCACTCACTCACACACACCGGGGCCTGTTATGGGCTCAGCACCCCTGCGTGGGAGTCACTCACTCACACACACCGGGGCCTGTTGTGGGCTCAGCACCCCGCGTGGGAGTCACTCACACACACCGGGTCCTGTTGTGGGCTCAGCACCCCACGTGGGGTTCACTCACTCACACACACCGGGGCCTGTTGTGGGCTCAGCACCCCTGCGTGGGAGTCACTCACTCACACACACTGGGTCCTGTTGTGGGCTCAGCACCCCCACGTGGGAGTCACTCACACACACCGGGGCCTGTTGTGGGCTCAGCACCCCGCGTGGGAGTCACTCACTCACACGCACCGGGTCCTGTTGTGGGCTCAGCACCCCGCGTGGGAGTCACTCACTCACACGCACCGGGTCCTGTTGTGGGCTCAGCACCCCCACGTGGGAGTCACTCACACACACCGGGGCCTGTTGTGGGCTCAGCACCCCGCGTGGGAGTCACTTACTCACACACCGGGGCCTGTTGTGGGCTCAGCACCCCGCGTGGGAGTCACTCACTCACACGCACCGGGTCCTGTTGTGGGCTCAGCACCCCTGCGTGGGAGTCACTCACACACACACACCGGGGCCTGTTGTGGGCTCAGCACCCCCACGTGGGAGTCACTCACACACACCGGGGCCTGTTGTGGGCTCAGCACCCCGCGTGGGAGTCACTCACACACACACACCGGGTCCTGTTGGGTGGGCTTAGCACCCGCGTGGGGTTCACTCACTCACACACACCGGGTCCTGTTGGGTGGGCTCAGCACCCTTGCGTGGGGTTCACTCACACACACCAGGTCCTGAACGGACAAGTGGGCCCTGGGTGGGGCTCACGCACAGCAGCGCCAAGAACGTCGGTCCGGGGATCTCCCTGTGAGGGTGCGGCTGCACAGGGAGATCCGGTCACCCCGGGTGGCCTTGGGAGCAGCCGGGCAGGGGCGAGGGTCAGGGAGGGCCTCCGGCGAGGCTGGCACTTGCTATCAGTCAGCGAGGGTGCCTGGAGAGCGGCGTGCGCCGAGGGGCTGGCCAGCACGTGGCCGCCCATGCAGAGGGGAGCGGGGTGCTGAGTCAGCAGGCACAGACTGCGGCCAGCCCGAGTCCTGCTCTGCACCTCTGCACGGCGTCTGTCCTGCCGGGCTCACGGCTATGAGGTGTGAGGAGGGCGTCACGCGTTCACGCTTGCCGGCTAGCTCTCGGGCACAGAGCTGTCAGTGAGACAGACAATATTGTCTTCCCGGGGAGCCCCCACCCCCACTCTGCCCGGTGGAGTGGGGCCCCTGAGCGTGTGGTGTGTCAGCTTCCCATGGACGGAGCGGGCAGGGGGAACTTCCTCATGGAGGGAGGGCAGGGGGCCGAGGAGGAGCTGGCCGGAGCCAGGCCCCGGGGTCTTCTGATGCCTCTTCCTGTGCCCCCAGACGGCCACGACCAAGGTCCCAGAGATCCGCGACGTGACCAGGATCGAGCGCATCGGTGAGTGAGCAGTAGGAAGGGACCCGGCCCCCCCGCCCCTGCCCCGACAGCTGAGCTGCCGGCTGCGAGGACCCCGAGTTCCAGAAGCGAGTCGGCCGCACTGCCGGGGCTCCTGAGGACGCCTGCTGGGAGCCTTGAGCACGCGTGTTTGTGGAGCGGATCCTGCCCTGCACCCAGCACGCACGGCAGTGTGTCCCCTGTGGAGACGCGGGACCAGGCAGAGCAGACGCTCAGACACGGGGGGGCGGCTGAGACTCAGGGCAGCCACGTCTGGCCCCAGCGCACAGCAGTCAGGCCGCAGGCTGGGGGTGGGGTGGGGCAGGGCGCAGCCCTCACAGAGCTCTGCTCGCAGGGCAGGGGTGCAGCTCAGCAGGTGCCTCCCGGAGAGGCCGCACAGGGCTGCGGCTCCCAGCACGTGTTCTAGAAGCTCCTGGCTAGCTCGCCGTCTCCCACCTCCCTCCCAGCCATGTGGCTGCAGAGCAGTTGGCTTATCTGCTGTAGGATTCGCTCGGCTCCCCGCGCGGAGCCCTGGCCAGGCAGGGACTCGCCCTGCTTTGCCCGCCCATCAAGGAGCGGGGCACGTGGGAGCAGAGCGCTCAGGGAGCAGCTGCCCTTGGGGTGCACGTGGCCTAGCATGAGTCAGCAAATGGTCGCTTTAAGAGCTGATGGTCAGCTTTTCCCAGTCACAGTGAGCAGGCCATATGGAATGAGTGGGCGTGGTTTGTTCCTGTAGAGCTTTATGTACAAAAAACAGGTGGCCCTCCCTCGTCTTAGTAAGCCACGGGAATCTCAAGGTCACCTCACTGGCTGTGTGGCTCGGGGCCTCTCCCACTCCTTAGCACTGAGGGCCTGGGCTGCTGTCATTGATTGGCCCCGACATCCCATATGGACGCCGGCTCAATTCCTGGACGCTCCGCTCTGATCCAGCTCCCTGCTAATGCACCTGGGAAAGCAGCGGAAGATGGCCCAAGTGCTTGGGCCCCTGCACCCACGTGGGAGACCTGGAATGAGCTCCTGGCTCCTGGCTTTGGACTGGCCCAGCCTTGGGTCATTGCAACCATTAGGGGGGTGAACCAGCGGATGGAAGGTTACTCGCTCGCTCACTCTCTCTCCATCTCACCCTCTCTGTAACTCTGAAAGACAGAGAAAGAGAAACTCTATCCCCTGATCCACTTCCCCAAATGCCTGCAGCAGCTAGGACTAGGCCAGCCAGGAGCCACCAACTCCACTAGGTCACTGGATTGGAAGCGCGGAGTAGCCGGGCCTGCCACGTGGGATGCCGGCGTCCCGAGCAGTGGCCTAGCCCTCCATGCCACCACCCCGCCCCAGCTGCAGCCCTCGTTTCACAGGATTGTGCAGAAGGAAGCCAGCACCTGTGGGTGCCGTGTGAGCCCTGCACCCAGAGCCATAGTTGCTGGTGGGCTCATGTGGTTAGTCAGGCCTCAGTGGCCAGTGTGGCGACCCCAGCGGCAGCCGCAGCTGACTGAGCATGTGCCGAGCTGCCGGTGACCTTGCCTCTCCCTGCACGCAGGTGCTCACTCCCACATCCGGGGACTTGGGCTGGACGATGCCCTGGAGCCACGGCAGGTAAGGCAGAGGGGACTGGGGTTCAGGGCTGCTCCATGAAGGCCAGGGCTGACGGTGCCCGTGGCGTGTGTGGGACTGTGTTATCTTCCCGACCTGTGGCTCCACATTTACAAAACTCAGCCACACGTGGAGTCTAACTGACGTCAAAACATGGACATGGGGGGCTGCTTTGGCTTTCCCCAGAAGTCTTGGGCCCCGGTGTCTGCTTTGGTGTCCCGCGCCTGGATGCGGTAGAAGTACAGCGGTCGCCTGGTCGGCGCCCCTCATGGCCCTCTTGCTTCCACCGCGCAGGCCTCCCAGGGCATGGTGGGGCAGCTGGCGGCCCGGCGGGCAGCCGGCGTGGTCCTGGAGATGATCCGGGAAGGCAAGATCGCCGGGCGGGCCGTCCTCATCGCTGGCCAGCCGGGCACCGGGAAGACGGCGATCGCCATGGGTAAGAGGCCCCGCCGGGCAGGAGCACTCTTGGTCTCTGCCAGATGAGCCCCCTCGTAAGTCAGCGTCAAACCCCTCACGTAAGAAAGTCCAGACGTGGGCCACTGGGGCCTTTGAGCAGCCGCACGAGGTCTCCTGTCTTCCTGCCTTGACATCCTCTGCACTCGGTTCCATGTCAAGATCGCCTCCTGTTCCGAGAGGGCTGCCTGAGCTCCCGCCTCCCCACCCACACTCCAGGCAGCAGGCAGTGAGGGCGGACCTCCTAGGTCAGCTCCCCGGGAGCGGCTCTCGGAAGCCAGGCGTGCTGTGCTGTCCCGTCGGCCAGAACCTAGCCACGTGCCTACACTCTGCTGCAAAGGGGCTCAGACGCTCACAACTTCTTTGAATTTCCAAAGTTGGTCTGTGGCTGCCTCAGTGCAGCGACTGTTCTGGAACTAAGGAAGGAGGGACAGACAGGCGCTGAACACACAGCCGGCAGTCTCCATCCGCCCACCGGAGATCTGTCATCTTGTCACAAGTGTCGCTCGTCTCGGCGAACCCCTGTCCACCCTTCAGAACCCTGCCTGGCACTGTGGGCTCCCTGAAGCCCTCCTTCCCACTGCCCCCTCCTCTGGGCGCAGGCTGCGCCCAGGCAGCGGGAGGCGCAGAACGACCAGGGCTTAGTCAAGGGAAGCAGCGTCGTCTGGTGCCCTCCTGTGCTGGGCCTGGGGCTGCACGCTGAGTGCATGTAGCCCCGCTGAGCCCTCAGCGCCGGGAGCTCCCCGTCTGGGAGAGGCAGGCCTGGCCACGGGCCCTTCCAGAGTGACGCGTGCTGTCATGGAGGTGTCCCAGGGCAGGGGCAGCTCCCCAGAGGGGTCGACACCTGAGCTAAGACCGCCGGGACCCCGAAGGAACTGGCCCTGTGCTGGACAGAGGCCGGGGGAGGGGCTGGGTGCTTGGGAGATGACAGGAGACAGCCCCCGCCTGCCCCCAGGTTCCAGCTGCAGACCTGTCCCTGTGTGGTCGCAGGCTGAGTGACAGGGTTGAGTGCCCGCCCCATAATCACGCAGTGCAGGCTGTCGTCCGCGGAAGGCTTGGGAAGCAGCTGAGACTTAGGGATCCCTCAGGGCTCAGCGTGCTGAGCAGTGGGGTCTGGATTCAAACCCGGCTGCTCCCCACCCCAGGCCCTGAGGCCGGACAGCTCTTAGACACTGGGAGACGGAAGACGCTCGGCGAGGTTCGAGGCCGTCCCCTCTGGCTGGTCGGGATTTGAGAGCAGGCTTCTGGCGCAGCCGGCTTGTCTCCCGTCTGCCCTGTGCCTCGCGCCTCTCTCCAGCCCCCTTCCCGAGGGTTCTGCCCTGCTCAGAGCCAAGCGAAGACGGGGTGGCAGTGCAGGCGTAGGGTGCAGACCGAGCCACTGCGTGGGACGCCTGCATCCCACGTGGACTGTGTGGTTTGAGTCCCTGCTGCTTCACTCTGGCCAGCCAGCTGCCTGCCCTGGAGGCATAGGAAGCCCAAGTACGTGGGCTGCTGCCACGCACGGGGAGGCCTGGGGGAGTTCCTGGCTCCTGACTTGGGCCTGTCCCAGCCCCGGCTGTTGTGGGCATCTGGGGCGTGAACCAGCAGATGGAAGGTCTCGCTCCGTTTCTCCCTCTCTGACACTGTGCCTTTCAGATGAGTACATCTTAGGGGAAAGGAAGGAAAGAGGCCGATGGCGCCGAGCGCCCCTTCCTGGGGGAGAGCTGGCTTCCCCGGGGAGCGGTGCCAGCGCCTGCTTACCCAGCCCGCCTCCCCCAGGCATGGCCCAGGCGCTGGGCCCCGACACCCCCTTCACAGCCATCGCCGGCAGTGAGATCTTCTCCCTGGAAATGAGCAAGACCGAGGCGCTGACCCAGGCCTTCCGGCGCTCCATCGGCGTGCGCATCAAGTAAGGGAGGGGCTGCCTCCTGCCAGCCGCCACCCGCTCACCCTCCGCCCTGGGGCTCCTGGGGGTTCTGGGTCGCTGTGCCCTGAGCTCTGCTCTCTGGCCAGGGAGGAGACGGAGATCATCGAAGGAGAGGTGGTGGAGATCCAGATCGATCGGCCGGCCACCGGCACGGTGAGTCCGCGGGTCTGCAGCCCGGCGTGGGGGCGTGGCCTCCGAGTCCGTGGGTGGGGCGGGGGGCGGAGCCTTGTGTGCTGGTGGGAGGGCTGGGCGGAGTGGCGGTGCTCGCCAGCAGTTGGCCGGGGCGCGCGGAGCGGGGCAGCGGCGAGGGGCCGGGCTGGGCGTTTCTGTGGGTGCTCGCCAGCCACCGCTCAGAGGGCAGTTCTGCGGGATTCAGACGCCTCAGTACCAAGCTGCGCCGTGGGATTTGCTCGCTGGTTTTTTTAACCTAAGACTTTTCTGAAACCCTTTTGGTATCCGACAGGTACAAAGAAGCATATAAAATAAACACTGCTCTAATAAGTCAGGAGGAAATCCCCCCCCCCCCCGCAGGTGCTGGGCCTCTGCCAGCGCCCCCAGCATTCCCCACCCCGCCTCGCTGCTTCCCGCCGTGGCCCGAGGCCCTGTTACAGCTCCCTCCTGCGCCCACGCTCGCTCCCTTGTCTCCAGGGTTTTTGTTACCCAACTCTGCATTCCTAGACGCTGGAGTAGCCTTGTCAGGTGTTTCTGCTTCGTGCCTGTCTGTTGGAAAGTTTCCCTTGATCTCTTCGTTTGTGGTTTACCTGTAAAGAAACCGTTTTAAAGTGTGCGGTGTGGCAGAAGGACACCATCTCGTCTAGTTCTAGAACTGTCCCCAAAAGGAAACCCTGACCCCACCAGGCAGGCCCTGCTGCTTGTCCCCTCCCCGGAGCCCCTGGCTGGTGGGTTCTGGTCCTTGCACGTCAGTGGGACCCCAGCGGGGGGCCTTCGGCGTCTCCTTTCGCTCTGTGTGGCGTTTTGGAGGTTCTTCTGTGTGTGTCAGAGCCACTGATAGAATGCGGCTGACCCCCCTCCCCTGACGCCCCTCTTGTTTTTCTGTTTTCTGCTTGTTGTTAGTGCAAATAGATTGAAAAACGGCCTTCTAAATTAGTTCCATCTCTTGGCAACTAAGTTTTGAATTTTAAACATGTGGTAAAATATTTAAATTGGGGGCAAGCTCTTCCCAAGGTACTTATTTAAGTTATATGCTTTGCCACACAGGAAATCCCTGGCTGTGTCCCCCCGGCAGGCCCGGTCAGGATCCGCTACTGGGGATGTAACTGAGAAACGTGAACTGTGCTTGTCTCGCAGGGTGGGGCCTGGAAGTTGTGTCTCCTTGTTTCTGCTTAGCTGGGTTTTCCCAATTTTTTAACATGGGTATAAAAGAGGAACGTTGGAGTGTGACCCTGCTGGCCAGTTTGTGGGACCTTTCAGATTTAATTATTTGAAAGGTAGTGTTAGGGAAAGAGAATCTTTAATCTGCTGGTTCACTCTCCAGATGGCTGCAATGGTTGGGGCTTGGTCAGGCTGAAGCCAGGAGCCAAGAGCTTCATCCAGGTCGCCCACATGAGTACAGGGACCATCTTCCACTGCTTTCCCAGGCCATCAGTGGGGAGCTGGATCAGAAGTGGAGCAGCTGGGACTCAAACCTGTACCAATAAGGGATGCCAGTGTCACAGGCGGAGGCTTAACCCACTATGCCACAGTGCTGGCCCCTCTCTTAACAGGCTCTTTGAGGTGTGAGTGTGAACAGCTCTGTGACGGACAGGTAGAACTCTGCACAGGCTGAGAGTGTGCACCGTGGCCGGCGCTGGCCTGTGCTGTGGCGGGGAACAGACCCCTCACCCCCAGGAACTCCCCGTGTCGCCTGTTCTGAGCTGTGTCAGCAGAGGCCGGCACAGGGCTGCAGGCTCATCGGGGAGCCTTGGGCAGCACCGGGCCCTCTCTGAGCCCCTTCCTGGCTCGTCTCCCCTCACAGGGCTCCAAGGTGGGCAAGCTGACCCTCAAGACCACAGAGATGGAGACCATCTACGACCTGGGCACCAAGATGATCGAGTCCTTGACCAAGGACAAGGTCCAGGCCGGGTGAGCAGGCAGGCTGTGCAGGTGGCCTGGGTGGCCCTGGTGGCCTGGGCGGCAGGGACTCAGACCCCCCTCCATTCTTCCTCCGCCCTCCCTCCCCACCCACAGGGACGTGATCACCATCGACAAGGCCACGGGCAAGATCTCCAAGCTGGGCCGCTCCTTCACACGCGCTCGGGACTACGACGCCATGGGCTCCCAGGTGCGCCAGGACGCTGGGGACACCCTCGACCCCGGCCGTTGGATGTTCTGTCGCCTCTGTGACCACAGGGCCTGGGTCCTCCTGTCCCTGTGCTCCTGGGTCTTGTAACCCGGGACGCTGCCCCTCACTCTGAGTGCCCTTGCGTGCCCCTTGGCTTGACCTCCCCTCCTGGGCCTGGGGTTTCTGAACGACCACTCTCTGACCCCCCAGACCAAGTTCGTGCAGTGCCCAGATGGGGAGCTCCAGAAACGCAAGGAGGTCGTGCACACCGTGTCCCTGCACGAGATCGACGTCATCAACTCCCGCACCCAGGGCTTCCTGGCTCTCTTCTCAGGTGAGGGTCCAGGCCGGGCAGCCCCCGACTCCCCCCGGCCTGGGGACATGGCGGAGACCCAGCTCGCCGCCGCTGGGATCTGCTTCCTCTGTGCCCACCCTGCGGTCTCGGCCTCGTCGCCTCCCTGACTCCCCGACGCCGCCCTGGCTCCTGCAGGTGACACCGGGGAGATCAAGTCAGAAGTCCGCGAGCAGATCAACGCCAAGGTGGCCGAGTGGCGGGAGGAGGGCAAGGCGGAGATCATCCCTGGGGTGAGCACCGGGGCGGGAGGGGCGGGGGGCCTGGCCGGGAGGGCGTGCCCTTGAACTCGAGCCCCCGCGCCCCAGGTGCTGTTCATCGATGAGGTCCACATGCTGGACATCGAGAGCTTCTCCTTCCTCAACCGCGCCCTGGAGAGCGACATGGCGCCTGTGCTCATCATGGCCACCAACCGTGGGATCACCCGGTGAGCTGGCACGGGGTCACGTGGGGCCCCGTGGGCTGCGGGCTCCCAGCACTGCTGGCTCCGACAGGAAGCCGTGCCTTTCCCTGGAGCAAGGCAGGTGGGTGACTGGGTGTAGGCAGCTCGCCCCGGCCCCAGGAAGCTCTCGGGGGTGCTGTGGACGTCTTAATCCTGAGGGAAGCACAGTGACCTCTGTCCGACCCCGCACAAACCACTGAGCCCCGGCTGCCTGGGCAGCGCGTCCTCTGTGTGATCGTGGCCTCAAGCTGCCCTGGCAAAATCCCTGGCATCTGACCGGCACCGTGCCCTGATGAGTCCCGGGAACCTGTGCCCTGGGTGTGGCCTCCGTGCCCCACCCCTGCACACGCGTCAGCCATCAGCCTGTGAGGAGGGGGAGGGCCAGGAGCCCGCATTGCCTGGGATGTGGAGCCTGCACCAGCGCTCCCACCGGGCCCCGCCCTGCTGGGACGCTGAGCCGTCACTGTGCAGCAGGGGGCCATCAGTGAGCCGGGAACTGGGCCCGGCCAGGCGGGGCGCTGGGCAGTTTTGCCTGGCTTTTGTCTGACACTGTTCCTGGAAGACCTTCCTGGACCCTCAAAAGAAGCCCCGCAGGGCGCGGTCGTCTCCGCCAGCTTCATAGTCGGGCCCGTGAGCTGCGCTGGGCTCGGGTCTGGAAGGTAGCAGGGCCACAACTTCGTCTCCAGACGGCTGTGAGTTGGCTGCCGCCGCTCCCCGTCCGTAGCCGATTCTGTACTTGTAAACCTGCTTGCCTGCAAAAAGGTGGTTGGCTCCCCGGGTCGTACTCGGGGCGCCCTCACGGTCACTGGCAGAGATGCGCAGAGCAGCGTAAGTTCAGGTCCCTGATGCCCAGGTGCCCGGCTGAGGTTGGATGAGGCCGCACTCTGCCTGCTGGCCGCAGCCCCCCTCTCGTCTCCCTGTCTGTCAAGATGCTTGTGTTGTGTGTGTGTGTGTGTGTGTGTGTGTGTGTGGTGTGGTGATACGCCAGCCGGCAGCTGTGACACAGCAGGTTAAGCTACTGCCCGTGACTCCAACATCCCACCCCCAGTGGGCACTGGTTCAAGTCCCGGCTGCTGCACTTCCCATCCAGCTCCCTGCTGACGCCCCTGGGAAAGCAGCAGGAGATGGCCTTGCACCTCCTCTTGGAGACGCAGATGAAGCCCCTGGCTTCTGGCTGTGGCCTGGCTCAGCCCTGGCCATCGCAGCCATTTGGGGAGTGAACCAGCAGATGGTGTCTCTCCTTCTCTCCCTCACTGTGACTTTCAAATAAATAAAACGAAGCTGAGGTACACCCAAGCGTAGTGCTGAAGTGCCATGCCACGTTGCTGAGCAGGGACAGGCTGGGACACGCCTTGGAGAGACGGCGCTGTTGGCCGTGGGCTCTGTGAGTGACTCAGCAATGTATACTAACACAGCCCCAGGTTCCGTACGCATGATGGACAGGACACTGGAGAGGGGGCGGGAGCCTCACCCCGTGTCCCCCAGCAGCCGTGGGGGCGTCCTCGCTGAGTGTTCACGGTGACATCACAGAACGCAGCTGCCGTGGCCGTCCTGGAGCCCGCCGGGCGCCAGGCCAGGGGCAGCGGGGGACACGCCGGGCCGGTGTCTGCCCTCCTCGAGCAGGGGCGTGGGACCTTGGAGCAGTAATCCTGGACACAGACGCCCAGCCGCGGCTCTGCGGGGGCGCCCGGGGGTGGGGTTGACGCAGCTGGGGCTGAGGCCGAGTGGGGCCTGGCCCCGCGCGTGGGCTGTGGTAGACGGGGTGTGTAGGGTCTGAGGATCAGGGGACAGAGCAGGGTCCCACACACGTCACTTGCTAGCCCTCCCTGTCTCCCACTCCCCAGGATCCGGGGCACCAGCTACCAGAGCCCCCATGGCCTCCCCATTGACCTGCTGGACCGGCTGCTCATCGTCTCCACCTCCCCCTACAGCGAGAAGGACACGAAGCAGATCCTCCGCATCCGGTGCGGGCAGGACCGCCCACCTGAGACTCGGGGACCCCTGGCTGCTGGGCCTGCGAGGGGGGCTGAGTGGGGCCTCCAGGCAGAGGCCTCATCCGGGGGGCGGGGAAGGGGCTCAGGAGGCCCAGGTTCTAGGTTCTCTCGGCCCCTGCCTCGGTGGCTCCTGTGGCCTCTGCTTTCTGTGGGTCTGGGACGCAGACTCCTCACGTGACCCCGAGGGCTGGGCCAGCCCTGGCTGAGCCTTCTCACCCCCGCCCCCCCGTGCCCATGTGACAGGTGTGAGGAGGAGGACGTGGAGATGAGCGAGGACGCCTACACGGTGCTGACGCGCATCGGGCTGGAGACCTCGCTGCGCTACGCCATCCAGCTCATCACCGCTGCCAGCCTGGTGTGCCGGAAACGCAAGGTCAGCGGGGGTGTGGCCGGGGGTCCTAGAACGCGTTTCCAGAGGCACTGCCTGGGTCTGTTTCCGTGTCTGGCACATCCCCGGGGCCCGGCAAGCATGTGGCCCGTGTGTGGGAGCCGTGAGGTCCCTCTCACGGTGAAGGACCTGAGGCGTGCAGGGTGAGCCGGGCCGGCCGAGGCAGGCCTGGAACTTGGGAGATTCGCCCGGAGCCCCTGGCCTTGGCTGCCGCTCGCTTGGCTGCCTGGGGTCTGTGTGCCTGCGGGAGGGGCCCACTGAGGACTCGGCCTCCCCAGGGCACGGAGGTGCAGGTGGAGGACATCAAGCGGGTGTACTCTCTCTTCCTGGACGAGTCCCGCTCCACGCAGTACATGAAGGAGTACCAGGACGCCTTCCTCTTCAATGAGCTCAGTGAGTGCCAGGGCAGGGCGGGGCGGGGCGGGGCGGGGCGTGGCAGGCTGGCCTGGGAGAGCTCAGGCTGACCACCGGGCCTCCCTCCTCCCCACAGAAGGTGAAACCATGGACACGTCCTGAGCCGAGCGCTGCCCCTTCCCCCACCCTGTTTTCTACCAGAGTTCTGACACTGTGACTTTGTATAAAATGGTTTGGAAACTGGCCCCTGGGTGTGTGTGCGTCCCCCGGAACCCACAGAAAGACACCCCAGCCTGCAGATGGAGAAGTTTTATTGGGAGGGGAGGAGCGGGGCACCTGCTGGCTCCACCAGTGAGGGTGGGGCGGGAGGTGGGGCCGAGGGGCCTCAGAGGAAGAGGAGGCCTGGGAGGTGGGGGAGGTCGCAGGCCAGGGGCTGAGCCCGCGGACCCCCGCAGTCGGAGCTGCTGAGGCGGCAGGGCCCACAGCGACAGCTGAGGGCCACGGGGAAGGACACCTCGGGGTCCACGCCAGGTGGACAGCCGGGGAGGCGGATGGAGGCGAAGCGCAGCTCGCGGTAGGTGCACACGGGCTGGGGCACGGGCGGCAGGGCGGCGGGCAGCACCCGCACCTGGAGCGTGAGGGAGCAGCGTGGGCCTCGGAGCCGCCCCTGCCCCCGTCCCAGATGCAGGTCCCAGGGCAGCCTCTGCGCTGCCCTCCCGTACCCCCCCCAGCTGACGCCAGTGCCCGGCTCCTGCCCCGGCCGAACCGCCCCTCCACGGTGCTCACCATGCTGGGGCAGTAGCCGGCACAGATGCTGGTGGTGAAGGTGATGCAGACCGGGCAGGCCTCGTTCTCGGCGGCCAGGGTGGCGTTGACGGGCCGGCACAGTGGGCGGAGCGGCCCTCTGGGTGCCTGCGCCCCGCCCGTGCCCAGCAGCAGCCACAGCAGCAGCCCCTGGGGCAAGGCCAGTGCCTGAGCCCTTGACCCTGAGCTCTCCTGTCCAGGCGCTCAGGGACAGGGGCCCTGCCAGACACCTGCCGGCGCTCACTCCACAGCCCCAGGGACACCCCCCGGCACTCCCCCACCTGCTCCGTCCTCCAGGAAGCCCGCCGGCTGGCACTGCGGCCCGGGTGGAGCTGGAAGGGCCCGGGCCCTGCAGTCTTACCTGGAGCGTCCCCATCCCGAGTGCCGCCCCTGCTCATCTACCTGGCTTTATACCCATGGGCTGTGGAGGCGGCAAGGCCACCAGGTGGTGGCAGCACGCAGGGGTAACCTGGACACAAATCCCCCGGGGGCGAGAGGCGGACAAGGTCAGGGAGGTGAGGAGCGCCCGGCACAGCATCCCAGCCCTCCCGGTGGCTCCAGTGCCACAGGCCACGGTGAGGTGGCCGCACAGACAGTCCTCGATGCCAGCGGCACGGGCCCACTGTGGGTGCAGAGCCCCGCCTCTGCCCGTGGGTGCACCTCGGCGAAACTGTGGGAGGCTCCTGGGACCCCGGCCCAGGGCTGGGCCCAAGTGAACCCTTCCACTGCCGCTGGCTCGAGGCCTTCCTAGTGCCGGTGCAGCCTGGCAGGTGCGTGGCTGCCATCCTGGACTGCACAGTCCGAGACGGCCTGCGCCCCGGCAGGAGAGCCAGCCGGAGCTCCGCGGCTCCCGCAGCCAACCCTAGAATCCGGACGCTCCCAGCGCTCCCCAGAACGCGTGGTTTATGTTTAACTCTTGGACGGGGTGAGCCCTGGCCCCCTCTCCAGTCTCAGTCCCTCCCGCCGCGAGCTGGGGGGCGTGTTCAAGGGTAGCCCCGCCCACACCAAGTGGTTGAGTGGGCGTGTCCCAGTCCGGGCGCTGTCTCCGCTGCTCGGGGGAGTCCCGGCCGGGCTGGCCCCGTGGGCAGGCGCGCTCACACGAGCTCCGGCCTCCCGCTGCCGTAGCGGGAGCTCTCGGTGCTGTAGGCTTTGGGCGTGCTGTAGATGCCCGGCAGGGGCCTCCAGTGGGGACCTCCCCAGGGCGCCTCCAGAGGACAGGAAAGGTCGAGGCGGCGCAGTGCGTGCAGCGGGGGGCAGAAGGACTCCCGAGCCAAGGGCAGGGCCCCGCGGTGCGGCACGGCCGGCGGCGCGGGGCCGGCGCGGGGCACGCGGACCCGCGAGGGCTGAGGGAAAGGCGAACAGGGTGCCCGCTGCGGGCCATCGGCCCAGACCCGGGGCGTCTGCTCGAAGTTCCAGTAGGTCAGCGAGTCCTTGCGCGGGTATCCGGACAGCTCCTTCCTGCGGGAGGGGGCCGCATGGGGAGGGCACTGCTGCATCCGCACGAGGAGGCTGAGGTTTGAGACCTCGGAGCCTGCATTTCCGGGACAGGGCACATTCGCAGGCGTCGGGGACCCCTTGGGAAGGGCCCAGAAACCGGACTGTCGCATTGTTGGTGAGAGAATCTGGGGGCTCAGATACGGAAGAGGGCCCTAAACCCAGATCCTGAAGCCCACCTGTGGAGGCTGCCCAGAGATGCCACTGAGGACCCCGGGGGCTAAAAGGGGTAGAGGCTGTGCTCTGAGCTTTGCTTCCTGCGTGAGCAGGACTTGAAGGCCACGGGTACCGAGTCGGAGAAAGAGCTGGGGTCCCCGGGGCCCAGGTCGGGGTTGCAGGCTCACTTCGTGTAGTAGCGGAAGTCCCGGGCGGTAGTGGTCAGGTAGGGCTGGTGTCGGTTCAGGACGCCCTGGTCAGACACCATGAAGGGCTGGCCGGCCAGCTCCGTGTTCCTGGTCCAGGGGATGAGGGCCTGAGGAAGACCGCGGTAGGAGGAGTGTGCAGACGTCTGTACCCGTCCCAGGCCCTGGGTCCCCACCTCAGAACCCCTATCGTAGATCCCCCAGCTCTGGGTCCCCAGAATCTGATCTTCCCTGATCAGTCCCGCGCCAGGGACTTTAGCCTGGCTCCCCAAATAAGAACCCCTGCCAGTCACACCCCCAAGTCCAAGGGATTCAAGCCCCAGCCCCAGCAAATCTCCTTGGTTCCACCCCCAGTGCCAGCCTTCTCTGGCCACCAGATCTCTCTGCTTCTTGGGCATCAAGTCCACTTCATCTCTTCCTCCCCAGGAAGGCCTGATGCCCACCTCCCACCCCAACCCCTCTCGGAATAGTCCAGGCGCACTCCCTACCTACAGGCCGGCCACCTGCAAGCCTGGATTTTGAGTCCTGGTCCCGCCTCAACAAGTCCACGCAACTACCCGGCTCTGTAGCCAGTCTCCCCAGCTATGCCCCTAGGCCGGTCCCGAATCTCGCAGGGTGCCAGCGCTGTCCCGCGCTCGGCTACCTGCGAAGGGCCCCCGCGGAGGTGGTCGGCGAGCTCCAGGGGCTGCGGCACGCCGGGCGAGGGGGCGCGCAGCGGCGCGGGGAGCCAGCCCGGGTACTTCGCTTTCGTCTCGCTCTGGATCTCGGCGGTCCCCGCCAGGTGCCAGCCGTGGTGTCTGAGCTGTAGAGAGGCGACCCAGGCACCCGACGTAAGGGCGCGGGGGGCGCACGTGCCCGGCCCTGCCGTCTCCAGCGCCCCAGGACCTCACCTTTTCTCCTAAAGACTTGATCCCCAAGGTGCGCGTGGGGTCCGCGGGCTCCGGGGCCCGGGCCTGCGCCAAGGGCCCACCGTGAGTCTTGCGCACGTGCGCCGAGCCCGAGGTTGTCTCCCATGTGTTAAAGACTTCGTCGAAAGCCCCGATGGGCCAGTCCTGCTTCGCGGCCGGGGGCAGGGGCCCCGCGACTGTGCGCTGGGGAGACGGCGCCGTTCGTCGGCTCAAGACTCGGGGCTCCGCTCCGCTCCGCCCTCTTCCCCTCGGTCCGCGGCCCTTCCCCGCGCCACTCCCTGGCTCCCAGGTTCCCCGCTCCTCTCTCAGGGTGGATTACGAGGCCGAGCCCCCAGGCCCCTTCTCAGCACCCAGCTTTCCGGATCCCAGGCTCGCCCTCCAGCGGGGGTCGGCTCACCTGCACGCTGGGCGGGGGGAAGGGCAGGGAGGGGATGTGGTGGTGCGCAACGCCGCTGCTGGTGAGATGCCAGCTGGGCCAGGACCCAGGCACCTCAGTTCCGGAGATGGGGGACCATGGGGGGCCGTAGCGCAGCGCCAGGGTCCGCCCAGCCATGACCCACCCCGACCCAGTAGCCAAGCGGGAGCAGGCTTGTTGTTGCTGTTGCCACAGGTGACAGAACCCGCCCACTCGGAGCCTAGCCAATGAAAGGGCCCGCAGGCAAGTGGATGGGCAGAGCGAGACAGAGGTCTGGGGACTAGGGGCAGAGATCCCTAGAGGGGCACAGAACAGGGCTGGCGTGGGGGTGCGAAAAGGGAGATGAGGGGGAGACAGACCCCAGCGAGGGGGCAGCAGAGGGAGGGGGAGAGGCCTGGGAGGGCCAGGAGGCACAGACCGCAAGAGAGGCAGAGACCCCCCCTGAGCCCACCAGGGTCTCTGAGAACCCGGCTCTCCTGTGGGGCACAGCCCCTCCCGGCTGCCTCCTCCCTCTGCCAGGCCGGCCCACTCCCCCGGGGTAACGATTTCCAGACGCCCCAGGACCCTCCCATCTGCCCTGTGCCTGCAGAAGGAGCCAGCGTCGCCGGCCTGCCTTTGATTTGGTTGAAAACTTCCACCTGGATGTGTGTGTGGGGGGGGGGGGGGGACGAAAAGGGAGAGACCTGCAGAAAGTTGAAATGCAAAGGGAAATACCCCACCCAACAGAGAGAGAAGGACCTGGCCAGGGCAGGCAGGCAGCTACCGACCCAGAGATGAGAGACTCAGGAAGTTAGAGGGACAGGGAGCAAGGTGGCAAAAAAAAAGAAAAAAAAAAAAAAAGCACATGGGACCCACAGATCTAGAGGAAGGCCATGCAGGAAGAGACAGCCGGGCCTGGGGGCCGGTCTGTGTAGGGGGAAAGCTGCGTGTGTGGCAGACAGGGGTGTTGGAGCTACAGGAAGGGGCACCATTCGGAGGGGGGGGAGTCTGTCCCACAGCTTTGGGGGCAGTCTCCGTCTCTGCGGCCCTCCCGCAGCCTGGCACACACCTCCCCCCCAACCCCTGCCCCGTTCAGCCCGCTGGCTCCTGTTGGATTTTCTCAGCCCTATTCAAAGGCCTCGGTGTCGGCTGAGCCCCGATCCCAACCAGGGCGCAGGCCGACTGGTCGGAACCCCGTGTCCTGCTCCAACCAGACAGTGTCAAGTGTGTATAGTGTTTCTTCCCCAGTGCGGGGTGAAGGTTGGGACAGGGAATGGGGGCAGAAACCTGACTCCAGCCCTCTGCGCAGGGGTGACCTCCCCAGCAGCCTGGCCTTGCCCAGGCCCTGTGATGGGAGGCTCACTACCTCAAAACTGACAACTGCCCCCTCGCACGGAGCACAGTTTCTCGTCTGAATCCCCGCCCCCAGGTACTGAGGTGCCATGCTCTCCAGGTGCTGGCCCCTGTGTCCCGGGCTCTCCCCTCCCCCATCCACTTGTCCCTCCTTCCCAGGTGGGCAACCCAGTGTCCTCTGAGACCGCAACTTAGAACCGAGGGTCTCTGCCGGTGGGATCCTCAACAGCTGATGAGAGGGCATTGGCTCGGTGGGCATTGGCTGCTTTCACTGTGAATCCCCTCCGTCCCTCCAGGAGGACCCGAACCCATCCTCGGGACTCCGTGTGGTGTCATCACTCCTCCCACAGCTGTGATTTTGCCGCCATTCCGGCAAGTTCCCAAACGCAGGCCCTTGAGCAAGCCAGACCGCCCCCGAGGTCCCTCCGCACAGATCCAGTTCTCTTCGCTCTCTCCTCCGCCTGGCCGGTTCCTGGGCTCCGGCCTCAGGCCCGGCCACCCCGGCTGAGCAGGGTACAGACACAGGCAGTGTCGATTCGGATCCATCGCCAGCCCACGCGGCCCTGGGCATCAGCGGTCAGCGCCCGCACGTACGACTGTTTGGCCTTGCACTCGGACACCCAGTGCCTCCGGTCCACACCTCGGCAGCCCCCGCCTTCCCCGGCGCCCTCAGCTTTGCAGCGGGTCTCGAAGAAGTACTGGCGCAGGGGACTGCCGCCCGCCGCAGGCACCTCGCCCAGCACCTCCACCTCGCGCCCGCGCAAGTCCACGGCCGTCCGGCGGTCGGTCACCCAGCCGCTGACCGCGTCGCACACGGCCAGCTCCCCCCGGCGACTCGCTGGTGCCGTCTCGCTCACCCCACGCCGACTGCGGTTGGCCGGGGCGCTGGCCGGCTCTCCGAAAGCCCCGGCCTCCAGCAGGAAGAGCAGAGGGGGCCCCGAGGGCGTGCCCCTGGACAGGGCTACCCGGGGGGACAGGAGGTCCCACTCAGGGGCCAGAAACGGGGGCAGCGTCGAGGGCGGGGGATGGGGCTCCACTGGGACACTGGGGAGGAGGAAGAGGAGGAGGAGGACAGGGAGGGAGCACGCGAGGTGGGGGAGCATCTCTCGGAGCACCTGAAGACAGAGCGAGGGGGCTGGGGTGAGAGGAGGGAGGAGACGCCTTCCCATCCTGCCGCGGCCCCAGGGAGCCCCTTCCCTCCCTCGGGACGCTGGATCCATCATCATTTTCCAGCCGCCATTCCTTAATTCCCAACAAGGCGGGGAATATGGGCTCAGAGAAGCCAGACTTGCCCCAGATCCCACAGCACCAGAGAGGGGACTGGAACCCCGTCTGGGTCGCTCTACTCCGGCCTCCGCGCCCCCAAGGACACCTGAGGCCCGCAGCGTGGAGGACAGGCCGCCGTCCAGAGTCCCGGAGAGACCCGAGTTCAGTCCCACACTGCCGCTAACTTCCCTCCTGGGGGCGGGGGCGCCTCAGCCTCCCTGTGGGAGACGGACCGGGCAGGGGCGTGGTACCCCAGTTTCTCCACCACATCCTAGAAGCCTGTGGCTCTGGGAAGGGGTGGCGTGGGGAGGGCTGGGAAGCAGCCGCTGGCAACCAGACCTGTCAGCACGTGCTCCACCTCCGAGCTCCCGGGCCGGGGGCCCCCAGGCTCCAGGGGGCCCCTGTGGAGGACACAGCTGGCCCCTTCCTTCCTGACATCTCAGCAGAGGGAGGGGGCAACCCCTGGGGGAAGAAGCAGACAGGCAGGTGAAGCAGGCAGGTGGGGGGAGTGGGCCTGGGCCCCTGATCACCCTCTTCTCAGGGTACCCAGGAGCCAAGGCCCTGCCCCCTTCCCAGAGGCCCCCTTCCCTGGCCCAGGTGATGGCTCCTGGCTTGGATGGGAAGCAGATGGGCGCAGGGGAGAAGCGGGAAGGGGGGCGGCGGCAGATGGAGGAGGCTGGGAAAGATTACATTCCCCTCGGCCTATCCATCTCCCAGACGGGGCGCAGGCGGGGCTGGCCTGGACGCCCGGGTCCCCCAGGGCCCACACTTGAGAAGCCCTGGGTCCCAGAGACTTCCTGGAATGTTCCCTCCTCACAGGACAGGCCAGGGCGCGCCCAAGACTTCTGCACATACCTGGAGTGGCTGCCTGCCCTGGCCAGGAGGTGGGGAAGCCGCCGGCCGCGTGTGAAGAGAACAGGCCGACCCAACGACCCAACCATGGACAGGGAGTGCAGTCCCCAGCACCTCCTCCCTCCCACCTGAGAGCCCTGGGCCCCCAGCCCCTCCTCCCTCAGACCCAGGAGTCCCAGCCCCTCCTCCCTCAGACCCAGCTGCCGGGGGTCCCCAGCACCTCCTCCCTCAGACCCAGCAGTCGGGGGTCCCCAGCCCCTCCTCCCTCAGACCCAGCTGCCAGGGTCCCCAGCACCTCCTCCCTCAGACCCAGCAGTCGGGGGTCCCCAGCCCCTCCTCCCTCAGACCCAGCAGTCGGGGGTCCCCAGCCCCTCCTCCCTCAGACCCAGCAGTCGGGGGTCCCCAGCCCCTCCTCCCTCAGACCCAGCAGTCGGGGGTCCCCAGCCCCTCCTCCCTCAAATCCAGTTCTGGAGTTCAAACCCCTCCTCCCCGGTCCCCTCTCCAGGAGATCTGGGCTGGGAGCCCCGACTCCTGCGACCCCCGCCTGGGCACACTTGTCCCCTGCCTCAGTTTCCTCCGCCAAGCCCCGCCCCCGCCGGCCCCGCCCCCGCCCCTCCCCACCCGAGGGCAGGGCGACCCGGACGCCGGAACCCCGGGGAGGAGGCGCCGAGCTCTTACCTGGGGCGCCCTCTCCGGCTCCCCGGGCTGCCCCTGGCGCGGCGGCGGCTCCTCCTCCCGCTCGCTGGGCTGCAGGGACGCGCGCTGGCCCGGCTGCTGGCGGCTCGCGCTCGGCGGGGCCCGGCCGGGGGCGGGGCGGCGCCCGACGGCGTAGGAGGGGCCGGGGGAATCCCGCCTTGCACGCGCGTGCCGGGACCTCGGAAGCCGGGCCGGCTCGCTCAGCCGGGCCGCCGCAGTCCCAGGAGTCCCGGCCCCCGGCCCCTCCCCGCTCGGACCCGGGAGTCCGGACCCCCAGGCCCTCCTCCCTCAGACCCTGGAGTCCAGCCCCCGAACCCCCTCTCCCCGCAGACTCTGGAGTCTGGACCCCCAATCCTTCCTCCCTCGGCCCCAGGAGTCCAGACCCCAGCCCCTCCTCCATTAGCTCCAAGGACTGCAGGCCTGAGATTCATTTGCGGTCTTTTGCCAATTCAGTGTCAATCCTGGGGCAGATTCCCACCCTCTGCTCTGTCCCCACGTTCCCAGGAGCTCCTCGCCAGACATTAACCAGCTGGGCTTGGGCAGCGATAAGGCCCCGGCCCCGGGGTGGGGTGGGGGGAGACAGTGGACGTGGAGGGCTCTCGTCTCTCCAATTTCCTGGGTGGGGACTGGGAAGAGGGTCTCCCGTCCTGAGCTCAGAGAAAGCCAGAGTTCAAACAAAGCCATGTCTTGGGAATGCATAGCCCTGCTCGGAGTGAGAGTGCGTGGGGATACTCGGAAGGACAGGAGGGAACAGGGACGGAGACCAGGGAGCGGGCGGCTGCCCCATGACAGTGGCAGAGCCCCAGAAGAAAGGGATGAGCCCGGGCTGCAGTGCCCCTCCCCCCTCCCTGGGACTCCCCTCCCCCTGGGCTATTTTCAGAAGGAAAGGTGACACCCACCGGGGGTCATCCCAGACCCCCCCTCCCCCGCCTAAATATAGCAAGGCAGGAGGGGTGGCCCGGGATTAGGGCGTGCCCCTCTCCCCTCCTCGCCAGCCAGGGCCCGCAGAGGCGGCTCCGAGAAAGGCCGCTTCGCAGTCCTGGTGTCTGCTCAGGTCACCTCCCTGACCCCGTCACACCTCCTCAAGCCCAGCCCCCACACAGCCCATCCTTGGCCAGGGGCACAGGCCCCCGCGGGGTAGAGGCACTGAGTTCTGGAAGGGGAGTAACTGGGAAGCAGTCCTCTCCCCTCTGTCCCCCCCAGTCTCTGTCCACTCCCCCCCAGTCTGTGTCCCCCAGTCTGTGTCCCTGTCACCCTCTCTCTGGGTGTCTGTCCCCCCCTTTGGGTGTCTGCTCCCCACTTTCTGGGGCTCTGTCTGCTTCTCTTAGGGTCTTATCTGCCCTCTGTGCGTCTCTGTCCCCACTCCTGGGTCTTCCCCCCCTCTCCTCCTCCCTCACCGCGGAGTTTCTCTGTTGCCAGGAACCTCCATCCTCTCTGGCTCCTCCTCTTTGAGTCTCCGCTGGGGTCTCCTGCCCCTGGGAGGGGTCTGTCTCCCTGTGTGCCTCTGCACGCCGCTCTCTCTCCATTGCAGAGAGAGGTGACCGCTAGGGGTTCCACACCTGTCCCTTCTCTCATCTCCAGAGGCGAGTGGGAGAAATCGGGGTGTCCACACTGATTCTTCGGCTGTATTCTGGATTGCCCAGAGGGACCGGGAAGGAGCTGTGCTCTGGACCAGTTCTGGCTGGGGTTTCCTCTGGTACCCTCTACGGAAGATTTTATTTGCTCCAAAAAAGGGGTGGGGAGGGGAGATTACAGCTGAAAGTAACAACAGCCACACTTTGTAAACCAGTGGGTGGGCTTTAATAAATTAATACCAGTACAGTACTCTGAACGATGCCTGGCACATAGGAAGCCCTCTGTGTTTAGTGTTCATGACCGCCCCTCTTCCTTCTCTAAATGCCCTTTTCTCATTTTGAAGATTAATTTGAAGGCGGACGGAGTGACCGAGAGCGCAGGAGTGAGGTCTTCCTCGCCACGCTCCCCAGCCGCCCGCTGCCGGGGCTGGGCAGGAGCGCCACCTGGACCGACCCCGCGGGAGGCACGGGCACATCAGCAGGAAGCTGGGGCACAGGTGGGACTTGACCCCAGGCGCTGTGCTATGGGACGAGGGTCCCAGGCAGTGCTTAACGGGCCGTGCCACCTGGCCCACCCCAATGCCTTCCCATCGCCCCCGTCTGTGCCTGCATCCTGCTGCACTCAGGAGCTGCGGTGGCATCAGGCAGCCACGCGCCCTGCTCCTGTGCGACCTTCGGAAGCCGCCGCCCTGCCCTGAGACTCAGGCCTCGCCCCCGGCTCCTTCCCCACCAGCCCACAGCCCCCCTCCTGAGCCGTGGGGACGCCCTGCGACGTGCCCTGGGCCAGCGTTTCTGCGACTCTGGGCGGGGGCGGGGGGAGCGCCTCTCTCGGTCCCAGCTCTCCGGCTTGCGCGTTTTTCTTATTTGGTTCACTTTGTCTGGAGCGCTATGGTCTTCTCCAGTTCTGGGTGCCTCCACCCCCTCTTCTGGGTCTCCATCCCTTCCTCTGGGTCTCTGTCCCCTCTCTCTCTCTCTCTCCCTGAGTCTCCCTTGTCTGGGTTTCTGTCTCTCTCTCTGGGCCTCTGTCCTTCTCCTGTTGGTTTCTGTCCACCCTCCCCAACACAGCCAGACAGAGTTCAGCTTTCCCCCCTCCTTTCCTGTCCCTTGTAGCTGACTTTCACGTCTGACAGCAAAAATGCAGGGGCGGACAGACAGGAGGCGGGCGCAGGGTAGATGGAGGCGTGCCGGGTTCACCCAGAGCCCGACGGATGAACAGCAGAACGTCTGGACACAGACCCCAGCCCTGCCAGGGCTGCACTTGCTCTGTGGTACGTGATGCTTCCCCACCACGGCTTTCCCCGGTCCTGGGGCTGCCACTCAACACAAAGCCCCCCGACGTGACCCTAGGGCACTCAAACACTCAGCCTGGCTCACCCCAACATTTCTTTCGGACTCAGAGACAGAACTGAATGTAGCCCAACTCAGCATGGTCCTAGGAGCCTTGGTCATTGACCCAGATAAACTGACCACACAAGACCCACACAGTGATACAATTCTACACAGCTCAACCCAGCAGAAGCCAAGAGGCCCATTCGCTCACACGTGCCAGCCCAACCCAACCCATCACGACTTAGGAAGCCAACATCCTATCACATGACCGTTTGTCTTTCTGTACAGCTCGCAAGCTCACAGAGCCCAAGAGAACACGGCCCTAGAGGAACCACAATGCCACATGATTTTGGACACGTCTTAATGCAATGACACGAAGCATGGCCGTGTAATCGGTCTCAACAACGCACTGGTGACCACCTAATTTGTCCCAGATGGCCCCAGGAAACCCATCAACCCTGCACAAATGCAGTTGGACAAGACTCACCACCCAACCCTTCCCAACACGGACCTGGGAAACTCATGCGATGGGTATGACCGATCCTAGCTCCACACCACCCCCCAGAGACCCCAGGAGTATTGCACAACTCAGTGCCACATGAACCAGTCGAGCCCCCCAACCCAACTGAGCTCAACAACCCATGGCCGTTCACTGCTGCATCAGGAGGTGCCCCCCACCCCCAAATCATACAGCTCAAGACCCAGCGAGAAGACTGGGTGTTGCTCCGGTCATCACCACGTAACCTAGTTCTTCCTAAAGCCACTCCCCCTTCCGCTGGCCTTCCCCTCCCCCTCCCTTCCCCCTCCCCCCTCCACGGTCCAGAGAGGTGTGAGATCCTCCAGGCCTCATCTGTCCTCACACCTCCGTGACCAGGTGCTTCCCGGGCAGGGCCCAGAGAGGGGGCGGGAGCTCGGGCATCTCCCCATCCATCAAACCCCCGTTGGCCTTGGCTTCCAGCATGTCACAGGGCTGCGTGTCCACGTGGCTGTACATCCCGGCCTCCTCGCCCTCCGTCTCCCGGTGGTAGAAGTAGCTGAAGTTGGAGACGATGACGGGCACCGGCAGGGAGATGGTGAGCACACCGGCGATGGCACACAGCGAGCCCACGATCTTGCCGCCCACGGTGACGGGCACCATGTCTCCATAGCCGACCGTGGTCATGGTGACCACGGCCCACCAAAAGGACTCGGGGATGCTGGTGAAGTGGGTGTCCACCCGGTCTGCCTCGGCAAAGTAGACGGCGCTGGAGAAGAGGACCACGCCGATGAAGAGGAAGAAAATGAGGAGGCCCAGCTCACGCATGGAGGCCCGCAGCGTCTGGCCCAAGATCTGCAGGCCCTTGGAGTGCCGGGACAGCTTGAAGATGCGGAAGACGCGCACCAGCCGGATGACCCGCAGGATGGCCAGGGACATGGCCGGCTGCCCCACCCCCCGCTGCTGGGCCAGCTCGGTGCCCAGGGCCACGAAGTAGGGCAGGATGGCCACAAAATCGATGAGGTTCATGACGTTCTTGAAGAAGATGGCCTTGCTGGGGCAGGCCAGCAGGCGGACCAGCAGCTCGAAGGAGAACCAGCAGATGCAGAGAGTCTCCACCACGAAGAACGGGTCGCTGAAGGGCAGGCGGGGCGGACCCCCAGGCACCGGGCTGGAGCCGTTCTGCCGAGCCGGGAACTGCAGGGAGGGGGAGGGGGCTCAGGGAGGGCGGGGGTGCCGGGCGGCTTCCTTCCTGCTGCCCCTACGGACCCCTCCGCAGTCACGGCCCGAGGCCCCTGGGGACCTGGCTGTGCCACACCTCTGCCCCTTCCCTCCTGGGGATTCCCGAAATGGCGCTTCAGTGGGGTACAGCCTGTTGACTCCTCGAGTCACGGCTCCGTGGTGGATTTTCTCGAGGGGGCGGGTCCCCGTCGCCCCACCCCGAGATGCCCTGCCTTTTCCCCGCCCTGGGTACCCCCAGCACGGGCTATAATGGTCGCCTGACCCCCCCCCTCCCGGGGCGGGTGTCCCCTCTGTGGGACCCGTGTCTCCCACCGCAGTCCCCAGCCGTCCCCTGCTTGCAGCTCGCTGTCTCCTGGCCCCGGTGTCGGGGCTCCGGGTGCTCCGGCCTCGGAGCTCGCAGGGCCCCCTCCACCACACTGATTCCCGCTGTGAGGGTCCTGAACTCCTGCGCTCTGCTCCAAGCGCCAAGTGCCCTCTGAGGGCCGGGGTTCAAGGGTGAGAAACCTCCCTGGGCCCCACCTCCAGCCCAGCCCCCCGCGGCCGGGGGTGGGGGGCCCCCGGGGTGGCCCACCCCGCGCAGCCCCCGGCCTCTCCTTCCGATTGGCCAGGTGCGCCAGGACCCCGCCCACCTCGCCCCAGGCCCCGCCTCCCTCCAGCCGGGGCCCCGCCCCTCACCGGGCCCGCGGCGGCCAGTCCCGGGTCGTAGCGGTCGTCGCGGAAGTCGGGCAGCGTCTCGAGGCAGAAGACGACGATGGAGACGAGGATGACGAGCACGGAGACCACGGCGAGGACGCGCGCGGCCTGCGAGCTCTCGGGGAACTCGAAGAGCAGCCAGAGCTGGCGCGCGAAGGCGCGGCGGGGCAGGGGGCGCTCGGGCGGCAGCGGGCAGCCCTCGTCCTCGCGCAGGCGCGCCAGCGCCGCCGCGCCCAGCCCGTAGAAGGCCACCTCCTCCAGGAAGACGTCGAGCGGCACGTGCGCCGGCCGCCGCAGCCGCCCGCCCGACTGGTAGTAGTAGAGCACGGCGTCGAAGCTGGGCCGGTGCCGGTCGAAGAAGTACTCGCGGCGCGCGCCGTCGTAGAAGCGGCTGCGGCGCGCGGGGTCCCCGAGCAGCGTGTCCGGGAAGCGGCCCAGCGTGCGCGCCCGCGTCTCGAAGCGCAGCCCGGCCACGTTGAGCACCAGCCGCTCGCAGCAGCCGCACGGCGGCTCCATGGCGCGCGCAGCCCCGGCGACCCGTGGACGGACCTGTGGCCCCGACGCCCGGCCCGGCGCGGCCCCGCCGCCGCCGCCGCCGCCGCCGCCACCACCACCGCCACCGCCGCCGCCCCAGCCCGGTGTCCGGTGTCCGCGCGTAAAAATAGCCCGGCGGTCCGGCCAGGCCGCGGGGGAGGGGGCGCAGTGACCCCGGCGGGGCCGCGGGCGACCGGGCGCCCTCTACCGGGGCGCCCGCCCTTCCCCCCACGCCGCCTCCGCGCTGGGCCCTCCCCGGGCCGCCGGGCCCCAGTCGCCGGGAGGGCCTCTGTCTCCGCACCTGTCTCGGCTCTGACTGGACGATCCCCCGCTGTTCCCGCCTCCCCCCGCCCCTGACCACCGCGCTGGGTCCCTGATTCTGCCTTGGGTCCCTGGCCACCACGTTGGATCCTTGGCTCTGCATTGGATCCCTGGCTACTGTGTCGAGTCCTGATTCTGTGTTGGGTCCCTGGCTCTGCCCTGGGTCCCTAGATCTGCCCTGGCTCTGCGTTGGGTCCTTGGCCACTGCATCCGGTCTCTGGCCACTGTATTGGGGCCCTGGCTCTGCCCTGGGTCCCTAGATCTGCCTTGGCTCTGTGTTGGGTCCCTGGCCACTGCATCCAGTCTCTGGCCACTGTGTTGGGTCCCTGGCTCTGCCCTGGGTCCCTGGCTCTGTGCTGGGTCCCTAGATCTACGGTGGCTCTGCACTGGGTCTCTGTCCACTGTGTTGGGTCTTTGGCCACTGCATTCGGTCCCTGGCCCTGCTGGGGTGGTGTCTCTGTTGCTTGGGGGCCTCTGGGTCTGGCTTCTGCCAGCCTCGCTCTCCTGGCCTCCCCTTCTCTCTGGGTCTGTTCTCACGCATCTCTCAGCTCTTGGTGTCCCTGTCCCTGGCTGTCCCTGGGGCTCTCCTCTCTTCCCTGGGCCTCCTTCTTTGCCCGCATGGCTGAGTGACCGCCAGCACCAGGGCGTGACTTCGGGTCCCTGGGGGTCACATCCCCGAGCCTGGGAGACGGTCACTCCTGATTGCCTCCGTATTGTTGCGCTTGCCTTGTCCTGGGGTCGCGTCCACAGCTGCACCCCACGCCCTGTCTCCTCGCTGGAGTCTGTCCCGGGGTCACTAGCTGGGTTCCTTGTGAGGATTTCTGAGAGCAAGCGGGCCTGAGCGATCGCCCTGAATAGGGCAGAGAGGAGGCGGGGCGTGCCAGGAACTGGGAAGATGCTGCAGGGTCACTTGGGAACCCAAGGGCACACAGGCGCTGGCTGTCCAGCCCGCAGTGTCCAGTGACACTGTGTAAAAATAGCCATTGGATGAGCTGGAGGAGTGCGAGTGTTGGGGCTCCAGGGAAAGGAGTCTCGGGCGCCCCCTGCTGGGCACGTCGAGAGCGGCACCGAGCGCTATTCCTGACTGTTGTCTCCATTTCTCCCTGGATGCTGGGTCTCACCTGGGTTTCTGTGTCCCTCTCCCCAGGTCCCTGTCCCCGCTTCCTTGCAGTCCTGTGTGCAACTGTGTCATGGCCCTTGACCGTCCCTGTCCCTGGCCTCTGCCCATGGCTCCCTGTGGTCTCGGTCTCCTCTTTGCTGTCACTCCCTGTCCCTGTGGTGCAGGTCTCTGCTCGGTACAGGACAGAGTGTCCCATCAATCAGCCCAGAGCGCATCGTGGTGGGGTCTCAGCGGCCCCTCGCCCACAGCTCCTCGGTTCCGATCCAGCTTTGCACACCTCAGCCCCACCAGTTCTCATCCTTTGCCACCCCCGAACCTCCCAACACTTCCCGACAGTTCTCCTACTCTGCCTCCTGTGAGGCTCAGGCTGCCCGTGGACACCTGTCCCCACCCTGCCCGGTGAGCTCAGGCCATTGCCGTCTGTCCAGGCTGCAGGCTGAGCGGTGCAGGAACCACCCCGTGTTCTGTCCGTCACCGCTGCGTGGATGGGGAAGCCGAGTGCGGCTCCCGCACCTCTGTCTCCTCATCTCCAGCCTCTCACCCTCAGCGCTGCCTCAGCCACCCACTTCCTTTCTTTTCAGAATAGTTTTTCTTTAAAGATTTTATTTATTTCTGTATTTGAGAGGTAGAGTTACAGAGAGAGAGAGGGAAAGACACAGGGAGGTCTTCCATCTGCTGGTTCACTCCCCAGGTGGCAGCAATTCCTGGAGCTGAACCGATCTGAAGCCAGGAACCAGGACTGCTTCTGGGTCTCCCATGTGGGTGCAGGGACTCAAGTACTTGCGCCATTTTCCGCTGCTTTCCCAGGTGCATTAGCAGGGAGCTGGATTCAAAGTGGAGCAGCCAGTTGTGGCGTAGTGGGTAAAGCTACTGCCTGCAGTGCCGGCACCCATCGGCATCCCATATGGGTGCCGGTTTGAGTCCCGGCTGCTCTACTTCCAATCCAGCTCTGTGCTGTGGCCTGGGAAAGCAGTGGAAGACGGCCCAAGTCCTTGGTCCCCTGCACCCATGTGGGAGACCTGGAAGAAGTTCCTGGTTCCTGGCTTGGGATTGGCTCAGCTCTGGCCATTGTGACCATTTAGGGAGGGAACCAGTGGATGGAAGACCTCTGTCTTTCTCTCTCTGTAACTCTTTCAAATAAATAATTAAAAAAAAATCTTAAAGAAGTGGAGCAGCTTGGATGCAAACTAGCACTGATACAGGATGCCAGGGTCACAGGCAGGACTTAGCCCACTGGCACAGTGCCAGCCCCTCCTCAGCTTCAGTCCACTGGAAACGGGAAGCTGCCAGAACACTTCGTCTCCCTCGCTTTCCATTGTTCAGTGGGTCATCTGTCTTGCTTGTCTGTGTGCTGGATCCCATCTCCCTGCTCTGCCCACAGACTGTGGGATCATCACTCCTTATTCTCTTGAGTCATCAGTGACTTCCAAAGACACCCATGCCCTAATCCCTGGAAACTTTGAACATTTTGCTATGTACAGCAAAACAGAGTTTGCAGCTGGGGTTAAAGTTCTTTTAAAAAATTTTTATTGGGGCTGGCGCTGTAGCACAGCAGATAAAGCCACTGCCTGCAGTGCTGACATCTCATATGGGCGCTGGTTCAAGTCCCAGCTGCTCCACTTCCACCCCAGCTCTCTGCTATGGCCTGGGAAAGCAGAAGATGGTCCAAGTCCTTGGGCCCCTGCACCTGTGTGGGAGACCTGGAAGAAGCTCCTGGCTCCTGGCTTCAGATCAGCTCAGCTCAGGCCATTGTGGCCATTTGGGGAGTCAACTAGCCCAGCGGATGGAAGATTCTCTCTCTCTCTCTCTCTCTCTCTCAAACTCTGACTTTCAAATAAATAAATCTTCAAAAAATATTTTTATGTTTATGTTACTTGCAAGGCAGTGAGAGACAGTCCTTCCATCTGCTGGTTCACTCCCCAGATGTCCACAGCAGCGGGGGGTGGGCCAGGCTGGAGCCAGGAGCTGCAAATTCAGCCCAGGTCTCCCACAGGGGTGGCTGGGACCCGAGTTTTTGAGCCGTCATCTGCTGCCACGCAGGATGCACACAAGCAGGAGGTTGGATCGGAAGCGGTGGGGCCGGGACTTGAACCAGGGGCCCTGATGTGGGATGCGGGCATCCCAAGAAGCGTAGTAACCACGAAGCTGAAATGGCCACAGCAGCCAGAGCTGGGACCGGAACACATCTGGGTCTCTCCCACACAGGGGGAAGGGGCCCACACACTTCCCAGGGCCATTGGCAGGGAGCGGGATCAGAAGTGGAGCAGCCGTGAGTCCACCCTGGCACTTGACTTGAGGAGGTGATCGTGGGTTATCTGGTGGGCCCAGTGCAATCACGGGAGGTAGGCAGGAAGGTCTCCTGGGTACGGGATGTGAGGGTGGGCACAGGGGTCAGCGAGGAGATGGGACCCTGCTGAGCTTGAACTTGGATAAGGGGCTGTGAGCCAGAGCCAAGCAATGTAGTTGTCCTTGAGGCGCTGGTGAAGGCGGGGAACGGATTCCAGCTTGGAGCCTCCCTCAGAAACAGCCCTGCCGGTCCACTTTCTCTGGCTGTAGGCTAATAATAACTTTGTGTTGTTTTCAGCCACTATGTTTGGTAACTTGTTACAATAGCAACAGGAAGCCCATACACCCAGACACTCCCATTCTTCAGTATCATTCTCTTGTTACAATAGCACTATAGCTTCTTCCTGGGCTCCCAGGTGGGTGCAGGGATCCAAGCACGTGGGCCATCTTCTTTCCCAAGCTCCTCAGCCGGGAGCTGGATCAGAAGTGGAGCAGCCAGGACTCGAACCAGTGCCTGTATGAGGGCGCCAGCATCCGACTCCTCTGCTGGGTTCTTCCCATCTGAACCCTAGATGTTGGGGGTCTCAAGGCTCAGGTCCTTCTCCATCTCCTCTCACGTCCCAGGTGATGTCATTCACTGCGTGACTTCCAGTGCCACCTCTGTTCTGACAGTCCCCACATTTAGTCTTCCAGCCCCAAACTCTTCTGTGAGTGCCAGACTCACGCAACCCCCAAGTGCACATCTCTGCTGGGGCATCCATGGGCTCCCAACCCAGCACTCCCTGCCAAGAAGCCCCTCCTCTCCAGGCTCCCTCTCAAATCAGCGGCTCCATTAATCAGCTGTGTGCTCCATCTACAAGTGGGCGAGTGAGGATTGTTATCAAGGGGAGATTAGCATCATTTCAGAATTTTCTTCAAGCTTACTTCAAAATACTTCAGGGGCCGGTGCTGTGCCTTAGCAGGTAAAGCTTCCACCTGCAGTGCTGGCATCCCATATGGTCGCTCTACTTCTGCTCCAGCTCTCTGCTGTGGCCTGGGAAAGCAGTGGAGGATGGGCCAAGTCCTTGGGCCCCTGCACCCGCGTGGGAGACCTGGAAGAAGCTCCCGGCTCCTGGCTTCAGATCGGCGCAGCTCTGCCTATTGCGGCCATTTGGGGAGTGAAACTGGTGGGTGGAAGACATCCCTTCCTCCCTCTTCCTCTTGTAAGTAACTCTGCCTTTCAAATAAGAAATAAATTTTAAAAATACTTTAGACTTACAGAAAAGTTGCAGAAACAGTACAGAGTTCCCACATGAAGGTGCTTCCAAACCTCTGAGAAGGGGCAGGGGTCAGGATGCTGCTTGGGGCACTGCATCCCGTGTTGGGGTCCCCGGGTTCAAGTCGGGGGCGCGCTGCTAACTCCAGCTTCCTGCATCTGTGCACCCTGGCAGGCAGCAGGGGATAACTTAAGCATGTGGAAGACCCAGAGCCCTGGCTTTGGCCTGGCCAATTCTGGTTGTCGTGGGCATTTGGGGAGTGAACCAGTGGATATAAGCTCGCTCTCTCCTCCTGTCTTCCCCCTCATTGTAGCTCTTCTTTCAAAGTAGATGAAAATAAAACATTTTCTGAAATAAATTAAAGACATTAATTTTGGTGAAAAATCTGCCATCCATGCATAGCTTCCTCATTATGCATATTTTCCATGGACATTTTGAGGCCCCCTGAGATGTTGTGGATTTCAAAGATTTTTTTTTTCACCAAAATAAACTTATCTTTTAGTTCCATTTACCATAAAATTTTTGGAAGTACCCTCCTATATCCTTCAGCTGGCCGAGTTTCTGCCACAGTACAATGAACATGGCCGCAAGCGTGGTGTTGTGCTGTTAACTCAAGGATGGACCTCGACTGTGTCAGTGTCCCACTGACGTTCCTCAGGTGTGGGCGCTAGTCAAGGCTTCCATGTGTGTTGAGGCGTCTCCTCAGCCTCCTCCAGGAGTTATTTAACTTCCTTTTACATCCTCCATGTACTAATTCCACTCCTATCAAAACAGAATCTTTTTTAAAAAATATTTATCTATTTGAGGGGTCGGTGCCGTGGCGCACTAGGTTAATCCTCTGCCTGTGGCACCGGCATCCCATATGGGCGCCGGGTTCTAGTCCCGGTTGGGGCGCCAGATTCTGTCCCGGTTGCCCCTCTTCCAGGCCAGCTCTCTGCTGTGGCCCGGGAGTGCAGTGGAGGATGGCCCAAGTGCTTGGGCCCTGCACCCCATGGGAGACCAGGAGAAGCACCTGGCTCCTGGCCTCTTATTGGTGCAGCTCTGTCTGTCGTGGCCATCTAGGGAGTGAACCAATGGAAGGAAGACCTTTCTCTCTGTCTCTCTCTCTCATTGTCTGTAATTCTGTCAAATAAATTTTTAAAAATCTTTTAAAAAATATTTACCTATTTGAAAGTCAGGGGGCTGGCGCTGTGGTGTAGTGGGTGAAGCCGCTACCTGCAGTGTCAGCATCCCATTTGGGTGAGGGTTCTAGTCCCGGCTGCTCCACTTCCCATCCAGCTCTCTGCTGTGGCCTGGGAAAGCAGTAGAAGATGGCCCAAGTCCTTGGGGCCCTGCACCTGTGTGGGAGACCTGGAAGAAGCTCCTGGCTCCTGGTTTCAGATTGGCACAGCTCTGGCCATTGTGGCCAATTGGGGAGTGAACCAGCGGATGGAAGATTCTCTCTCTCTCTCTCTGCCTCTCCTTCTCTCTGGGTAATTCTGACTTTCAAATAAATAAATAAATATAAAAAAAAAAAAACAAGAAAGAGCGAGCTACAGAGAGAGGTGGGGAGATGGAAGCAGAGAGAGATTTTTTTTTTTTTAAGATTTATTTATTTGAAAGGCAGAGAGCTAGAGACAGAGAGAGAGGTCTTCCATCCACTGGCTCACTCCCCAACAGCCAGAGCTGTGCCAATCCAAAGCTAGGAACCAGGAACCAGGAACCGGAGCCCAAGCACTTGGGCCATCTTCCACTGCTTTCCCAGGCCATAGCAGGGAGCTGGATTGGAAGTGGAGCAGCCGGGACTCGAACTGGTGCTCATATGGGATGCTGGCACTGCAGGCAGCAGTTTTACCCGCTACGCCACAGCGCCAACCCTGACAAAGATCTTCCCAAATGGTTGCTACAGTCTGGGCTGGACCAGGCCAAAGCCAGGAGCCTGGGACTCCATCCGGGTCTTCCACGTTGGGTGCAGGGGTCCAAGCACTGGGCCATCTGCTGCTGCCTTCCCAGGCTCCTTAGCGGGAACTGGATCAGCCATGGAGAAGCATGGCCTGGAACGGGCGCTCATACAGGATGCTGGCCAAGAAACACTATTTCGAGCTGCACCTTCAGAAAGCAAGTGGCCCTGACCACTGCTTGCCACCTGCTGCTGCCCCCTTGGTCTTTCCCCTGGAATCTGGGCTTCCAACCTCTCACTCTTGCCCTGTAGCCCCTTCCCTGCCCCCCCCCCCAAGTGATCTCCACAAATGTAAATTCGGTTCTTTCTCCTGTCCAACACCCTGGCCCCTCCTCCCTGGCAATCCTGGGAGCAGGCAAGGATCCCCGAGGCTGCTACCTGCTGCTGCCCTGATGCCCTGGGGCGGATCTGATAACAATGTATCACCAGCCAAAGGCTCTCGCTAAGAATGTTACCCTGGTGCTGGCGCAGCAGGCTAAGCCACAGTGTGAGGCCAGCAGCCCAGCGCCGGCTGTTCCATTTCTGATCCAGCTCCCTGACAGTGCACTCGGCAGAGCAGCAGACGCTGGGCACTGACCTGGGAGACCTGGATGGAGCTCCAGGTCCTGACTGTGGCCGGGCCCCACCCCAGCTGCTGTGACCATTTGGGGACCGAAACAGCGGATGCAAGAATCTCTCTCTCTCTCCCCTTCTCAGTAACACTTTCAAATAAAACTTTTTTAAAAAAGATTTATTTATTTGAAAGTCAGAGTTACATAGAGAGAGAAGGAGAGGCAGACAGAAGCCGGCGCCGCGGCTCACTAAGCTAATCCTCCACCTAGCGGCACCAGCACACTGGGTTCTAGTCCCGGTCAGGGCGCCGGATTCTGTCCCAGTTGCCCCTCTTCCAGGCCAGCTCTCTGCTGTGACCCGGGAGTACAGTGGAGGATGGCCCAAGTGCTTGGGCCCTGCACCCCATGGGAGACCAGGAGAAGCACCTGGCTCCTGCCATCAGATCAGCGCGGTGCGCCGGACGCAGCGGCCATTGGGGGATGAACCAACGGCAAAGGAAGACCTTTCTCTCTGTCTCTCTCTCTCTCACTGTCCACTCTGCCTGTCAAAAAAAGAGAGAGACAGAGATCTTCCGTCTGCTGGTTCACTTCCCAAATGTCTGCGATTGGGCCAGGCTGAAGCCGGGAGCCAGGACCCCACCCAGGCCTCCCACACAGGCCGTCTTCCTCGGCTCGGGCCCCTGGCCAGGGAGCTGGTGGGAAACGCAGCAGCTGGGACGCCAGCCTCGCCGGTGGGGCTGCCCGGTGTCCCAGCGCCAGCCCCTGACCCCTGCAAGGATTTCAGAAACCACCACGCCCACGCAGGTCCCCGGGACCGCACCTCACTCAATGCGCCCCAGGACTTGTGAGCCTGCCCTGGCTGTCGTGGGCGTCTGGGGGGTGAACCAGCAAGACCGCTCTGCGTCCCTCTCCTTCCCAATAAGTAAAAATTGTGCCAAAAAAGTGAAGTTAGTAATCTGGGTATCATGAACGAGGCAACGGAGCTCCCCCTAAAGGCATCAAGCACAGTGCGGTCCACTCTCCACCACCACGGGCTGTGCACCCGGAACATTCCAGAAAGCAAACAGCGCGTCTGTACTAAACACGCAGACTTTTCTTCGTGCCCTAAATGATAAAGGATAATTTTGGCGCAGGCTTCACATTGTGTTAGGCATCGTTAAGTGAGCAGCGGGCCATTTCACACTCACGGGCAGAATTCGGTCCTGGGACCAAGTGCCCATGCAGGACACCCAGGAAATGCCCGTCCCAGCTCAGGCCCTGGGCACCTGCCGTTAGCCGCGCCCCGATCGCCCTGGGCGCCTCTGTCCCCCTCGCTGTCCCCTCCCGCCCCCCACCCTGCTCTTACTTGTCCTTGAGATGGCCACTACCTGAAGTTGTATTTTTCATCTAAATACCTTTACACTCTCCCTCAGTACAAAGTAAGGAACCAAAAATCAGGTTTTCACACCTCCAGCGCCTAAACAGCGATTGCTGGACGCCCACTAGCCGGACGATCAACGCAACCAACACTATTCCCGTAGGGACTCTTTGCCAGGTGGCGGAAGGGTATTACCCGTTCTCTAGTCAATGCGCATGCGCCAAAGATCCGGGAAGTGTGCTAGTAAGGGGGCGGGGCTCCGGGATGAGTCTCGCGGGCAAAGGCGGTTGGAGTCCAGGCGCGAGGTGGAAAGCGGCGTTTGGGGACGAGCGCGCGTGCGTAGTACGGCGGCAGCCAGCCGCGGCACGCAGTTGAAGGCGCCGGGAGGCGGGGCAAGGGCCTCGCGCGTGCGCCGTGCCCGCGGCGGCCCCGGTGTCTGTAGGTCGGTTGCGCGCGGCTGGCGCTGCGCGTGCGCAGGGCTACGGCGGAGGGATTTGAGGCCGGGCTCCACCTCCTGCTCCCGTCGCGAGCCGAAGCCGCGCGGGCTCGCGAGCAGAGGCCTGCTGCGCGCGCGGGGGGCGGGCGACCGAGTCCGACGGCGCCGGAGTCGAAGCCGGAGCAGGAGTGCTTGTTGCTGAAGGGCCGCCGCAGCCGCCGCGAGCCCCCGGACCGACGCCAGGCCGAGGAGGGCACCGCGCGGCGGGTGAGTGGGACCCAGTGGCCTTGAGGGGGTGCGGGGCCGCTACCCACAAGCCCCTGCGGTGGGCCGGGGTCCCCTCCCTGACGGCCGCGTCCCCCCTGCAGCACCGTTCCGCGGCCCTCGCCTAGAATTTCCCGGACACTCGGCGCTCTCCCCAAAACACGCCCCCGCCCGCCGCCGTCCCCTTCCCACAGGCCCTTGCGCGTTTGTTGCCCTTTCCCCGCCCCCCCCCTCGCTTCTCGGGGCGCCCTGGACCATTACCCACAATGCCTCTCGCCGCCGGGAGCCCAGACCTGCTACCCACAAGCCCCTGCGTGGTGGGGGCGGGGAGCGGGGTGCGCGCCGACTTCCGGCTACCCAGCGCCTGCGACCCCCGCCCCGGGCGCCTCCCTCGGCCGCAGCCCCGACTGCCCGCTCGCCCGCGCTTCGGCCTTTGTTCCCCCGGCGGCGGCGGCGGCGGCGCGCTCCCCGGGCGAGGCAGCCGCCACAAGGCCTTGACCCTCTCTCCCCAGACCTGGCAAGATGACCCAGTTCCTGCCGCCCAACCTCCTGGCCCTCTTCGCTCCCCGGGACCCCATCCCCTACCTGCCGCCCCTGGAAAAGCTGCCGCACGAGAAGCACCACAACCAGCCCTACTGCGGCATCGCGCCCTACATCCGGGAGTTCGAGGTGAGCCAGGCCGGCTTCGCGGCTGTGGACACTTCCGGGCCTCGGGGGGCCTGGCAGGGCAGCCCCTGGAAGGCGCTGGGGAGGACGCGGCGGGAGGGGTCGGCCGCGGACGCCGGGTGCTTCTCGGCTGTGTGGCCTTGGGCGGTACAGAATCCCCACGATGCATTCGCTGTCTTTGACAGCAGGACGGAGAATAAATAGCATTTACGGCAGAGCGCTTGGTACCAAGCAGTCGATACGTGTCAGCATTTGTGACTGTATTTGCCATGTTTTTAAAACATTTATTTTTCTTTATTTGAAAGATGGAGTTAGAGAGAGAGGGGTCTTCCATCCACTCGTTCACTCCCCAGATGGCCGCAACAGCCAGAACTGAGCTGATCCGAAGCCGGGAGCTTCCCTGACTCCCACACGGGTGCAGGGGCCCAAGGACCTGGGTCGTCTTATACTGCGTTCCCAGGCCGTGGCAGAGAGCTGGATCAGAAGTGGAGCAGCGGAGAGTCGAATTGGCAGCCCATATGGGATGCTGGCGCTGCAGGCTGGGGTGTTAACCCACCGTGCCACAGCACCGGCCCCTGTATTTGCCGTTTTTGTTAACGGAGTGTCGTTCCTGAAGAATTGGCACTGTGTGGGTGGCGTAATTAAGACCGTAGCCTGGGGCTCTCAGATCTGCACTGTGGGTCACCGTTGGTGCAGCTTAGGCTCCCGGATCTCAGTGTTTTCATTTGTAAGGTCGGGTGATGACCCCGCCTCAGGGCGGTCCGTGTCACAGGCCGCTCCAGTGCTGTAGGGAGAGGCTGCGATGGAGGCTCCAGAGCTGAGGTGACACAAGGTGGCTCTTACTGGATTGGCCACTCCCAGTGAACTCGTGCTTGGGAAGTGTTATTAGCCAATTAAATTAATTTAATGGGCACAGGCCAGCAACTCTGTCTGGTGATCGCTGTGAGGGCTCAGAGAGCTGCCTGGCCCTCAGGACGTGCCCAGGTGTCAGCTCCTGCTGCTGCTCTCCTGAGCAAGCGCCCCCGCCCCCACTCTGCTTTGTCACGTCCTCAGACACGTCGTCGTCGGTGCAAGACAGGGACCTGTGAGACTATCTTAAAGGAATTAGTATTTATTTAATTGAAAGGCAGAGTTACAGAGGAGGAGGGGAGAGACAGAAAGGTCTTGCGTCCACTGGTTCACTCCCCACATGGCCGCAGTGGCTGGAGCTGTGCTGGTCTGAAGCCAGAAGTCAGGAGTTTCTTCTGGGTCTCCTGTGAGGGTGCAGAGGTCCACGCACTTGGACCATCGTCTGCTGCTTTCCCAGGCCTTAGCTGGACCAGAAGTGAAGCAGCCGGGACTCAAACCAGTGCCCGTGTGGGATGCAGCGCTGTAGAGAGGTTTCATCTTCCACGCTGCTGCAACAGCCCAAGATTGAAAATTTCAATAAATGTAGTGAGATTATTTTGAATGAGAAGGAGAGAGGGAGAGACAGGTCTTCTGTCCACTGGCTCACTCCACAGATGGCTGCAGAAGCTATGGCTGGGCCAGGCCAAAACTAGAAACCAGGAACTCTGTCCAGGTCTCCCACGTGGATGACAGAGACCAAGCACTCAGACCATCGTCTGCTGCTTTCCCAGGCGCATTAGGGAGGTGGATTGTAAGTGGAGCAGCTGGATTCCAGCCGGCACTCTGATAGAGGATGCTGGCGCCACAGGTGGCAGCTTCACTGTGCCATGTGTCAGCTCTTGGGGTTTTCAAAAGAAACACCTGGGGCTGGCGCCGTGGTTCACTTGGTTAATCCTCTGCCTGCAGCACCGGCATCCCATATGTGCACCGGGTTCTAGTCCCGGCTGCCCCTCTTCCAGTCCAGCCCTCTGCTGTGGCCAGGGAGTGCAGTGGAGGATGGCCCAAGTGGTTGGCCCCTGCACCCCATGGGAGACCAGGAGAAGCACCTGGCTCCTGGATTTGGATCGGCGTAGCTCCGGCCGGAGCAGCCATTTGGGGGGTGAACCAACAGAAGGAAGACGTTTCTCTGTCTCTCTAACTCTGTCAGTCAAATAATAATAAAAAAAAAAAGGCAACAGGCTGGTGGTCAAGTGTAAGAGGCTTGGGTTGAATGCCTGGGCTCCCTGACCTTGGCTGTTCCCGTCTTTAAGAAAAAAATCAAAAGAAGCACCTGTAAAGGTTGGGGTTTATCTCTGGAGTGAGTGTGCGTAACACTGCTCTGTCAAATTGCTGTGGAAGTTTCCAGATACTTTTCATCTCTCTCAGACCGCAGAGTTTGTGGACAGCGTCGGTCTGTGGATGTGCATTGATCTTGTCACTTTTGCCTCCAGTGTGGCCTGGGAACTGCCCACGTGTGTTTGTGACAGTGGGGCAGCGCTGTGCTATTCGCTGGTTGTCCCCGTCCCTCCACCCTGTCCCTCTGTTCTTGTTCCCAGGACCCTCGAGATGCCCCCCCTCCAACGCGTGCAGAGACCCGGGAGGAACGCATGGAGAGAAAGGTACTTCCCTCCCCGGAGTGTCCTTGAGGGGGTGGGGGCCGCTTCCTTCAGACGGCTGCTGGCGTCGGGGCACTTGAGTCTGCACTCACAGCTCTGCCTCGCCTTTCTCAACAGAGAAGAGAAAAGATTGAGCGGCGACAGCAGGAAGTGGAGACGGAGCTAAAAATGTGTAAGTGCTCTTCTGTCTGCTCTGTCCTCCCCAGGCCAAGCCTCGTATCCTGCTCGCCCGAAGGCCTGATTTTGGTGAAGGCAGGGTTGTTGATTTGCTTATTTAGCAGGCTGTAGGGTTTAGTTGTGGGGAGGGGCGTGCACTTGGGGGACCCCACAGGCTGAGGTGGCATCTGCACAGCAGTGAGCAGTCCTGGCTCTGCTTGCGCTCCCTGCCCTTTGGGGTGGTGCTGGCCCTTCCAAGTGCAGGAGAAACTGCTGGAGACGTCCATCGTAGCTGCTCACTGAGCTGGCGAGGGGGCGGGAGGCAGCCTGCAGCCTCCTTCACTGAGGACCTGCGGAGGCGTCGGTGGCAGCCTCACTCCCTGCGGGGACAGACCTGTCCGCTCCCGCAGACACCTGCAGCTGTCTCCCTGAGCTCACGAGCAGGCCGGCCTGGCTGCGGGGCTCCAGGGCGTCCCAGACGCAGTGCGCCTGCAGTGGGCACTCCCCTGCCTGTGGCTGTTTCCTTCCCTGTCCAGCTGTGCAAATAACGCCTCGCTTCACCACCCAGCTTATCTTAGGTTTTTTATAAAGATTGACTTATTTGAAAGGCAGAGTTAGAGCTTTTCTTCTTTTTTTTTTTTTACGGTTTACTTTATTTTATTTACTTGAGAAGCAGAGTTGCACACAGGGAGAGGAGATAGAGGTCTTCCATCCACTGGTTCACTCCCCAAATGGCCACAATGGGGACAGATCCAAACCCAGGAGCTGGGAGCCTCATCCGGGGCTCCCGTGTGGGTGCAGGGGCCCAAGGACTTGGGCCATCTCCCGCTGCTTTTCCAGGCCATCAGCAGGGACTTGACCTGGCGCCCATGTGGGACGCCACACTGAAGGCAGAGGCTTCACCTGCTGTGCCGCAGTGCCGGCCCCTCCACCATCGCCCGTGACCCGAGGCCGTGGAGGGTGTTCCTTGAGTACTGCACGTCTGATGAGCATAGACTGCAGCCCCCCTTCGCTGCCCAGTGTTCCAGATGCCTTGCATCAGATCAGACTGCGAGACGGTGTACAGGACGAACTGACCCAGTCTCCGTCAATTTCTCCTGCAACACCCCCACCCCGAGTTAATAGGTTACAAAGAGGGTGGGTGTGTGTGGGGGGGAGTTGTAAAAGACACACTCATCAAATGTGTGGTACTTGTTTGGACCTCAAATTAAGAGACCTAATTATAAAAATGCCCTTTTTTGGTCAAGCCATTCCAAAGGAGGAAGTTTGGGTATGGAACTTAATGAGGTTATAGAATTACAGTGTTAACTTTTTCTTATGAAAATATTTATTCAGGAACTGCTGTTTTGCATAGTGGGTTAAGTTGCTGCTTACCATGCCAGCATCGCCTATCAGCACTGGTGTGAGTCTTGGTTGCTCTGCATCTGTTCCAGCTCACTACGGATGCACCTGAGAAGGCAGGAGGGAGGTTGGAGTACTTGGGTCCTGCCACGCCTGTGGGAGACCCAGATGGAATTCCTGGTTCCTGGCTTCATTCTGGCCCTGTTCTGAGCAATGTGGCCCTTTGGGGAGAGAACCAGCAGACAGATCGGTTCCAGTCTTTCCCTCCCTCTCTGTGACTCTATCTCTCAAATAAATAAAATTAGACTTTAAAAAGAGTGATGGGTTTCACTGGTTCACTCCCCAGATGGCCACAGCAGCCTGAGCTGGGCCGGGCCAAAGCCAGGAGCCAGGAACTGAATCTGGGTCTCCCACGTGAGTGGCGGGGGCCCGAGCACTTGCGCCATCTTCGGCTTTGCCAGGTGCATCACAGGGAGCTGGATCGGAAGTGGAGCAGCCGGGACTCGGACATTTTCACAAGCAGCAGCTTAACCTGCTGTGCCACACGCTGGCCTCCCAGTGTTAACCTTCAGACGTACTGACCGTGCTGTGGTTATGGCTTTCGTTTTGTGGATATTTTTTTAATAAGGATTTATTTATTTGAAAGGCAGAGTTACGGAGTGAGGAGTTACAGAGTGGGGAGAGGGGGAGAAAGGTTTTCCATCTGCTGATTCACTACCCAAATTTACTACCCACTACCACAACGGCCAGGGCTGGGCCAGGCTGAAGCCAGGAGCTTCTTCCAGGTCTCCCACGGGGGGTCAGGGGCTCAAGTGTTTGGATCGTCTTCTGCAGACACATTTGCATGGAGTTGGGTAAGAAGTGGAGCAGCTGGGATTTGAACCAGTGCCTGTATGGGCTGTGGGCACCACATGTGGCAGCTTTGCCTGCTATAAGCCACAAAGCTGCCACCCACCCTTTTTTTTTTTTTTTTTTTAATTTATGTATTTGAGAGGTGGATTATAGACAGAGGTAGAGGCAGAGAGGTCTTCCATCCACTGGTTCACTCCCCAAATGGCTGCAATGGCCCGAGCTGGGCTGACCTGAAGTCAGGAGCCGGGAGCTGCTTCTGGGTCTCCCACGTGGGTGCAGGGTCTTCAGCTTTCCCAGGCTGTTAGCAGAGAGCTAGATGGGAGGAGGAGCAGCTGGAGCTAACCAGTGCCCTACGGGATGCCAGTGCTGCAGGAGGGGCTTAACCTGCTGCACCACAGGGCTGGCCCCGCACGCCTTTTATAAAGCCTCTGTTTGAGACCAGAGTAGTGTGATGTCGGGGCCGATTTAAATAATCCAGTGCATGGTGATGGTTGCAGCTGGTTCATGGGAGGTCACGAATTTCCACGTCTCAGTTACAGGAAAGAATGGGTCCAGTGCAGTTGATCTGCCTCTGAGACCCTCCACCCCTGGCTGCAGAGGCTCACTGCGCAGGGTCACAGGTCACCCCGGCCGCTCGGGCCCTGGGCTTGCCGCTCGCTGAGCTCGTGATACGCTTTGTGTTACTGACTTTCTTCAGGACTTGCTACTCCTGGTTTTCTTTGTATTTCTGGAGGCTTGTCAGAGTCTGCTCAGAGAGCAAGCGTTCTGTGATGCTGCCTCAGCCGTCTGAAAGCCACAGAGCTTTCCCAACTCCCCAGTCCACTCCTGTGGCCCCTGCCTTGGGCCAGTGCCCAGATAAGCCCTTTAGCCAAGGATTGCTAATGGTAGGGTGAGAAGCAGAGGGGGAGCAGAGTGCGCCTGTGTGCACACACAGGCTGGGCTTCTGGCCAACCTCTCTGCTACCTTCTCAGTTATGATTTTTTTTTGCATTTTTAATTATTTATTACAGAGGGAGGGAGGGAGGGAGAGAGCAAGGTCTTCCATTCAGTGGATCATTGCTCAGTTGGCTACAGTGGCCAGGGCTGGGCCAGGCCGAAGCCAGGAGTTAGGAGCTGCATCTGGGTCTCCCATGTGGATGGCAGGTGTTTGATCAGTCTTGAGCTGCATGGAAGTAGGGCAGCTGGAACTCCAACTAGCACGTACAGGGGGTGCAGGCGTCCCAGGCCTGGCTCTCCTGCTGTGCCGTTACGCAGGCCTGTGTGTCTGTTTGCTATGTGAAAAGCACAGTGACGGGGGTCTTCTGTTTCGTTCGCAGCTTCTAGGGCTAGACCAGGCCAAAGGCAGGAGCCTGGAGCCCCACCCAGGTTCCCACATGGGTGGCAGGAGCTTGAGTACTCTGTCTCTCTTTGTAATATTTTAAACAAATCTTTTAAAAATTAGTAATCACTTTTTAAGTGGATGAGTGAGCTGGTAGAGATGGAGGGATTTGAGCATGGAGAATCACAAGTGTTGCAGGGACACAAAGGATTATCTTGGAGTTTCCGTAAGTCCTGCAGGTCGTCCTTGACACTTGGCCCGGTTTACGTTCTTGGAGGATTTCCTTCATGACTTCAGTCTGCGCTGGGCCTCCTGCAGGGAGCTCTGCCCTGGCGCGTTGCCCCCACTGTGCAGTCTGAGGCTCCCGTGGGAGGCAGGAGCCATTGTGTTGACGTCACCGACTTTGGGCATCAAATCTCCTGCAGAGTTTTTTTTCCTTGTAATTATTTTCACTCCTTTTTATTTTATTTTATTTTTAAAGATTTATTTTATTTATTTGAAAGACAGTTATAGGCCGGCGCCACAGCTCAACAGGCTAATCCTCCGCCTAGCGGCGCTGGCACACCGAGTTCTAGTCCCGGTCGGGGCGCCGGATTCTGTCCCGGTTGCCCCTCTTCCAGGCCAGCTCTCTGCTGTGGCCAGGGAGTGCAGTGGAGGATGGCCCAAGTGCTTGGGCCCTGCACCCCATGGGAGACCAGGAGAAACACCTGGCTCCTGGCTTCGCATCAGCATGGTGCGCCAGCCGCGGTGGCCATTGGAGGGTGAACCAACGGCAAAGGAAGACCTTTCTCTGTGTCTCTCTCTCTATCTACTCTGCCTGTCAAAAAAAATAAAAAAAAAAAAAAAAAAAGGTAAGAAAGACAGTTATATAGTGAGATCTTTAATCTGCTGGTTTACTCCCTAAGTGGCCAGAGCTGGGCTGGTCCAAAACCAGGAGCTTCTAGGTATTTCACGTGGGTGCAGGGACCTAAGCACTTGGGCCATTTTCCACTGCTTTTCCAGGTGTGTTAGCAAGGAGCTGGTTGGGAAATGGAGCAGCCAGGACTCGAACTGGCGCCCACATGGAATGCCGGTGTTGTAGGCGGTGGCCTTGTCCACTGTGCTGCTAGGAAACAACACCGACCCCATTTTCACTATGTTTTAAAGGCAAAGAGATCTTTTGTTTGCTGGTTCTTGCCCCAAATGCCTGTAATATCTGGGGCTAAGCCAGGCCAAAGCTGGGAGCCCAGAACTCAGTCTGGAAACTGTGTGGGTAGCACCGGGTTCAGCCACTTGAGCTGTCACTGCTGCCTCTCAGGGTGTGTGTTAGCAGGAAGCTGGGTCAGAAACGGAGTAGCCAGGAGTGGAGCCAGGCACTCTTGATAAGGGATGCAGGTTTCCCAGTGGCAACGCAGTCACTGTGTAACACCCATTCACCTCCGAACTGAGGTTCAGTACGTGCCTGGCTGCTTGCTTTCTCTTTTTTCTTTTTCTTTCTTTCTTCTTTTTTTTTTTTTTACATTTATTTATATGAAAGAGTTCCAGAGAGGCAGAGAGAGAGGGATCTTCCATCTGCTGGTTCACTCCCCAGATGGCTGCAACAGCTGGAGCTGCGCCTATCCGAAGCCAGGCGCTTCTTCCAGGTCTCCCACACGGGTGCAGGGGCCCAAGGATTTGGGCCATCATCTTCTGCTTTCCCAGGCCATAACAGCTGGATAGAAGTGGAGCAGCTGGGACGCAAACTGGCGCCCATGTGGGATGCCGGCCCCTCTGGCTGCTCCTTTAAGGGTGGCTCCCCGGTGGCCAGGTGGGACAGTGTCAGGGCTAGGGTCGGTGTCGGGTGTGGTGACAGCTCTTCTCACTGGCTCCTCCTAGTGGCCACAGCGCATTGAGGGAAGCAGGGCTTGGACTGCCCTCCTGGGGCTCCCTGGGGCTGCAGCTGTAGTGTGTCCAGTGGGCAGTGCAGGCCCACGTGACAGCTCAGCTGGGTTATGGCTGCCTCTGCCGAGAAGCCCCCTGGGATCCCCTGGTCCCTTAGGGCTTGCTGGTCTGCAGCGGCTGTTAGACCTAGTGTGAAGGAAGCCGGACCTGTGGTGTGGCTATCTCCGTCTACGAGTGCTGTGCTGCAGAGACGCAGCGCAGCAGCGCCCCTCGCTGGTGCCAGGTCGCTGCCGGTGTCCTGCTTACAGAGTGTTCTTCCTGCACAGGGGACCCTCACAATGATCCCAACGCTCAGGGGGACGCCTTCAAGACCCTCTTTGTGGCGAGAGTGGTGAGTCCCCAGCTCCTGGCCCGGGAACCCCAGGCTGCCGACAGGCTGGGTCTGGGGAAAAGGACGGCAGGGTAGTGCTGGGGGTGCTCCTGGGCTCTGGACAGCTCCCTCCGCCCACTCACCTTCCTGTTTGTCTCCTTGTAGAACTACGACACAACAGAATCCAAGCTCCGGAGAGAGTTTGAGGTGTATGGGCCCATCAAGAGAGTAAGTGCCGGCCGGGGTGCCTACAGGAGGGGACAGTGGCCTGGGAGGGAGCAGGCTGGGTTCCAGTCCTGAAAGTGCCTCAGATCGTCCTGGCACCTGACTGCGCTTCCGGGGGCCACGGAATTGGGGAGCAGGAGTAAAAGTCAGGCCTGCTCGCTGAGCGGAGGCAGCAGAGCACACCGACATCTGTCAGTGAGGCCGTCGGTGCACAGGCAGGCCCGTGCGTCCACACGTTGTCTGGCTGCTATTGCGGAAGACCAAGTTGTGTGACCTCAACCGGCGCTGTACTTCCTGGGTCTTTACAGGAAATGCGCGCAGCTCCTGCTGTAGAGCAAGGCTTCAGACTTAGTTGCATTTCTTCATTTAATTTAAAAACCACTTGAGTGCTCCTTGTTGCCATGATGAAGTACCTGACACTTAACAGAGGGGGGGACTGGGGGGTAGGAGTTCACATCCAGGCTGTGGGTGGAGTTTGATCCCAGAGCACAGCGCATGGCTGGCCCAGCTCAGCTCCTGTAGCCAAGCTTCTCAGGACGGCCTCCGGGGACCTGAGGGCCCCCACCTCCCTGATCTCTCAGGACAGCCTCCAGGGACCTGAGGGCCCCCACCTCCCTGATCTCTCAGGACGGCCTCCAGGGACCTGAGGGCCCCCACCTCCCTGATCTCTCAGGACGGCCTCCAGGGACCTGAGGGCCCCCACCTCCCTGATCTCTCAGGACGGCCTCCAGGGACCTGAGGGCCCCCACCTCCCTGATCTCTCAGGACGGCCTCCAGGGACCTGAGGGCCCCCACCTCCCTGATCTCTCAGGACGGCCTCCAGGGACCTGAGGGCCCCCACCTCCCTGATCTCTCAGGACGGCCTCCAGGGACCTGAGGGCCCCCACTTCCCTGACGCTGTAATTGGATCCAGCCTGCCTCTTGCCAGGCCGGTTAGCTTAGGGCTTTGGGGGATTAAACGGCTTCATGAGCTCAGGATCCCAGTCCTGTTCAAACCCAAGTATGCTCTCTGCCTTACCTTCCTCGTCTGAAGGGTGGCCCTCACTGGGCAGTAGTGAGCGCAGACCGCTGAGCCCAGTGCTGGACAGCACACGGGCCTGTGCAGAGCTCTCCTGTCCAGGCCCTGACAGGACTCCGGCCCCCACTCGTGGAGCCTTCGCCCTGACCTTGTTCATGTGATTGGGTCAATATGGAATGCTCTGTGGGCTCCCAGGGTTCAAGTCCTGGTAAGAACCAGGTGAGTTTGTGGCTGTGTCCGCCCACATGATTGCTGGGTACGGAGTGGCAGTGATGTGAATGAGCTTCAGGTGCTGCTGCCTCCCCGAAGCTCCCTGGTTCACTATAAGCCAGTGTTGCAACAGCCCTGCCCAGACCTTCATTCTGCGTCTAATCTACACCCGCCCACGTTATCCCATAGGGATCTTTTTTTTTTTTTTTTTAAAGAATTATTTATTTGATAGAGTTACACAGAGGAGAGGCAGAGAGAGAGGGGTCTAACACCCGCTGGCTGCAATGGCCAGAGCTGCGCTGATCAGGAGCCAGGAGCTTCTTCCAGGTCTCTCACATGGGTGCAGGGTCCAAGCACCTGGCCCATCTTCCACTGCTTTCCTAGGCCACAGCAGAGAGCTGGATGGAAAGTGGAACAGCCGGGACTCAAACCAGTGCCCATATGGGCTGCTGGCACGGCTGTAGGCCGTAGGGCTGTAGGCGGCGGCTTTACCCACTGTGCTACAGTGCTGGTCCCAAGATTTTATTTTATTTAAGAGGTATAGTTGCAGACAAAGAGGGAGAGACAGAGATTCTCCAGCTGTTGGTTCACTCCCCAAACCGCCACAATGGCCGGAGCTGGACTGACCAGAAGCCAGGAGTCCGGAGCTTTTACCGGATCTTCTATGTGGGTGCAGGGCCTCGGCACTTGGGCCATCGTCTACTGCTGTCCCAGGCCATTAACAGAGCTGGATAGGAAGAGGACACGAACCAGTGCCCACGTGGGGTGCTGGCAGTGCAGGGAGAGGCTTAGCCCCCTACACCATGGTGCCAGCCCCAGGGATCTTTCTGACACCCAGAGCTGATGTCATCTCTCAGAGCTCCCATGGTTTCCTTTATTTATTTATTTTTTTTCCAAGATTTATTTATTTTATTTGAAAGAAGGAGAGGCAGAGAGGGAGAGGTCTTCCATCCACTGGTTCATTCCCCAGATGGCCACAATGGCCAGCACTGGGCCGATCTGAAGCCAGGAGCTTCTTCCAGGTCTCCCACGTGGGTGCAGGGGCCCAAGGACTTGGGCCATCTTCCACTGCTTTCCCGGGCCATAGCAGAGAGCTGGACAGGAAGTGGAACGGTTGGGTCTTGAACCGGTGCCTGTACAGGATGCCAGCACTGCAGGCGGCAGCTTAACCTGCTATGCCACAGCGCCGGCCCCTCCCGTGGTTTATCATACCAGGACAGAGGTTCAGTCGCTACACAATTTGGCCTTCCAGGACCTTATTCTGTGGCCCTTCCACACCTGTGTCCCTGTGCCCTGCCATGTCCCATTGTTGTTCTCTCGGGGACTTACCCTCCAGGCCCCGCGCCCCCCCCCCCCCCCCCAGCTTTACTGCTGGATGTTGTGTCTGCATTAGCACTTCCTCCTCTGGACCTGAGAGCTCCCCTGCCTGTTTGCATTCAGAGCTGCTGCCTCTGCCCACCATGTGGACTGGCCCCAGGCAGCTTCTCGCAGGTCAACACCTCAGCCTAGCGCTCTGGGTGCTTACCCTCTTCCGTGGCTTCTGAGGATCCCCGTCATAAAAATGTGTTGCAGCCGCACTATGCTGTGTCCCCTGCCAACTGCTGCCTTGTTCTCCCGAGCCCTTGGGCCTCTGGGGTTACTGCTGTCCACTTGGGCGGGCTGACAGCCTGCTCATCCCTGTTGATCCTCGTTCATTCTTGAGGTCTCAACCTACTCGTTGCTGCTCCTTTCTGTGTCTCGCTCCTGCCCTAAGAGCAGAAATCTCCTGGGAGCTTGGAGAGACAGGGCCCGAGGTCTCTGTCGCTGCCGTCGCCCAGCTGGGGGCCTGGCAGCAGGCTGTGTGGGGGGGGGTCGGGTTCCGCGAGGCAGAGCTGACCTCTGCCCCTCCTCCCCCCAGATACACATGGTCTACAGCAAGCGGTCAGGGAAGCCGCGCGGCTACGCCTTCATCGAGTACGAGCACGAGCGGGACATGCACTGTGAGTACCCCTGCCGCAGCCCTCCCGCTGGCCCGCGCTCGCTCTGTCTGTCCCCGCCACACCTGACATTAGCAGTGTCTCTTCTCCTCCTCCCTCTGTTTCTGATATCTCTTTTTTTTTTTATATATGTGTTTTTTAAAAAACAAAAACCAAATCCCCCACAACGTGTGTGTGTGTGAACCTGGGGAGGTAAGTGTCACACGTTGAACCTCAGGGGCAAGGAGGGAACCGGATGGGGGCTGGGGCCGGCTGGAGGTGGGGGGAGGGGCTGGATTTTGGGGGAGCCTCTCCCCATCATCCCCCCCAACCAGAGTTGGGGGTCGCCAGGTTGGAACGAGGACTGGCCTTTGAACCTGACCTCTTTCCCCCCCAGTAGAGCTGGGGCTGGGCCACCCCACCCTCTGCCTCCCCACCCCTGGCCCCCCACCCTGTTCCTTGGTGGGCAGTGGGGTGATAGGCGTGTCCAGCGCCTGCCCCCACAGTTCCAAAGCCCCCTTGGAGGCTGCGGCGGCGTCCACACGGGCCGGGATGGGTGGGTGGGGGCGGGCAGGGCTGCGGCGTGTGCAGGGGCCGCCGTATTAATTGACTGTTCTTATTGTCACTGCAGCCACCACGCAGCTGGCTTGCAGCTGATGCTTACGCTCCCCTTACAACACCTCAGTGTATGGTTGGTATAAGGGTTTGTATCATGGGTAAGATCACTCAGCACCGCACACCAGCCCAGCTTAGCCAGGCAGCTCAGGAACAGCGAGGCGCCCCTCCTCCCCCAGCCGCCCCGCCGCCACAGCCCTTTCCTTGTTGGGTGCCCTCCGTCCCTCCTGTCCCATCCACGTGCGCTCATGTTCTTGCTGAGCCAGGAGGGAGGGGTGAACTCCGATGGGAGGCAGCCGCCTCTGCACTTGGCTTCCCCCGGCCCCCGGCGCCTTGCTTCCCGGCAGTGGCAGGTGGTGGGAACACTGAAGACGGGTGCACGGGCGGGGCTCCACGTGGAGCCCTCCAGCCCTCCGCTCCCTGTCCCCCTGGCTTCTGTGGGGCTGGCACTGTGGTGGCCCTGGAAGGTCTTTGGGTGCCGTCGTCCTTCCCGTGGTCAGGCCTCCTGAGGGCTGGCTGTGGCACACAGCCACGCTCCAGAGGTGGTAGAGCAGTCTGGAGCTCCCGGAAGTGCATGGAACCAGGGCTTGGGGGTGGGCGGGGTCAGGAGGTAGCTGCAAACAACTGAAAGTGTCACAGGCTTTGGCTTAGGAACCTTCCACCGTCTGGAGACGCAAGAGAGGGAAAGAGAGAGAAGCCTAGACGACACAATCATGTTTTCTCTGCTGTTCTTCTGGGTTGGGCCTTTCTGGGGTTTGGGACACTGAACCCAAGCAGGGTTCCTTTGCTTGACTGATCCCACTCCTTTAGTTCCCCCTCTCTGGGCTCAGGGGCCGGGTGGCCCCTCCTCAGAGCACAGCAGCCTCCTCCCAGACCCTGGAGTCTGTGCCCCACGTGCCGGCCTGGGGCTGCGGCGCAGTGGGAGGGAGTGTGGAGGTGGAGTCCTGCCCTGTACGGGACGGGTGGCCTGCGCCTGGTCAAGTGTGGACTGTGTCGGGCACTGGTGAAGGCAGACAGGTGTTCTGAGACCTCAGCCTGCTTTGTAAACTGAATCGAGATAAGCCCAGGGCTCACCAGCTTCGCACACGTGGTGCTGCTCGGCCCCTCTTCAAGGCCTGCAGGTTTCCTGGGGTCTGCCGCTTCCTCGGCCCGTCTCCAGGTGTAGGAGATGCGGTTCCTCCCGGTCAGGGCTCCCTAGAACCCCCGTTCCCCTCCCTGTAGCTTTAGCTGGCCCCATGGTTGTGGGTGTGGGGTCTGTGCGCGTGCTCAGGTAAGCTTGGGGGCTCCAGGTAAGCGGTCCCGTGTCCCCCCCCCGGGAAGCCCGCCTCCTCGCCAGGCCCCCAGGAGTTGCCGAGCCCCCCCCATCCCGCTCGGTTTGGACACCCGCAAGGCCGGCATCGGTAAATGGCACCTTTTTCTCTTCCTCTGGTTGTTATTTGGGGGGGAGCGGGCTGGGGCGGGGCAGGGTATTATTGTGCTTGGTCCAGGACAGCTTCCTAGGCCAGGGTTGGGTGGGGGCGTTAGGAACTTCTTGGCCTCATCCTGACAGCCCATGTACCACAGGCCAGGGCGCTGGGCCTGCACTGCCCACGAGCAGCAGCTCCTCTTCTCTGCTCCTCCCCCTTCCCTGACAGGCTCAGGCTGGGGTGGAGCCCAGCGCCTGCAGAGCTGGGTGTGGAGGGAGAGGTGGGTGGGGCTGGGGGTGACAGGGTCAGTCGTCTCAGGTAAGGCAGGGATTTTGGTAGCACCGCACGCCTCCCCATGCCTCCCTCCACTGGCCCTGCTCGGGGGCCCCTCCAGGCCCCCTGGGAGCACCCAGCCCACGTTTCTGCTCCTGCCATTTTCTAAGGATTTCTCCCACCCCTTTCTGGTTCATTTTCTGTTCTGATGTCTGTTCTACCCATACTCACCCTTCTCTCCCCAACAACAACAACAACAACAAAATGGTGTGACCTGGGGTGTGGAGTGGCCCAGGCGGGCCTCCTGCCCCAGCATGTTGTCTGAGGGTGCATGCCTGGGGCTGTGGAGGAGCCCCTCCCCCACAGCAGAGTCCAGCATTAAGTTAACCTCCAGTTTCTTTGCAGCAACTTTGGCCGCCCTGGCAGGAGGGGGCTGCTCCATCCAGTGGGGTAGTAAGGGCCTGGGAGCGATGGGCGTTGGAGGTTGGGGGTGGATGCCTTGCCTCCCCCCCAGTAGTCGTTGGGGGGTGCTGAAGTAGGAAGCTGGCAGCATGATGGAGCAGGCCCCTCACGGGGTTGGGAGAGGGGTGGTCTGGCTGTGAGCTGCCCAGCTGTCTGGTGGGCGTGTGTGTGCGAGTGATGTGGGGACCTGTGGGGCGGGGCTGCTCAGCTCCGGTCCTGAACTGACTAGAGGACCCTCTGGGGACTCCCCCCCCTCCCCTCCCCACGTCTGTTGCAGCCGCTTACAAGCACGCAGACGGCAAGAAGATTGATGGCAGGAGGGTCCTTGTGGACGTGGAGAGGGGCCGAACCGTGAAGGGCTGGCGGCCCCGGCGGCTAGGTATGTACCCCCGCCGCTGCTGGCCTGGCTTCTCCCCCCTCCGCCGGTCTCGCCCTTCCTCCATCGCCGCCCGCCGCCTTCTCAGTGTGTGTGCGGTTAGCGCTGGCGTGGAGAGGGAGCCCAGCAGCAGGCACTGGCTTGTGTGTTAGCTGGTGGATCTCCCCACTTCTGCCTCATTCTCCTCACCCTGGACAGAGGGGGTGATGTCAGAGTTCACTGCCCAGTGTGGCGGGGGCACACGGTAGGACTTGAACGCCACTCACTCGGTTGCTGCTCTTACTCGCTGGTGGCTGATGCTGCTGTGTGCTGGGCGCGACACGGGCAGCCGGCCCTGTGAGCCCGCTGGATTCAGCCCCTCACATCACGTGGCCCGTCTCGCTGCGGGTCATTTGCCCTCTCGGTCGATTTGCCAGTGGTCTTCAGGAGGACCCGGGGACTGTCACAGGTGGGGCAGCCTGCCTCAGGCCTGCAGCTCGCTTCTGCCTTGTCGGCCGAGGGCGGCTGCCGCGGCCCGCCGGCACTCCTGCCTCACTCGGTCCGGGGGAGTCTCTGCGCCGGGGGTGGACTCACCTGCGTGACTCGGTGTCGGGCTGGGAGGGGACCGAGGTCCTGTCACACGCATGCCTGGCCCGCGGGATGCTCTCAGCAGGCGCCTGTCAGGCCTGCCCGGCCCTCCAGCTCGCTCCGCACTTGGCTGGCTGGGGAGACCACACACTCCCGAGTCGGCTTCCCGGGGACGCGTCCACTGTGCGCCAGAGCCTGCGGCAGGGTAGGCTCTTCAGGCTCTTCACTTCCTGCACAGGGAGCCCCGACCTCGCAGAGTCTTCTAACATGGAGAATCCTCCCGTTCAGTAGGCATTCAGGCTCTTGGGTGGTGCTGGCTAGGACACCTTGACTGCTCAGCCACACACACGCGTCTCCCAGACAGACGCCTGCTCCCTGCCGTGTGGAGGGGTCAGAGATGACAGCTGAACGTTCATCGCAGATGTTTATTAGGAAAAAATATGCGTAGAGTCTTCAGGAGTTTACTGTAACTGCCCTTTAACTGCATCTTTGTGTGGACTTCACATTTCATGTTTGCTTATTTGGTTTTGTGTATTTGAGAGCCCCCATTGCGGGCTCATTCTCTGAAAGCCCGCGGTGGCTTGGGCTGGGCTGAAGATGGCACTTAGTCCACGTCTCGGTGTGAGAGGCAGGGACCCGACTGAGCGGCACCAGCTGGGTCAGGAGTTGGGGATCAGGCCCAGGTGCGCTGATGCAGGACGTGGGTGTATTTGTAGCTGGCCACTCACTCCCCTCTTCTCTAAGCTGCTGGCTCAGCCCATCCAGTTGACCTGAAAATTGGAGCCAGTGGTGTAGCTGCCTTGTGCTGGTCAGTTGCCTGCTCCCTGGGATCGCAGCAGCCTCTTTCCCTTGTCACTGTCACGCGGGAGGCTGCTTTCCCCCAGGCCTGTGGCAGGAGGAGCGGTTGAGAAAGGTTCTGCAGCAGGTGGGGCCGTGCCCCAGCCCACCTCTTCCTACTGAGTCGGTGGGCGTGGCCGAGACGGCGGCTGCCCTTACAAGGTGTTGTGTCTCTTGCTGGGGACAGGCGGCGTCCCCACTGCACGGTCGGGAGGAGAGGGGGGAGTCAGCTCCCACAGAGAGCAAGTGTGGGCCTGAATGCGGAGGGGAGCCCTGTAGTCCAGCAGGGCTTGGGTAGCTGCAGGGGAAGGCGGGCGTGCACAAGGACTGTGGCCGAGAGGAGGGGCTGGTGAGGAGCTCGGGCGTGGCTTGGGAGCTGGGTCTTAGCCAGCAGCCACCGCTGGTGCCTTCTAAGCAGTTGGCATTTTCAGCTGGGAATCTTCCTGGCCTCCAGTTGGTGTGAGGGTGAAGGTGACTTGCAGGGAGGGAGGGAGGGAGGTCCTGGGGGTGCTGTGGGGCACAGTGGGTAAGAACAAGAATGCGAGCTTCGGGGTCAGCCCTGGGTTCTAGCTGTGGTGTTTCCCACCCGGTGCTTTGTGGAGGTCCTTGAGGATCTTGCAGAGCATGGCTGTCCAGTGAGGACATGAGATGACTGGCACCCCAGTGGAGGCGCTTAGTTTTGTGCCCTGTGCACGCTGACCCCTGTTCACCCGCCCTGCTCCCAGGAGGCGGCCTGGGGGGTACCAGAAGAGGCGGGGCTGACGTGAACATCCGACATTCCGGCCGTGACGACACATCCCGCTACGATGAGAGGTAAGATTGGGCGCCCTGTGTCCTGGGATGGGGGGTGGTCACCTGGGGAGCCCTGCCACACACCTCTGCTCCCCTCATCCAGGCCCGGCCCCTCCCCGCTTCCCCACAGGGACCGGGACCGGGACCGCGAGCGGGAGCGCAGAGAGCGGAGCCGGGAGCGAGACAAGGAGCGGGAACGGCGACGCTCCCGCTCTCGGGACCGGCGGCGGCGCTCACGGAGCCGAGACAAGGACGAACGGCGGCGCTCCAGGGAGCGGAGCAAGGACAAGGACCGGGACCGGAAGCGGCGAAGCAGCCGGAGTCGGGAGCGGGCAAGACGCGAGCGGGAACGCAAGGAGGAGCTGCGTGGCGGCGGCGGTGGCGGAGGTGGTGGTGGCGGTGGTGGAGGTGGAGGTGGTGGTGGAGGTGGTGGCGGCGGCGGCGGCGACATGGCAGAGCCCTCTGAGGCTGGGGATGCGCCTGCTGACGATGGGCCTCCTGGGGAGCTCGGGCCTGACGGCCCTGATGGCCCAGAGGAGAAGGGCCGGGATCGCGACAGGGAGCGGCGGCGGAGCCACCGGAGCGAGCGGGAGCGGCGCCGGGACCGCGACCGGGACCGGGACCGCGAGCACAAGCGGGGGGAGCGGGGTGGAGAGCGGGGCAGGGATGAAGCCCGGGGTGGGGGCGGGGGTGGCGGCGGCGGCGGCGGACAGGACAACGGGCTGGAAGGGCTGGGCAGCGACGGCCGAGACGTGTACGTGGAGTCTGAGGGAGGCGACGGGTACCTCGCTCCAGAGAACGGGTATCTGATGGAGGCCGCGCCAGAGTGAGGGCGGCTCCCTCCCTCCTCCTGTCCCTCTTCCCAAACTTGGCTACCTAAGTTTGCTCTCCAAGAGGGGGGCTCTATTTGTTGTCCCTTGGATTTAAAAATAAAATTAATTTCCTGTTGACAGTGGGCATCTGTGTTTCCTGGCTGCTCTCACTGGGCCAGCAGCCCCGTCTCCTGTAATGGCTCAGCCCTGCCTTGGTTGGTGTCTTCCAGAGATGCCTAGGACTTGAGTTGGTGTATTCAGGCCGAGGCTGTCCCCAGAGTGCGAGCTGTCCAGGGTGGGGTACGGCAGCCCCCGCAGGGCCCTGCCCCTGGTGGCTTCCTGGTTTTGCCTGTGCTGCTCGCAGGGCGTGTCGAGGAAGAGGCGAGGTGACCCGCATCAGAACAGAAGGGTGGGTCCGTGAGAACAGCAGGGTGCAGACCCAGCGAGGGCTGCGGGGCAGAGCCGAGATGGCATTCATGCCTCCTGCCCCGTCAGGAATGGCGCGCGGAAGCCGCAGAGACCCTGCAGGTCCTGGACAGCAGAGGAGGAGTGGGCCTGGCACACGCGGATGGGAGAAGGCAGAGCCTCAGGGAGTGTGAGAAGATCCAGAACCAGAGTCGGAGACGAGGCAGAACCTGTGCGGAGCACGGCCGGCGCGGGCACAGCGGGGCCACTGCTGCCTGTTCAAACACGAGCTGGCGCCGGGTTTGTCTTGGCAGTTGTGACCTTGGCCCGATGGCCTGACGCAGCCTGCCTGTTGAGAGGGACGCTCTGCAGCAGCCTCCGGTCAGAGGTGCTCAGGCGCCTGCCAGAGTAGTAGGCAACAGCAGACCGCGAGGTGAACGGAGAGGCAGGTGCTGGACGTGTGTCGGGTTAACCTGCGCCTGTAGGTGTCCTGGGTGTTGCCACTAGGCGTCTGGTTTTAACTGAAAGCCCATTTGGCGCTGGTGCACAAACCTGCCATGTAAAATGCCTCCTTAGGCACACTGTGTTTTCCTGGAGGATTTGTAGCAGTGTAGCACAGAGGAACAGACCAGGAAACGTCAGTCTTCCTAGACAGGGTCAGAGGGGCAGCTGGGACTGGACGGGACACGCCCCAGAGGAGAGCGCAGGGCACCGGATCTGTGCAGCCCTGTCTCGGGCCTCTGCCAGCTCCTACAGGAACTCAGAACAGTTACCTGAGAGGCCAGAGTGGGGCAGGTGAGAGCCCGTGGTCATCTACCTGAGAGGCCAGAGGGGGCAGGTGAGAGCCGGTGGTTGTCCGGGAGATGAGGCCCTGGTGGACGGGACAGCACTGCGCAGAGGAGACGGGCGGGCGTGCCAGGAGCTCCTCTCCACCAGCTACCCAGCACTTGGCGTCTATCAGGATGTACCAGGCGTGCAAGGCGGAGGCTGGAAACAGACCTGGGGGCGAAGCTGAGACAAGGAAACATCTGGAATCTAGGACCTCGGGTGGAAGTCAGAGCTGGGAGAGCAAGTGGAGAATCCTGTTGGTGGGTCTAATGGTTGATCAGACACTCGCGTGAAAGCCGACCAAACACCAGGAGTGCCGGGAAAGATTTGGACGAACTGAGACACCGTACTGCGTTATTAGCAAGTTTACTGAGGACTTGTTAACCAGAATGGACTTGAAATAGTGGGCATCCTGCCTGGCAGTTCAGGCACCCGTGTCCCGTGTCAGAGTACCTGAGTTCGAGTCCCACCTCCCCTCCTAATGCAGAGTCCGGGAGGCAGCCGTGATGAGGGGGGACCTGGGTTTCCTGCCGTCTGTGGGAGACCTAGGTTGTGTTCCAGGCTCCCAGATCTGGCCTGGCCCAGCTGTCGGCACTGGCAGACTGAGCCTGTGTGTGGGAACAGCCTCTGTCTCAGTGATTTTTTTTTTTAAACGTGGTGGCAAAAGGAAGTGATGTGGTTCCATAGCTCAGCGGCAGGAAGTCCCAGGATGGCAGTTGGTCCAGATCCTGGTGAGGTTCTCAGAAAGTTCAGGGACAAAAGACTCCGCAGAACAGCAGCCATGGTGGGGATTTTGAAGAAATCGAGACTGGGAGAAAAGGAAAGGTGCGTGGAAATCGCAGGCCGAGGCGGGCTCAGCTCCCCTCGGGCTCCGTGTTGAGCTGGCGCTGGGTGTCCCACCAGCCTGGAAGCTGCTGCCGCGGGAGTGGAAGAGTAAGGGCAGGGAGGCGGCACCATCACAGCCGGCCAGTCAGGCAGCTCCAGCCGACGTCGAAGTGGGAGACGTAGGGAAGGTACCAGGACTTGTGTTTCCTTTTCCTTTTTTAAAAGATTTATTTATTTTGGCCGGCGCCGCGGCTCACTAGGCTAATCCTCCGCCTTGCGGCGCCGGCACACTGGGTTCTAGTCCCGGTCGGGGCGCCGGATTCTGTCCCGGTTGCCCCTCTTCCAGGCCAGCTCTCTGCTGTGGCCAGGGAGGGCAGTGGAGGATGGCCCAGGTGCTTGGGCCCTGCACCCCATGGGAGACCAGGAGAAGCACCTGGCTCCTGCCTTCGGATCAGTGCAGTGCGCTGGCCGCAGCGGCCATTGGAGGGTGAGCCAACGGCAAAAAAAGGAAGACCTTTCTCTCTGTCTCTCTCACTGTCCACTCTGCCTGTCAAAAAAAAAAAAAATTTATTTATTTTGTCTGAAGGTCGGAGTTACACAGAGAGGAGGAGAGGCAGAGAGAGAGAGGTCTTCCATCCGCTGGTCCACTCCCCAACTGGCCACAGTGGCCGGAGCTGCGCCGATCTGAAGCCAGGAGCCGCTTCTGGGTCTCCGACGTGGGTGCAGGGGCCCGAGGACATGGCCCATCTCCTGCTTTCCCAGGCCATAGCAGAGCTGGATAGGAAGTGGAGCAGCTGGGTCTCGAACTGGCGCCCGCCCATGTGGGGTGCCAGCACTGTGAGTGGCAGCCTAACCCGCTACGCCATAGTGCTGGCCCCAGGACTGGTGTTTTCATGATGAGCCCCTTGTGCCAGGAAGAGGATGAGAAGGGGGTTCGACCTCAGCCTGTGATGCCGGCATCCCACGTGGGCACCGGTTCGAGTCCCAGGTCTTCCACGTCCCATCCGGCTCTTGCTGATGTGCAAGGGAAAGCTAGTGCCTGTGCCCGGCACCCACATAGGAGACCCACATGGAGTTCCAGGCTCCTGGCTTCAGCCATTGGGGGAGTGAAGTGAGCCAGCGATGGAAGATCCCTGTGTCTCCCTCCCTCTAATTCTGCCTTCCAGTTAAATCTTGACAATGGAAATGCTGTAGAGACGGGGTCTCCACACCTGCTCCAGCACCCCCACATTGAACCGGGCCTCTTCTGGACTCCACAGCCCAGTCCAGCTCAACCAGAGGACGGCGGGCCGCCGCTGGTCTGCATTCCCTCATCCTCTCAAAGGTGTTTTTTTTTTTTTTTTTTTTTTTTTTTTTTTTTTTTTTTAAATTTGGAAAGCAAAGAGAGCTGGGCAGATCTTCCCCCGCGCCCCCAGCAGCCAGAACCAGACCAGGCCAGAGGCAGCAGCAGGTCTGCCGCCTGGTGGCAGAGACAACTACTTGCGGCACCAGGAAGCTGGCGTGGAAGGGAGCCGGGCCTTGAACCCAGGCCGATGCGGGACACACGTGTCCCGGGGGATCAGCCACTCACTCCTTAGGAAATCCTGATCTCATGGTTCCTTCCTCCTGGCAAAGGAGGAGTGAGAGTCACGCTCAGCAACCAGCCAGACGGGAGCTCGGTCCAGGTCTCCCACGGGGATGTCAGGGGCCCGAGTGCCGGAAGCGAAGCAGGAACCGGGCCTCAAACCCAGGCAGCCGTCTCACCCGCTGCACCACCCGGGGGCCAGTGGGGAATAGGCCGAGCTAGGCTCTCTCCGGTGCCCGGATTTCCAAAGCTGCAGGCCAGGCGCTGAGCTCCGGAGCTGGGATCTTGTGGGTACTACACCCCTCCTCCACACAGACCTCGGCCAGCAGCCCCAAAGCCCTGCCGCTCACCCGCAGCCACGCTGTCCCCTCGCCCCATCTGTCCCTCCATGCGCCTGGGTAGTCGCCTTGGGGACCCTGGGGACTTCCCCCCTGCTCCCGCCCAAGCCCCGCCTCCACGGTGGTTTTCACAGACCCAGCCCAAGTTCCCGACGCACGAGGCCGCACCGCACCTGCCTGCTGAGCCGCTGGGGCCCGCGGTGCTCGCAGCCCAGCGCGGCCTGCGCGCGCCCCTCTCCTGTCCTCCGCTCCTCCCGGGACTCGAGGCCACGGTCCTGTCGGGGACGACCTTGCTCCATCCCAAGTCCCAGCGCGGCCGTAGCCGGCTGCTTGTTGAACGACTGTGGGAGAACGATAGGGGCGGGCCGGGGCTGCCGCGGGACCGGCCCGCCCGGGCGCGGGGCCCCGCAGCCGCACGCGCGCCGCCGCGCCGCTGCGGGGGGCGCCGTCTCCGGGGCGTGGCCTCGTGCAGCCCCGCCCCCTGGCCGGCGACGGGGCAGGCGGGCGGCTGGCAGCTGTGGCGCCGCCATGGCTGCGCTGGTGGAGCCGCTGGGGCTGGAGCGGGGTAAGCGGGCGCCAGCGGCCCTGCCCACCCGGCCCGCGGCCCGCGTCGTCGGATCGCAGCCGCGGGCCGGGCCGGCGCGGCGGGCGGGCGGGCGGACCCTCGGGGTGGGCGGGGCGGGCTGTGGGTGTGGGAGGGCCCGGGGGCGCTCGGCGCGCAGCCCTGCGGCGGGGCCGGGGGTCGTGGCGGCTCAGCCCGGGGCCCCCCGCGCCCTCGCGCGTCTGACTCCGCGCCCTGCCCCGCAGACGTGTCCCGGGCCGTGGAGCTCCTGGAGCGGCTCCAGCGCAGCGGGGAGCTGCCTCCGCAGAAGCTGCAGGCCCTCCAGCGAGTCCTGCAGAGCCGCTTCTGCTCCGCCATCCGGGAGGTGAGAGGCGCGCGGCGCAGGGGCGCCCCGGCTCCCGCAGCTCCGGGGGCGGGGCGGCCCCCTTGGGTGGGAGGGGCAGAGAGGGGCTGGGGGCTGCCTGATGCGGCTGCCTCCTCTCCCAGGTGTACGAGCAACTCTACGACACGCTGGACATCGCCGGGAGCGCCGAGATCCGGGCCCACGCCACGGCCAAGGTAGGCGCCCCCAGCCCCCGCCCGCGGCAGCCGCCCCACCGCCGGGTCTAGCTCGGTGCCAGTCATCGCTGCTCGCTTGCTGCTCCTTGGACTCCACGGACCGCCCTTATTACTTATTCATAGCGTCCTTTAAATAACTGCGCGTTGTAAACTTAAGCAAATGTCATTTGCAACTACAAGTGGAAGGCAGTGGCTGCCTGCGTGCCTGGTGGCGAACCCCCGGGTCCCCCCCCCGGCCCTGCAGTCTCCCCCAAGCTTGCACCAGGTGACTGCTGCTGGGGCTGCTCAGCTCCCCGCCAGGCCTTGTTTTCCACCGCTAAAAACAAGATTGACAGGTGCTGGGTATCCAACGCCCGCGTCTGCAGGATGGAGACAGGTTTCTCTCTCTCTCTGGCATGGCAGCAACTCCAAGTAACTTCAGAGGTCATGCCTTCAGCCCAGGGCCGGCAGTGTCCCGTGCGCACCCCGCCCGTGAGCCCACCCACTGCGGCACAAGGGCCCTCACCCCCACTTCTCTCTTCCAGGCCACTGTGGCTGCCTTCACGGCCAGTGAGGGCCACGCACATCCTCGGGTGGTGGAGCTCCCCAAGACCGATGAGGGGCTGGGGTTCAACATCATGGGCGGCAAGGAGCAGAACTCGCCCATCTACATCTCCCGGGTCATCCCCGGAGGCGTGGCCGACCGCCACGGAGGCCTCAAGCGTGGGGACCAGCTGCTGTCGGTGAACGGTGTGGTGAGTCGGGGGCACAGCCTGTCCAGGCCAGCACAGTCCCTGCAGGCCGGGCGCCCTCAGAGAAGCGGGCTTCCGCTTCTTTGGCAAGCGAGGTGCACCCTGACCGGGTCTGAGTCCACGTGGAGCCCCGGGCCAGTGCATGAACAGGGGAGGTTGGCCAGAGAAGCAACATCTGATTGGGTGAAGAAGGTAGGGGGTGTTTGTGGCTGAGGGTGACGGCGGCGACCGGGGCCGTACCTCTGTCCCTGCGGGGGCAGCCAGGGAGTTCAGAGCACCATGGGTGCAGTAGGCGGCCAGGGCCAGCCTTGCAGAGGAGCTGGGACTTTGTGCCCAGGGTGCTGGGGAGTTGTGGCGGGGCGAAAGGCCCAGCTTAGGGGTACAGGAAGACACCCGCACCCCGGGGACTGTGGGAGGTGGATGGAGGAGAGACTGCAGGCTGGCTAAGTCAGGGGCCGTGCAAAGCAGGACGGAGCTAGGGTAGGAGGGAGGGAAGTGACCAGCCTGGGCCCGGACGTCCGGCTCGGCGGCTGAGCGGGACATGAGGCCGCCCCTGCCAGGGGCACTTGGAGGGCTCTGGGGGGGACACGGAGCCAAGAGTTCATGGCTCTCCCACGAGCAGGACTTGAGGCCCCAGCACCTGCGGGCTGGCACCAGGCTCGGCAAGCACTATCCCCGATGGGTGCTGGGCGGGGGTGGGGGCGGGCCCCAGGCCCAGCTGTCCCGCCCCGCCCCGCAGAGCGTGGAGGGCGAGCAGCACGAGAAGGCGGTGGAGCTGCTCAAGGCCGCCCAGGGCTCGGTGAAGCTGGTAGTCCGGTACACGCCCCGCGTGCTGGAGGAAATGGAGGCCCGCTTCGAGAAGATGCGGTCCGCCCGCCGGCGCCAGCAGCACCAGAGTTACTCGTGAGCCCCCGGCCCCGGCCGCCCCGGGCCTGGACTGCCACCCCCAGCGTCGGCCCCTTGCCCTGCGGGGATGCTGACCCAGCCGCGCAGGCCGGGAGGGCCCCCCCCCCCCGGAGGGCCCCCAGCTCCCTGGGCCCTCGCTTCTGGAACCCCGGTCCTGCCTGACCCCGTGGTGCCCCGCCGGGCTGCCCCCCGCCCCCTGCGCTGAGCCTGGCTCCCCTTTCTCCGCCCTCCCCCCTTGCAGATCCTTGGAGTCCCGAGGTTGACAGCACAGATCTGGACCCTCACCCTCACCCCTGTACAGTATTTATTGTCGCTGGCTCCTTATTTAAAGATGTTGGACCCCCTCACTGAGTGTCTGCGTGTCTATCCTGCACCCTGGGGCGCCGGGGCGGGCGGGGGGGAGCTGCCAGGACGCCCCTTTCCAAGGCGACCGGGGCCAGAGCCGGAGAAGACAGACGCTCGGAGCGAAGGCCAAGCCCCTTCCTCCAAGGCTGGTCTGACGGCGGAGTCCCGAAGCGGCGGGAGCCAGTGGGCGGCCTCTGTGTGGGCGGGGCGGAGCGAACCATTCGCCTCGTCCGCCGGGGGAGCCCTGCAGGCCGCACGCTCGTCTGCGTGGGAGCCGGGGGTGGGGGCGCCGCGTGCAGTTCCCGAGGCGGGCGGCAGGGGTGCAGCATAAGGTGCGCTCGCCCGCTGGGCGCTCAACCACCCCCTCCCCACCTGCCCACTAAAGCAAGGCCTTTCGGGAGCCTCCCTCACCTGCAAACCCAGCCTTTCTCCTCATCCTGCGGCCCGCCCGGCCCCGGCGTCCCGAGCGCTGCGAGGGGCAGAGCGCGCCCCTGCCGGGATCCGGGGTCGCCGCTCGCGGTCCACGCCGCGCGCTACTCGCTCCAGGTGACATCATCCCCCTGCCGGGCTCCGCCTCCCGCCCCAGTCGCCGCACGCCGCGCGCCGATTGGCCGACGCGCCTTGAGCCCCGCCTCTCGCTCTCCGCCCGCGCGACCCCTCCCGGCCCGTGCGGAGGCGGGGTCTAGTCGCCGGCCGGCGCCGACGCCGCCTCCCATTGGCCACTCAGGGCCGTCTGTCAGTCTCCTGTTAAAGGGGCCACGACCGCCCGGGAGCGGTGGGGGGAGGGGGAGGGAGGAGGAATTTTTTTGGGGGGGAAGGTGGGATTTGGGGGGCGCTGGTGGGCACCCCTGGATCTGGCGGCTGCGGCCTCGCGGGGGGAGGCTGAACGGTGACAGGGGCAGGGGGCTATTTTAGGGGGTAGAGGACTGTGAGACTGTGAGGGGGAGGGGGGTCCCCGGCGCCCAAGCCGGAGCCAGAGACGCGGAGCCCGCGCGAGCCGCGGAGACAGGGCTCCGGAGCCACAGAGCCGGGCCCCGGCCGCCGCCAGGGGCCCCGCCCGGTCCCCCTACCCCACCCCACGTTCCTCCTGCAGCCCGGCTCCGCCCGCAGCCGCCGCGGACCAGGTAGGTGAGAGCCCGGCCCAGCCCGCCTGGCAGCGCCCACCCCGGGGACCCCTCGGCGAGCCTCTCCCGCCTCCTCGAAATCCTGGATTCTCTTCCTCATCCCCAGGGACCTCAGAGCCCAGATTTCATAGCCCAGCCCCAGAGACTCAGGCGTGCCTCTTCCCGGCGCCCGGAGTCCCCAGCCGAACCCCAGAATCCCAGGCAGACCTCCGCCTTGCGCTTCCTCTCGGGCCCAGAGCCTGGATCTCTTGGCTCAGCCCCCGGGGACCCCCTCTGGGCCCAGATCCCCCCTCCTCGGCCCCGTCCCGGGAGCTGCAGACGCCGGCCGCGCGGTGTCAGGCTCCCCCGGCGACGTCCGGCCGCCCCCCGTCGCGTCCGCATCGTCCCCCACTCGCGCACCCCGTCTGCCCGGCTCCAGGCTCGGGCTTGGGCAGCCGGCCGCGTCCCTCGGTCCAGGACTGCTGGGCGGCCGCCCTGGACACAGGCCCGCTCTGGAGCTGTCCATGGTCAGCGCTCTCAGCAGCCTCGCCTCCCCCACCCCATGCCGCCACCGCCAGGGAGGGGGCGCGGGCGGCGCGGGGGGGGGGATCCCCCCGCCACGCTTCTGACCCGGGGATACCCGGGCCTGAGGGTTCCGCCGTCCAGGCTCTCGGCCCCATCCTCGGCACCCGTGCTCCCGGGACTCCCAGCGCTCCCCCAGGAGCCCAGGCTTCTGATTCTTGCTGCCTTGTCCGCCTTGGGGGCTGTGGCCACCCCTGGGGGGACAGTCAGTGCTCCTTCCCTTGCTGAACCCGGCTGGAAGCCCTCACCCCGTCAGGACCTGCCAGTCCAGTCTGCAGCTTTCGCCGCCGTTGGCACCCGGCTCAGCAGCCCCCTGCGCTTCTTGAAATGCACACGGCCTTCTGCCACCCCAGCATCTGCTCCCCCAGGGCCTGGGGCGCTGGGACTCCCACCCTTTCAGGGGCCTGGAATGCGATGCTTTGGCTTCTGTCCACCCCCACCTCCTCACCCCACGCCCCAGGAGACCTAGATGCCTTGTCCCCATTCTTCCAGCCCCTCAGGGACTCAGGAGTTCAAACCCCAGCTTCTGAGCTGCCCCCCACCCCCACCAAACCTTTGCCTGTGTGTGTCCCAGCCTTCCCCCCTCCCAGGGAATCTGGCTCTAAGCTTCTGATGCCCCATCTCTGACCTCCACAAGGATTCAGGAGTCCAAGCCCCCAGCTCTTTGGCCCCTACTCCAGGTGTGCAGCTTCTCCGATCTCACATCCGTCAGGGGTCTCCCTTCTCTGCCCTCAGCTTCATATCCCAGATGGCCTTGACAATCCCCTGCCTCATCCCCATGTCGTCTGGGGTGCTGGGCTTCGTTTGGGGCTCTCTTGCCTCTTCCATCTCCCCAAGACGCATTGCCCCCTGGGGCCCGAATCATGATGTCCCATTTCCCAAGTGCATTCTCTCAGGCTGATGAGCCAAAGGCACACCCTTTCCTTCAGACGTGTTCTGTGTCCTAGGCTCATTGTGTGGTCTAGAACTTGGCCGCTGTCTTCTGCATTTCTAATTAACACATGTGCCTTTGCATGTTCTAGAATGGGCCATGTTCTAGAATCTAGAATGCCAGGACACCCCCAGTGCATGTCTCTGTTCCAAGGCATGGACTAGGTTCTGGGCCACACATTACGTTCTAGGCACGTCTCTTCCTATTTATCTTTTCAAAGGTCTAGATGACGTCCTCAGTCCACATCTAGTCTCACGCGCTCCTCAGACATATTCCACATTTCCACAACTAGCCCGTACTGCGTACGCCAAGTTTTATTTCAGATGTGTTCTATGAGCCACATCCTTGGCATTGTTCTAGGTGCCATTCTCCTACCAAGGACACTCTAAGTTCCAGAATGTGTATGAATTATGTTCACCAGTTTTTTCCGATTGGTGCTGTGGACTTTGGAACGCACTTTTTTGTTTAAGGTCGTGTCTAATTTCTCAGTCTTAAATCTAGAAAATTCCCAGCAGGATGTTCTGTGTTCCAGTATGTTCCCAATGTTCCATCTCCGGGTTCTAGGTGCTAAGCCCACCCGTTTCCACCTGGTCTGTTTTTTCCCTAGGGCAGCCTGAGCCTTGACCCCGGGCCAGTATACGCGTTTTCCTCCGTCTGCCACGTTGGCATTCTAAACATGTTCTAGGCTCTCTCCTCTTCTGGAGCCTTCAGCCTAGAAATGTCTCATTTCCAGAACTCCCCCGCTTTGCCAGCTCAGCCTTTATTTCAGGAAATTCTCAGGTCTCCGCAGGCATCCTCCTGCATTTACTGCAGCCTCTTCCAAGTTCCAGGCAGACTCCTTGCTCCTTTCTGTTTCCCTCGGACCCGGGTGCGAGTGCTGCGTTCCGGAGCACATGCTCTGCCTGCAGGGTTCTCGCGTCATCTAGACACATGATCAAACCAAGGATGCGACCCCTGCCATAGTCCCTGTTGTACCATCCTCTCATCAAGTGCTAGAAGATATCTCCTAGCTGGGCTCATTGGGCACTGCCTTAGGTGTCGATCTGACGCCCTCTGTGACTGGGGCTCTGGGGTTGACTGAGCCGCTCTCTAAGGGGCCGGGTTGCTCCCGGCTGGTTCTAGGTTCCAGACTCCAGTCCTGGAATGTGCCCTCATCCCAGCACACTGTCAGCGCGGCACGGTGGCTTCACAGATCCTGCCCCAGACTTGCTGTGTTTCATTTCTCTCTAGTGAATGAGCCTGAGATCCCAGAGCAGCCTCCCTAAAGCGTCCCCCTGGTGGTGGATTGCAGACACCACGTTGGCTTCTGGCCTAAGGCTGGACTGACCGCTCCCAGCGTCCTGAATTAGGCCTCGAGTGCTGGGTCTCCCAGTCCGGGTTCCCAGATGCACCACTTTAAAGACCCTGTCCCAGGCGCCAGTGCCCTCAGCCCCCTGTCCTCCCCCTCGCAGGAGTCCAGGCTTTGGACACCGTCCACATACTGGGCGGGGCTGGGAACAAGCCACTCTCAGAACCGGTTATGCTGCAAAGCAAGGACTGGAGTGAAAGTCCCTCCTGCTTTCGACCGGGTGGGCGAGCAGGGCCCGTCCGACCTGAAGTGCGTGGAGGGAGGGGCGCAGGGGCGGGGTCCAGCGACCCAAGCCCCGCCTTCCCTCCCAAGCCCCGCCCCTTCTCAGAACCCCTGTGCCCCGGAGGAGGAGGGAGCTAAAGGCTGGTCCAGGGGAGACGGCCTCCTGGGAGGAGGGCAGGCAGGAGTCCCTGACTCCTGGGATTTGGGAGGAGGAAACTCGGACCCCTAGTTCTGGGCAAGGAAGTGGCTAGAAGCCTGGATTCCTGTGGCCAGAGGAGCGGGGAGGGGCTAGGGTTTGGGGTGTGAAGAGGGAGCGAGGTGCCTTCAGGCGGTGTTGTTCAGCCCCCGCCCCCAAGTGCAGTGGTTCTGTGGGTTCTTTAGGTGCCAGGGCTGGGCGGGGATGTAGCTGAGAGCCACGCCCCCGGCCTCGCACAGGAGCTGTGTCCCAGCGATCGCCTTTCGGGTGGCCGGCCTGGGCCTGTTTCCCGACCCACGCTGAGGGGGGCGCTCCGCAGAGCGGGGCAGGAACGACTCTGGGTCCCGCAGCTTCCCCGGATGGCCTCGCCCGGGTAGCCAGGGCCGTTTCCCTGAAAGCAATGAGTTTCAGTTGTGACGACACAGGGCAAGCCTCAGTCTCCCCTGGCTGCACCTGGCGGCCAAACCGGTTCTCCCGGAGCAGCGCCCCGCACCCCGTCATCAGCAGAGCGGCCCGGCTTCGCCCTCCTCCGCACCGCCCCCGGCCGTGCCTCAGTTTCCCTGCCTGGGCCCTGACGAGGCGGGTCTCCGCTCCCCGTCCGCTTCCCGCCCCCCGCAGGCTGGCACCGCCGCCATGATGTGCGAGGTGATGCCCACCATCAGCGAGGATGGCCGGCGGGGCTCGGCGCTGGGCCCGGACGAGGCGGGCGGCGAGCTGGAGCGCCTCATGGTCACGATGCTCACGGAGCGCGAGCGCCTGCTGGAGACGCTGCGCGAGGCGCAGGACGGGCTGGCCACGGCGCAGCTGCGGCTGCGCGAGCTGGGCCACGAGAAGGACTCGCTGCAGCGCCAGCTCAGCATCGCGCTGCCCCAGGTCCGGGCGGGGCCTGGCGGGGCGGGGCTGGAGGGCGGGGCCTGGGCGGGGCGCGCGGGGAAGGGCGGGGCGGGCGCGCGGGGGGTGGAGCCTGGAGGAGCCGGCCGGGGGGGGCGGGGGCGGGGCCTGGCGGGGCCGGCCTCGGGGGGCGGGGCCGGGGCAGGGAATGCCTCCGTGGGCAGGTCCTGACGAGGCGGGGTCGGGGCGTGGCGAGGCTGGCCTCGGTGGGCGAGCAGGGGGTGGGGCTCGGCGGGGAAGGCGGGGCCTGGCGGGGAGGTATTCCGTGGGCGGGGCCTGGTGAGCAGGGGGCGGGGCCTTCGAACTCTCCGCCCCGAGGCGTGAGGGCGCTGCGGCGTGGAGCGGTCTGACTGTTCGGATCCTGCCTACGCCCCGACAGGAGTTCGCAGCTTTGACGAAGGAGCTGAACTTATGTCGCGAGCAGCTGCTGGAGAGGGAGGAGGAGATCGCAGAGCTGAAGGCGGAGCGGAACAACACGCGGGTGAGCCTAGGCGGGGTGGGTGGGCTGGGGGCAGACTGACCTCCTCCTGGCTCCCACGTCCCGGCCGGTGTCCTGTGGTCCCGCTTCTTCCTGCGCGTCCCACCCGCATCTGCATCGCGTTCTCTCTTCCTTACCTGGCTCTCCCTGCCCTTGTATGTCCCCACCTGTCACCGCCTTCCTCGACTCTGGCCCACGGCCCTGCAGCTCCTCCTGGAACACCTGGAGTGCCTGGTGTCCAGGCACGAGAGGTCACTGCGCATGACCGTGGTGAAGCGCCAGGCCCAGTCGCCGGGCGGGGTCTCCTCGGAGGTGGAGGTGCTTAAGGCTCTGAAATCCCTCTTCGAGCACCACAAGGCCCTGGACGAGAAGGTAGCAGAAGGGGAGCCGGGATGGAGCCTGGGAACCTGGGCCGGGCTGGGCTGGGACCCGCCTGGGGATAATATTCCAACGAGCTAGGGCGGGGGCTCCCAGAAGAGGCTTCCTGGCGCGTGCGTGGAGAGGGGAGCGCTGAGGGTGGCCTGGGAGAGTGGTCAGGGCCCTCCTCCCGGGAACGGTCTGGTCTCCAGCGTCTGCCTTCTGCTGCGTCAGGTCCGGGAGCGGCTGCGGATGGCGCTGGAGCGCGTGGCCGTGCTGGAGGAGGAGCTGGAGCTGAGCAATCAGGAGGTGGGGGCGTGGCCCGGAGCGCGGGTGCTGCTTTGGGGAGGGCCTTGGCCACCAATGGGGAAACTGGGGGTCTGAGACTGAGTTGGCGCAGGACGAGGGCAGAGAACCAATGGGTTGGCCTATGGGGGGAAAACAGTGGGGTTCCTACGAAGGGACCCCCCACTGGGCAGAGCCTAGGGGCGAAGCTCCTAGTGAGAGCTAGACCTGGGGAGAACCCAGCACTGGGACTCAGACTGGGAGCAAGGAGGAAATGGTTGGATGGGGAAAGGTGGAACCAAAGACGTTTGTTTGTTCTCTTAAGATTTATTTATTTGAAAGACAAAGTTAGGCTGGCGCCGCAGCTCACTAGGCTAATCCTCCGCCTTGTGGCGCTGGCACACCGGGTTCTAGTCCCGGTTGGGGTGCCGGATTCTGTCCTGGTTGCCCCTCTTCCAGGCCAGCTCTCTGCTGTGGCCCGAGAGTGCAGTGGAGGCTGGCCCAAGTGCTTGGGCCCTGCACCCCATGGGAGACCAGGAGAAGCACCTGGCTCCTGGCTTCGGATCAGCGCGGTGCGCCGGCTGCAGCGCGCTGGCCACGGTGGCCATTGGAGGGTGAACCAATGACAAAAGGAAGACCTTTCTCTCTGTCTCTCTCTCTCTCACTGTCCACTCTGCCTGTCAAAAAAAAAAAAAAAAAGACAGTTATGGATAGAGAGAGGGAGGAAGATGCCTTCCATCTACTTGTTCACTCCCCCAAATGGCCATGATGGCCAGGGCCGGTGCGTGGGGGAAGTCGTGCTGGGCGCCAAGGAGCCCCCACTGCTCCAATTCTCCCTCCACCCTTCCAGACTCTAAATCTCCGAGAGCAGCTGTCAAGGCGGCGGTCGGGGCTGGAGGAGCCGGGCAAGGAAGGCGACAGCCAGGTGAGGGATGGAGGTCCCCTCTCGTGACCCCACTCAACTGTGTGCTTGTCCTTTTAAAAATATATCATTTATTTGAAGGGTAGAGACAGTCGGTGCTGACAGACAGACAATGCAATGGTCCACTCCCCCAAATGCCCACAACAGCCAGGGCTGGGAATGCCATCCAGGGCTCCCCTTGGGGGGCAGGGGTCACTGCAGCCCGGGCACTCTGGTAGAGGCTGTGGGCGTCAGGACGAGTCTGGGCTGCTACACCACTCACTCACCCCGTGCAGGTCCCTTTACTGTGTCGTACGATCATTACTGCCTCCTAGGACATCTGAATGCCCGAGAGCCTGGCTGGCCCTGGACCAGGTCCCCTAGGCCCCTGGGGACGGCAGTGTTTCCTGACCTTTGATTTGCATCACCCCAGACTTTCCTCTTTGCATCCGTCTGTGTCTCTGTGTCCCCCCCCCCCCGCTCTGACTTCTGCCCCTTTCCTCCCTCTCTCAGACCCTTGCCAATGGCCTGGGTCCTGGCGGGGACTCGAACCGGCGCACAGTGGAGCTGGAGGAGGCCCTGGAGCGGCAGCGAGCCGAGGTGTGCCAACTGCGGGAGCGCCTGGCCGTGCTGTGCCGACAGATGAGCCAGCTGGAGGAGGAGCTGGGCACGGCTCACCGCGAGCTGGGGAAAGCCGAGGAGGCGAACTCCAAGCTGCAGCGGGACCTCAAGGAGGTGAGGCCAGAGCTCCTGAGCCCTCGCCGCCGCCAGGGTGTTGGCATGCGACACATAGTAGGTGCCCAGAAACTGCTCAGAGGCGCTGGAGCCACGTCCTCGCGTCTCTGAATCTTTGGTCCACACCTCACCCTTGCCTGCCTTCGGCCCCTTGATCCTAATTCCCAAGCCCCAGGAAGCTGCTGGGAAATGTGGGGTCCGGATGCTTTTTTGTTTTTTTAAAGATTTTTTATTTTGAAAGACAGTTACAGAGGGAGAGAGAGAGAAATGGAGGGAGATCTTCCATCTGCTGGTTCATTCGGCTCCAGGAGCTTCTTCCGGGTCTCCCACGTGGGGGCAGGGGCCCAAGGACTTGGGCCATCCTCCACTGCTCTCCCAGGTGCATTAGCAGGGAGCTGGACCTAGCCGTTCATGGGAGGTGCAGTGCCACCATTTTGGATTTTCAGGAGGCGGGGGACAAGGTGGGCCAATCCTCAGAGCCCTCTGGCGGGTATGACCCCGCCCCTCAGGTGGCAGCGGACTTCATTTCCCAGGATGCCTGGAGGGGTCTCATTAGGGAGCCCTAAGCCTAGGCTACCCCCGGGGGCTTCTGGGAGATGTAGTCCAAGTGCCCCTTGGCCGCCCCCGCAGGCGCTGGCGCAGCGGGAAGATATGGAGGAGCGCATCACGACGCTGGAGAAGCGCTACCTGAGCGCTCAGCGCGAGGCCACGTCTCTGCACGACGCCAACGACAAGCTGGAGAACGAGCTGGCCAGCAAGGAGTCGCTGTACCGGCAGGTGGGGGCGCGGCCCCGGGGGCCTGGGGGCGGGGCCGTGGCCGTGGCGCGCGCCCTAGCCCCGCCCCTCCCGCGGCGGCCCTCTCCCGCAGAGTGAAGAGAAGAGCCGGCAGCTGGCCGAGTGGCTGGACGACGCCAAGCAGAAGCTGCAGCAGACGCTGCAGAAGGCGGAGACCCTGCCCGAGATAGAGGCGCAGCTGGCCCAGCGCGTGGCGGCGCTGAACAAGGTGAGGGGTGGCTGGGGGCGGGGCCTGGAGCCGGGGGCGGGGCCTGAGCCGGTGGGGGCGGGGCCTGGAGCCGGGGCGGGGCCTGAGCCGGTGGGGGCGGGGCCTGCTGCCTGACTGGACCCCGCGGCTGAGAGGGTCGGATACGGTGGGTTCCGTCCGCAGGCTGAGGAGCGTCACGGGAACTTTGAGGAGCGGCTCCGGCAGCTGGAGGCGCAGTTGGAGGAGAAGAACCAGGAGCTGCAGCGGGTGAGGAGGCGGCGGGCCGCCGAGAGGACGCGGCTTGTGGGGGCCGGAGTCGGGGCCGGGGGTCAGGGTCGGGGGTCGGGGGTCGGGGCCGGGGTCGGGGGTCAGGGTCGGGGGTCGGGGCCGGAGTCGAGGCCGGGGGTTGGGGTTCGGGGCCGGAGTCGGGGGCCGGGGTCGGGGCCGGGGTTCGGGGCCGGGGGTCGGGGGTCGGGGCCGGGGCCAGGGTCGGGGTCGGGGGTTGGGGGTCGGGGCCGGGGTCGGGAGTCGGGGGTTGGGGGTCAGGGTTGGAGCCGGGGGTCGGGGTCGGGGCCGGGGGTCGGGGGTCGGGGGTCAGGGTCGGGGCCGGGCCGGGGTTCGGGGGCTAGGGTCGGGGCCAGGGTCGGGGTCGGGGGCCGGGCCGGGGCGGGGTCGGGGGTCGGGGTCGGGGTCGGGGCCGGGGCCGGGGGCCGGGGCGGGCTCGAGCGCCCCTGTCCTGTCGTTTGCGCAGGCCCGGCAACGGGAGAAGATGAACGATGACCACAATAAGCGGCTGTCCGAGACGGTGGACAAGCTGCTGAGCGAGTCCAACGAGCGGCTACAGTTGCACCTGAAAGAGCGCATGGGGGCGCTGGAGGAGAAGGTGCGCCCCGCGCTGGCCCTCCCCCCCCGGAACCCTGAGCCCCGGTCCCCTCCGAAGTCCTACACCCGGGCACCCATAGCCTGAAGCCCGCAGCCCCGGCACCCTCCTGGCCTGAATCCTCGGCCATTGCACAGGACGGACGCCCCTCCCAGGGACCCCTGACCCCGCCTCACCACTGGTGCCCACCCGGTCGCTCCAGCCCTCTGGCCTGTCTCTGTGCCCGGCGGCTACCGGCGGCCCCTGGGCCTGCCCGGTCTTGCCGCGCCCCTCACCTCGCCCCTGCCCGGTCTTGCCACGCCCCTCACTCGCCCCTGCCCGGTCTTGCCGCGCCCCTCACTCGCCCCTGCCCGTCTTGCCGCGCCCCTCACTCGCCCCTGCCCGGTCTTGCCGCGCCCCTCACTCGCCCCTGCCGGTCTTGCCGCGCCCCTCACTCGCCCCTGCCCGGTCTTGCCGCGCCCCTCACTCGCCCCTGCCCGTCTTGCCGCGCCCCTCACTCGCCCCTGCCCGGTCTTGCCGCGCCCCTCACTCGCCCCTGCCCGGTCTTGCCGCGCCCCTCACTCGCCCCTGCCCGGTCTTGCCGCGCCCCTCACTCGCCCCTGCCCGGTCTTGCCGCGCCCCTCACTCGCCCCTGCCCGTCTTGCCGCGCCCCTCACTCGCCCCTGCCCGGTCTTGCCGCGCCCCTCACTCGCCCCTGCCCGGTCTTGCCGCGCCCCTCACTCGCCCCTGCCCGGTCTTGCCGCGCCCCTCACCTCCCCCCTGCCCGGTCTTGCCGCGCCCCTCACTCGCCCCTGCCCGGTCTTGCCGCGCCCCTCACTCGCCCCTGCCCGGTCTTGCCGCGCCCCTCACTCGCCCCTGCCCGGTCTTGCCGCGCCCCTCACCTCGCCCCTGCCCGGTCTTGCCGCGCCCCTCACTCGCCCCTGCCCGGTCTTGCCGCGCCCCTCACCTCGCCCCTGCCCGTCTTGCCGCGCCCCTCACTTGCCCCTGCCCGGTCTTGCCGCGCCCCTCACTCGCCCCTGCCCGGTCTTGCCGCGCCCCTCACCTCGCCCCTGCCCGTCTTGCCACGCCCCTCACTCGCCCCTGCCTGGTCTTGCCGCGCCCCTCACTCGCCCCTGCCCGTCTTGCCGCGCCCCTCACCTCCCCCCTGCCTGGTCTTGCCGCGCCCCTCACCTCGCCCCTGCCCGTCTTGCCGCGCCCCTCACCTCGCCCCTGTCCCCGCAGAACTCGCTGAGCGAGGAGATCGCCAACATGAAGAAGCTTCAGGATGAGCTGCTGCTCAACAAGGCAGGGGGGGCTCCGGGACGGGGGGGAGTCCTGGGGGAGGGGCTGTTCCTGCACGGGGGGGGGGAAGTCCTGGGGGAGGGGCTGTCCTACACGGTGGGGGGGCGCAGTCCTGGGGGAGGGGCTGTTCCTGCACGGTGGGGGGGGAGTCCTGGGGGAGGGGCTGTTCCTACAGGGGGGGAGTCCTGGGGGAGGGGCTGTTCCTACAGGGGGGGGAAGTCCTGGGGGAGGGGCTGTTCCTAGGGGGGGGTGCAGTCCTGGGGGAGGGGCTGTTCCTGCACGGTGGGGGGGGAGTCCTGGGGGAGGGGCTGTTCCTACAGGGGGGGAGTCCTGGGGGAGGGGCTGTTCCTACAGGGGGGGGAAGTCCTGGGGGAGGGGCTGTTCCTACGGGGGGGGCGCAGTCCTGGGGGAGGGGCTGTCCTGCACGGGGGGGGGGCGGGCTCAAGCCAGCACCCCCTGCTCTGCACGCCTAGGAGCAGCTCTTGGCGGAAATGGAGCGGATGCAGATGGAGATAGACCAGCTGCGGGGCAGGCCGCCCTCCTCCTACTCCAGGTGACAGCCCCCTCACCCCGCTTCTGTCCCTGGAGCCCCCACGGCCAGGTCCACGTCTTCCTCACTCCCACTGATCCCGCCATGACCCCTGACCCCTGACCTACATGCTCTTTCTGCCCGCCTGGTCCCTGACTGCCTTCCTCACGCCCACAGGTCTCTCCCCGGCAGCGCCCTGGAGCTCCGTTACTCCCAGGCACCCACGTTACCTTCGGGTGCCCACCTGGACCCCTATGGCGCTGGCAGTGGCCGGGCAGGCAAGAGGGGCCGCTGGTCAGGGGTCAAAGACGAGCCGTCCAAGGTCAGCACCAACCTCTGGGGCCTGGTCGGGCAGGGAGGCCCGGGAGGGAGGCCGGGCTGAGAGGCAGGGTCTGCTGGCTCACTGCGTTCTCTCCTCCCCCGCCTGCCGCCATCGCACCGGCCTGTGCGTCTCCTCCCATGGATCTTTGCTGTTCCCTGGTGAGAGCCTGAGCGTAATGGGGAGAGGGGTTTCAGGGTGGGGGCGCCAGCTGGAGAAATGAAGTAGGCCCGGGTCAAGGGAAGAAGGGCTGGGAGGAGCGGGGGAGTCACGGACACGGGTGTGGTTTGGCGAGGGCTGGGGGGGGGTCGAGAAATGAGACCTCTCCGGGGGGGGGGGTAGCTGGGCTGGGAGAAGCGTCCCAGCCTAGGGGCGAGATCAGGGTCAGGGACAAGACACAGCCCCAGCCTCGGCTCCCCCCCACCCGGCATCCCTCTGTTCTCACCCAGAGCCAGGATTGGGAGCGGTCTGCACCTGCGGGGTCCATGCCACCCCCGTTCCCGGGAGAGCTGGACGGCTCGGACGAGGAGGAGGCGGAGGGGATGTTTGGGGCTGAGCTGTTGTCCCCCAGCGGGCAGGCCGACGTGCAGACGCTGGCCATCATGCTGCAGGAGCAGCTGGAGGCCATCAACAAGGAGATCAAGTGAGCACCAGCCCGCCCTGCCCTGCCCTGCCCTGCCCTGCTACCCGCTGTGCCTCTGGCTGTCCAGGCTGATCCGAAGGCTTGAGCCCACCTCCTCTCCAGTTACCCTCGAGGAATGCTCCCCGCCCAGCCCTTGCTGGGGTCTAGGAATCCCTAGGACACTGAAAACTGTATGTGGGTATCTCTCATCCAGGATTCACGATTCCCCAACAGCCCAGCGACTGTCTATTCCAAGTGCAGTCCATTAAGAACCTTACCGGGCCGGCGCCGCGGCTCACTAGGCTAATCCTCTGCCTGCGGTGCCGGCACACCAGGTTCTAGTCCCGGTTGGGGCGCCGGAGTCTGTCCCGGTTGCCCCTCTTCCAGTCCAGCTCTCTGCTGTGGCCAGGGAGGGCAGTGGAGGATGGCCCAAGTGCTTGGGCCCTGCACCCCATGGGAGACCAGGAGAAGCACCTGGCTCCTGCCATCGGATCAGCGCGGTGTGCCGGCCATTGGAGGGTGAACCAACGGCAAAGGAAGACCTTTCTCTCTGTCTTTCTCTCTCACTGTTCACTCTGCCTGTCAAAAAAAAAAAAAAAAAAAAAAAAAAAAAAGGACATATATTTATTTGAAAGGCAGAGTTACAGAGAGCGAAAGAGAGAGCACACGTGCACTTCCGCCCACTGGTTCACTCCCCAAATGGCTGCAATGGCCAGAGCTGGGCTAGATCGAAGGCAGGGTCTTCTTCCTGGTCTCCCACGCGGGTGCAGGGGCCCAAGCACTTGGGCCATCCTCTACTGCTGTCCCAGGAGCATTAGCAGGGAGCTGGATCAGAAGTAGAGCAGCCGGGACTCGAACCGTGTCTGTATGGGACGCCGGTGTTGCAGGCGGCGGCCTCCACCACAGACTTAGAATCCCCTTCCTCCACCGAGCCTTTCTGGCTCGCCGTGACCCCAGCCCACCTCTCCCAGCGTCTGCCCTGGCGTCTCACCCAGCTTCCCTGATTCCTGGCCCAGGCTCATCCAAGAGGAGAAGGAGACGACGGAACAGCGGGCCGAGGAGCTGGAGAGCCGCGTGTCCAGCTCGGGCCTGGACTCGCTGGGTCGCTACCGCAGTAGCTGCTCGCTGCCTCCCTCCCTCACCACCTCCACCCTTGCCAGCCCCTCCCCGCCCAGCTCCGGCCACTCAACGCCCCGCCTGGCACCCCCTAGCCCTGCCCGAGAGGGTGCTGACAAGACTGTGAGTGTTCCCCCAGCCTGCTGGGTGGGTGGGGGAAGAGGGCCTACCAAGAGTCCCCCCCGATGGCTTCTCAGGCCTGGGGGACCTTCCACCATTGCCTTCTGTTTCTGCGACTCACCCCGCTTTATCTAGGCTCCCTTCACACGGAGTGCCCTGGGGCAGGGCCATCCTGGACACCCCCAGTAGGTTCCCAGTTAGCCGGGATCCCCTAATGAGACCCAGCGTCTGTGTCTCCCTGTCGCCAGAATCATGTCCCCAAGGAGGACGCCGGGGTTCCGCGAGGGGAGGGGCCTGCCCTCCCAGGAGACACGCCACCCCCCACCCCTCGCTCTGCCCGTCTGGAGCGCATGACTCAGGCCCTGGCTCTGCAGGCGGGGTCCTTGGAAGATGGGGGGCCTCCACGGGGAAGGTCAGCAGGGACGGGGGCTGGGGACCAAGAGGGGTGGGATGGGAGAGCATGGTGGCTCGGGGGTGGTGGTGGCGGGGGCTCCCCATCCCGGAAGGGGCGTGCCCTCACTCTCTTGCTTACCTAGCGAAGGCACCCCGGATTCCCTGCACAAAGCCCCCAAGAAGAAAAGCATCAAGTCGTCCATAGGCCGACTCTTTGGCAAGAAGGAGAAGGGGAGAATGGGGTCTCCAGGCCGGGAGAGCTCTTCTCTGGGTAGGGAACCCCATTCCAACCTCCCCCTCCCCCCCCCTTCCTCCTCCTCTCCTGGCTCTGTATGCACGTGGGAGGGCAGAGGAGGGGAGAAGAAGGGGCCCGCGGGCCTTCCGGGGTTGCTGGGTAGGTAAATGAATGCGTCGTTTCATTTACCTATTTGTTTATTTGAGAGGGAGAGTCACAGGCGGAGAGGGAGAGGCAGAGAGCAGTCTTCCGTCCGTTGGCTCACTCCCCACCAGCACCCCTGTGAGGTGCAGGCGCCGCAGGTGGAGGCTTAACCTTCCACGCCAGGCGTGCGCGGCGCCTGCTGGGACTGGCCTGTATGAGCTGTGGTCTCACGAGCTCAGTGAGCCGCCTGACACAACGTGGGTCACTTGGCCATGGCCTTGGTGGGGTTCCTATACCATGGAAATTGGCAAATCATACAAACCAGGGACTCCCATCTCCCCACCCAGGGGCTGATGGGTAAGCATTCACACCCTGCCACCTTACCTGGCCTGTTCACTGCCTGGGGGGCGACCCTGCTCCCTGCCTGGCTCTGTCACCCCCCCCCCCGGGTGTGGCCTCCCTCACCGCGCCCTCAGGGCCTCTGCCGTCCTGGCTTCCTCCTCCCCACCCCCGGCAGGAGACATTCTGCTCCAACTTCTGACCCTTGCCCGCCTTCAGCTGGAACACCCTCTGACGAGACGCTGGCCACGGACCCTCTGGGGCTAGCCAAGCTGACAGGCCCAGGTGACAAGGACCGGAGGAACAAGAGGAAGTGAGTGTGTGTGTGTGTGTGTGTGCGTGGTCATGGTGAACACGCCTGAGAATAAAATGCCGCCAGGGAGTGTCCATGGCCCTGAACTCGCTTGCCTGGGAAGTCCTCGACTTTTTCTTCGGATGGGGGTGGGGAGCTCACGGAGACTCACACATAATTTTTGACCTTCTGCCGTGTTTCTGAGTGCTTTCCTGTGTGTGCGTGGCTGAGAGCTGGGGTCCCCCTCCTGACGGCCCCGCTCTGCCCTCGCCCTGCAGGCATGAACTGCTGGAGGAGGCCTGCCGCCAGGGCCTGCCGTTTGCTGCCTGGGACGGGCCCACCGTGGTCTCCTGGCTGGAGGTACCAGGGCCCGGAAGTGATGATCCCCAGCCCCCCCCCCAGCGGCCTCATGGGGGGGGGTCTCCCATCCCAGAAGTGGGGTGGGGTGGGCTGGGTGGTGGGGACCTGGGAGGGGTCAGGCTTGCTGTCCATTTAAACAGCTTCTTTCTCCTTTTCCTCCCACCCCCATGTCTCTGGCCACCCCCACCCGGTCCTGGCCCCTGGGTCTTCCCCCATGCCTCTCTCTGTTTTTCTGCATCTCTCCCCGTTTCTGTGTGTTCCTCGTGCCTCATGTCTCTGGACCTGTCTCCGCCGCTCTCTCCCCTCCACCCGGCCGCGTCTCCACCTGACTCCCCCATGTTCCTGGGCGCCCCGTTTTTCTCCTGGCGAAACTCCCCGCGTCTGCCTCGCCCCCACTTGCCTCTCCCCTCTCCCCCGCTCTGCCCCAGCTGTGGGTGGGCATGCCCGCCTGGTACGTGGCCGCCTGCCGGGCCAACGTCAAAAGTGGCGCCATCATGGCCAACTTGTCGGACACGGAGATCCAGCGGGAGATCGGCATCAGCAACCCGCTGCACCGCCTCAAGCTGCGCCTGGCCATCCAGGAGATGGTGTCGCTCACCTCCCCGTCGGCCCCCGCCTCCTCCCGCACGGTGAGCGAGCGCCCGGGGAGACCCTCCCGCGCCACACCCCCGAATTTCCCCGCAGCATTGACTGCCTTCCCATCATTCCATCCTTTCCTCCCAACTTTTTATTAAGAGAACTCCAACGTAGAGAAAAACGCGCGCACCGACCGTGCCGGCGTCCAGTGCTGGCCAGCGCTCGGCCACACCTGCTGTGCGTGTGAGTGTGTGTGCGCATGCGTGTGTGTGTGTGCGCATGCGTGTGTGTGTTTCCTAGGGTGCTTGAATTTGGGGACATCCTAACAGGCGAGCCCCAAAATTACTTCAGCGGGTTTTTCCCTTATGACATGGGGAAAACCAGTCTTACCGTCCCATCCACTATTCGGCCTGTGTTCAAATCCCCGCCCCCACGACCGCAGGGACCGGCCCTGTTGGGCTCCTTGCCCTGCACCGGGCGCCGGGGCTGGGGGCGTCCTGCCCACCCCGGGGCGTCGCTGGGAGCAGCTGACGTCGCCGCCTTCTCAGCCATCACCACGCCAGTGTGAGGTCACACGCGTGACGTCATTGGCGGCCACAGGCCCGGCTCCTGTGGCGGGAGTCTGGCGCCCGGCGGGAGTTCAGTAGAGGGTCGCCGCTCTTCTCGGTCGTGGCTGGACCGTGTGCAGGCCGGGGGCTTCTCCCACCCCCATGACACCCGTGCCCCTCAGTCCACAGGGAACGTGTGGATGACGCACGAGGAGATGGAGTCGCTCACAGCCACGACCAAGCCTGTGAGTGCCCCCTGCCGGCGGCCGTGGGGGTGGCACTGACCCTCCTTGGGGGCGGGGGCGGGCACTGTGTCCGCGGCTGGCTGTCCGTCCGCCTGTTCCTCCGCCCTCCTCTGCCTGCCCCTAACCCGCCCCTTCTCTCCCCTCTTCCCACTAACGGGTCAGGAGACCAAGGAGATCAGCTGGGAGCAGGTAGGGGTGCGGGGCGGGCGCGGGCGCATGAGCAGGCCGTGCACGCTGCATGGACGCCCCTCCTCTACCAGCCTTGCCCCTCCCCCGAGTCCCACCATCCCCACGGGGGCGCTGACCCAGCTCTGCCTAGCGGATTTCTCTGTGGCCTGGGGGGGGGGCGGTGGATGTGCGAGCCCAGACTTCCATCATCAGCCCGGTGGGCCTGGCGTGCCGCTGCTGAGGGTTACAGGGGTCCTTGTCACTGCGGACACTAGAGGGCGCCGCTGAGCAGCCTGGTGGGCTGCTGGCTGGGGGCGGGGTCTATGTGGGACTGCGCCAGCGCACTGGCCACAGGGGGACGAGGAGATGGTGGCGACAGGCAGGCCAGACTGAACGAGGGTTTGGGGAGGCAGAGATGCACTTCCTCCTCCAGTGGGGACAGGCGCGGCCTCAGCCCGGGGTGGGGGCGGGGGCGCGAGGTCGGGCTGTGGCCTCTGTTTGCAGCTAGGGGAGGTGACGGTGGTCTCCGTTGGGTTGATCCAGAATCTTGTGGAAGACGGCTAGCCCAGCGCTCCTCAGCATGTGTGTGTGTGTGGGGGGTGCGGTGAAAATGCATTTACTGGCATTGCCGCAGGCGGGGCAGGGGTCTGCAACTCTGTAGCGGCAGGTGCTCCAGCCGAATGCTCTAAGGCTCCTGTGTTGGGGGTAGCTTGGCACAGGCCCGTTGTTCCGAGCAGTGTAAGGGTGCACTGGGGTGGGGGGGGACTGGACTGTGCCTTTTCGTACACACCTGGGTGCTGCGAGAGGCCTGACCGAGCCCTCACCTGCCTGTGGCCCCAGATCCTGGCTTACGGCGACATGAACCACGAGTGGGTGGGCAACGACTGGCTGCCCAGCCTGGGGCTGCCCCAGTACCGCAGCTACTTCATGGAGTCGCTGGTGGACGCGCGGATGTTGGACCACCTCAACAAGAAGGAGCTCAGGGGCCAGCTGAAGATGGTGGACAGCTTCCACAGGTGGGCACCGCCCGGGGCGCTCACGCGCGGGGGCGGGGCCGGCGTGGGGAACCCTAGGATTCTCTCTGGTCAGCTCTGGACACAGCCCGCTGGGTAACCCCACCCTCCTTCCGAGTTGGCTGACCGGAAGTGGCAGTCAGCAGGTCCCAGCAGTGAGCCCCCTGCCCCCCCAGAAGTCCACGCCAGTGGGGAGAGCGCGGTGGTCGCTGCCAGCGGCCTCGTGACCCCCCTCTCCCGCCCCGCAGGGTGAGTCTGCACTATGGGATCTTGTGTCTCAAACGGCTCAACTATGACCGGAAGGACCTGGAGCGGAGGAGGGAGGAGAGCCAGACCCAGATCCGGGGTGAGTCCCTCCTGGGCCGCGGGGGAGGGGGAGAGGAGGGAGGAGAGCCAGACCCAGATGCGGGGTGAGTCCCGCCCGGGCCGTGGGCGAGGGGGAGAGGAGGGAGGAGAGCCAGACCCAGATGCGGGGTGAGTCCCGTCCGGGCCGCGGGGGAGGGGGAGAAGAGGGAGGAGAGCCAGACCCAGATCCGGGGTGAGTCCCGCCCGGGCCGCGGGGGAGGGGGAGAGGAGGGAGGAGAGCCAGACCCAGATGCGTGGTGAGTCCCGCCCGGGCTGTGGGGGAGGCCGAGGCTGAGCCCCCTCCTGCCCCCCCAGACGTGATGGTGTGGTCCAATGAGCGAGTCATGGGCTGGGTGTCCGGGCTGGGCCTGAAGGAGTTCGCCACGAACCTCACGGAGAGCGGGGTGCACGGGGCGCTGCTCGCCCTGGACGAGACCTTCGACTACTCCGACCTGGCCCTGCTGCTGCAGATCCCCACGCAGAACGCGCAGGTGAGCGGCGGCGGGTCCCGCGGCACGCCCGGGGGCGTCCCCGCTCGCTGGCCGCCCGCCAACCCTCCTCCCGCACCCCTGCAGGCCCGGCAGCTCCTGGAGAAGGAGTTCAGCAACCTCATCTCCTTAGGCACAGACAGACGGCTGGACGAGGTGGGCGCCAGGGGCGGGGCCGCAGGAGGCGCGGCCCGCCGAGGGGCGGGGCCAGCGCCGGGCCCCAGCCCCTCACCCGGGGCTGGCTCCTCTACCTAGGACAGCGCCAAGTCTTTCAGCCGCTCGCCGTCCTGGCGGAAGATGTTCCGGGAGAAGGACCTCCGAGGGGTCACCCCCGACTCGGCGGAGATGCTGCCCCCCAACTTTCGTTCAGCTGCAGCTGGAGCCCTGGGCTCGCCGGGGCTCCCTCTCCGGAAGCTGCAGCCGGAAGGTGGGGGGGTCTCCCCAGGGCCGCAGCCTCTGCTCCCACCCCCTTCCCCAGGGTGGGAGATGGACTGACTTAACCCCGGGCCCTGGAAGAGCCACCCCTGGCAAGTGGGCCGCCCCACAGTCCAGCTCCCCCACGACCCCTTCCAGGGTGCGAGATGAGCCAGCCCGGTCCCCTCGGCGCCTCCCTGGAGCCAGGGTCCGCGGGGAAGGCCAGGGCACGGGGTGGGCTCAGGCGACGTCCTGATACGCAGAGGGGGAGCCAAGGGAGGGCTCAAGAGGCCCGGGGGTGCTCGGGCAGGGGGCGCTCAGAGGCCTGGAGGGGTGCTGGGTGGGGGGGACACTCAGAGGCTGTGGGGGGTGCTGGGGTGGGGGTGCTCAGAGGCCTGGAGGGGTGCTGGGTGGGGGGACACTCAGAGGCCAGGGGGCTGGGCGGGGGACGCTCAGAGGCTGTGGGGGGTGCTGGGGCGGGGGGGCGCTCAGGGGCCTGGAGGGGTGCTGGGTGGGGGCCGCTCAGAGGCTGTGGGGGTGCTCAGAGGCCTGGAGGGGTGCTGGGTGGGGGGACACTCAGAGGCCCGGGGGGCTGGGCGGGGGACGCTCAGAGGCTGTGGGGGGTGCTGGGGCGGGGGGCGCTCAGGGGCCTAGAGGGGTGCTGGGTTGGGGGGACAATCAGAGGCCGGGGGGCTGGGCGCGGGGCGCTCCTGGCTGAGCCGCCGCCGCCCTCCCTCCAGGCCAGACCTCCGGGAGCTCCCGGGCCGACGGCGTTTCGGTGCGGACCTACTCCTGCTAGTGTGGGGCTGCAGGTGAGGACGGCTCCGGGCGGTCTGGGGGCGCGGGGCGCGGCTCAGCGGGCCCCCCTGCTCTGCACACTGCCCGGCGTCGACGCAGGCGACCGCAGCCGGATGGAAGAGGCCGCTCCCGCTCCGGCCTGCAGCGCGCGCTCGCCGGGGACGGCGGGCGGGACCATCTGCGCGGACCGGGGGGGGGGCCGCGCGTCCCCGCCTCGCAGATGGACTGGGCCTGGACCCAACCACGGGAGCCGGACTGAGGGGGGGAGAAGAGGGCAGGAAGAGCTCCCGGCCGACTTCCGCCCCCCTTTTGTCTACTTTGTAACTTATCGATCCGTTTCCGACGGGAGACAGGTGCCCTCTCGCGCAGGGGGGCGGGGCTTCCCTCCCGGGCCGCATGCAGGGCGCGGCCGCCCCCTCCCCTCTTCCCTGCCCAGGTCGCGGGGCCCAGGTCTTCCTTCTTCGTCCGAAAGGAGGGGAGGGGGACTCGCTGCTACAAGCCTCGCCCCCCGTGCCACTCAGCCCCGCCCCGCCACGGCCGGCCGCCGGCCCCCAGGGTCCTCTGCGGGCGGGGTCTCCTTCCCCTCCCACCTCCCCGTGTCTCGTGTCCCCGGGGCCACCCCGCCCCCCGTGCTGTGGCCGTGTCCGTGCCCCGGGGGCGGGGGGCTCCGGGGTTTGCATGGGAGAATCCTCTACCCGCGATGTCGCTGGGGGACGCGGGCCGCTGGGGGAGCCCTCGCCCCCGACCCTCGGTCGGCCTCGCGCCCCTGCGGCCACTCAGTGCTCACGGGTAAAGAGAACCGTTTCAAAAAGCTTGCGTGTTGACTGATTTGGGGGCAGGGGGTGAGCGAGCGAGCGAGCCAAGCCGCCGCCTCGGGGCCCCAGGGGTTCAGGGCCCGTGTCCCGCAGGCCCCCGAGCCCGGCGACCCCCACCCCCGTTGCTCGCGGTCCCGAGAATCCAAAGCCGGCTCCCGGCCGCGAGGTTTCGGGGCGCGCGTTTATTCAGGGGGACAAATCCGGCTCGCCGTCCCGGGAGGCCTCCCTGCGGCGCGGCCAGCTCACGGCTCCGGCGTCTCCAGCATGTCCGCCAGGGCCCTGCGGAGGAGGCAGGACGCAGGCCACTCAGAAGCCGGGGAGGGAGGCCCGGGCCGGGCTCGGCGCCCCCGGCTCCCCGCACTTACTTGTATAGGGACGAGGAGAAGTAGTCGACGTAGCTTCCTGCGGGGCAGCAGAGAGCGCGCAGGGGCGCGGGGTTAGGGCCGCCCCCGCCGCTCAATCGGAGCCCCTCCCCTCCCAGCCCCTCGAGGCCCCGCCCCTTCCCCGGTTGGGGGCGTTCCCCTTCTCTGGTGGCCCCGCCCCTGTTATAGGCCCGCCCCGCAAGCTTCGCAGCGTATTTTTTCCCCTTGGCTTCAGCAACCCCTCCCGGATTCCTCCCGTGCAAGGCGCGCCGCATCCGAGGGCTGGCCACCTGCCCACCCTACCTGCGGCCCCCACCGGGGTTCACCTTGCGGGGGCCCCGCCCTTGCTCACCTGGCGTGCAGACAGTTTCACAGACAAGCGGGCAGAGGTAGCAGAACTGACAGTGCTGGGGGCGGGGACGAGGAGAGAGTGAGCAGGAGGGCGTGGCGGGGGCGGAGCCTGAGGCTAGGTCGCGATGAAGGGGTGGGGTCAGGGCTGCGTGGGGGGCGTGGCTTTGGGGTTGGAGACCAGGGTTAGGGGCGGGAGAGCGGTGCTGAGATGGCCCGGGCCAGGGTCAGGGTCATCAGGGGTCAGGGTCAGGGGTCAGGGTCGGGTCAGGCCTGGCGCCTTCACCTGGCACTGGTCGCAGTGCTCGCCCATGCTGTCCTCGTCACAGTGACAGTGCTCGCATTCAGTGCAGCGCTGGGGGCCAGAGCAGCCTGGTTAGACGGAAGGCCCAGCCCCGCTTGGCAGACAGACCCTGCCCCCTTGTAACCTCCAGCACTGACCGCACCGTCTTTGCCTCAAAGCGCTCCCCTGCCCCCCGTCACCTACCCCAGGGCGACCGGGTCCCCTGGGCACTGTAGCTGGAACTGTGGTCCCCCCCCCAGCTAGCCAGCCCTCAGACTGTCCCTCCTGCAGGACCCGGCCCCTCCCCCACGCCCCTCGGTGGGACCCAGGCCTCCTCCCCGGGTTCCTGGCCTGCGCTCTCTCCCCGGTGTGACCCCTCAGTATCTTCTACCCCGGAGCTGCCCCGCCCCTCCCTCGCTGGACCCCAGGGCCCCTGGGCTGGCGACCCACGTTGCAGAAGGTGCAGTAGCCACACAGGGACCCTTGCTGGTAGTTGCCGTACTCCTGGGTGTCCTCTGGCCCTGTGGGGACAGGAGGGACACAGTGACCCAGCTGCCTTGGCTCCCGCCCGTCCCACGGGGCCGGCCACCTACCTGTGTCTTCAGCACTCTCCTCACTGGAGGCCCCTCCAGCTGCCTCCCTCCCGGACAGTGGGTTGGGGATGATGGTGAAGGGGAGCCGGCCTTCCTCCTCCTCCTCCTCCTCCTCCTCCTCCTCCTCCTCCTCCTCCCTGTGGTGGCGTAGTGGGGCCTGAACCTTAGCGCTCTCTCCTCTCCTGTCCTCTTCCTCCTGGTCTTCCTGGCTCAGGCTGCGGCCATGGCCTTCCTCCTCATCTTCCTCGTCTTCCAGGCTGTGGTGGTGGGTGCCTTTCTGCTCCTCCTCCTCCTCAGAGCCGCCCCTCTTCACACGGCTTCCGTCCTTGACCCCCGCGGGTCCCGGGGACTCAGGGCCAACCTCCTCTTTCAGGGACCCTCTGTGATGATGTACAGTGTCTTCCGGGGGGTGGCCTTGCTGCCTGGGGCTGGAGGCTGGATGGCCACGCTCAGCAGAGGTGTCCGTGTCTCCCATCCTGTGCTGGTGGTGGCCGGGGACTTCCGTCTGATGCTCCTCTGCGTGGCCCTCTCTGCTCCTGTGGCCAGGGGGTGGGTGGCTTGCAACGTGGTGGCCAGCCTTGACCGTGAGCTCCTCCTCCCCCCCTTCCTCCTCCCCTCCGGGGCCGTGGTGGGCGTGTCTGGGAACCTGGTGCCAGTGGTCGGTGGACACACCCTCTTCTTCACCTTCCTTGTCTCCGTGGCCTTGGTGCCCGTGGTCGGGGACGTGATGATGGTGCTCATCCGAGGTCACCTCAGCCTCTTCTTTCCCGTGGCCTTGGTGCCTGTGGGCCTGGTGCCCATTCTCAGTGCTGTCATCACCATCATCATCATCACCACCATCATCTTCCTCATGGCCTCGGTGCCCACGGTGAGGGACGTGATGGTGTTCACCTTCGTCATCATCATCTTCATCTTCTTCCTCTCCGTGGCCCCGGTGCCTGTGGGCCTGGTGACGGTCGCTCTCAGTAGAGTCACCTTCGTCATCATCTTCCTCATCCTCTTCCTCTCTGTGGCCCCGGTGCCTGTGGGCCTGGTGATGGTCGCTCTCAGTAGAGTCGCCTTCGTCATCATCATCTTCATCCTCTTCCTCTCTGTGGCCCCGGTGCCTGTGGGCCTGGTGACGGTCACTCTCAGTAGAGTCGCCTTCGTCATCATCATCTTCATCCTCTTCCTCTCTGTGGCCCCGGTGCCTGTGGGCCTGGTGACGGTCACTCTCAGTAGAGTCGCCTTCGTCATCATCATCTTCATCCTCTTCCTCTCTGTGGCCCCGGTGCCTGTGGGCCTGGTGACGGTCACTCTCAGTAGAGTCGCCTTCGTCATCATCATCATCGTCATCCTCTTCCTCTCTGTGGCCCCGGTGCCTGTGGGCCTGGTGACGGTCACTCTCAGTAGAGTCACCTTCGTCATCATCATCTTCATCCTCTTCCTCTCTGTGGCCCCGGTGCCTGTGGGCCTGGTGACGGTCGCTTTCAGTAGAGTCACCTTCGTCATCATCATCTTCCTCATCCTCTTCCTCTTCGTGGCCCCGGTGCCTGTGGGCCTGGTGATGGTCGCTCTCAGTAGAGTCGCCTTCGTCATCATCATCATCTTCATCTTCTTCCTCTCTGTGGCCCCGGTGCCTGTGGGCCTGGTGACGGTCGCTCTCAGTAGAGTCATCATCCTCGTCTTCCTCATCTTCCTTCCCGTGGCCCCGGTGCCTGTGCTCTGGGGAGACCTCCTCCTCCTCCTCCTCTTCTTCACCCTCTTCCTCCCCCCCGTGGCCTCGGGGTGCACGCCTGAGGACATGGCGGGGACGCTCGCTGGAGATGACATCCTCGTCCTCCTCTTCGTGGCCGTGGCCGTGGCTGCCATGCTCGGCTAGGTCTTCCGCGCCTGCCTCGCCGTGGCCTCCATGCCCGGGGGCCTGTCGAGCCTGCTCCCTGTGGACACCCTCCTCAGAGACACTCTCGTCTCCAGCCTCAGGGCTGTGATACCTGTGTCCTTGGGGTTGGTGGCCGTATTCCCTGGAGACTTCGTCGTCCGTCTCTCCGTGGTCTCTGTGGCTCCAGAAGTGATGTCCGTTCTCCATGGACACGTCCTCATTCTCCTCCCCAGGGCTTCGGTGGCTGTGGCCATGGTGGCCAAGCCCGGCCGCCGCCGCCTCCCCTGAGGGCCCTGGGGCGCCTGCATTGTTGATCCAGGTGCTGGGGCCCAGCCCAGCCCCTCTCAGCTGCTGGGTGACGGCAGGAGGGAGGAGCAGGCTGGCCACAGCGGCCCAGAGGAGACAAGTGTGCAGCCACGGTCCCCGGCAGCCCATGGGGACAGACGGCACAGCGGCCCCTGGGGTGGCTCCAGCGACCTGACGGCTGTGCGGGTGAATGCTGGGGTCCTTGTCCCCTTTCTGGTCCGATTCTTGCTTTCCCTCTGCGTCTCTCCCCCACGCTGGCTCTCACCGCCTCTGCCCTTCTGCCTTCTGTGGCTCCCAGACACCCCTCTGAGGCTGGCTCAGGAGCCCCCTGACCTCCCTCTCGGGCCCTCCCTCCCCACTCCCCAGCCAATAGGGTCTCTCTCCTCCCCTCTCTGCGGCTAAATTTACTCTCGGCCCTGAGTTATTCCTGGTCAGCCCCCGCCTGCCCCTCCCCTGCTGCTCTTCCCCCTCCAAGCTGGGGAGGGGGTGGGAGAAGGGGTCTCTTCCTGGTCAGGAGAGGGGACAGGGACTTGACATTGGACTGACAAGTGCCTGGTGTTTGGCATGAGCACCAAGTCAAATTGGGGGAGCCTGGAGAACTTTGGAGGGTAGGAGAGACTTAGCAGAGGGGAACCCCAGCCATGGAAAGATTAGGGGCATGCATCGTGGGGTTTCCAGACAGAATGGGGTCCTTTGGGATCATGGGACGGGATGAGAGGAACCTGCCCCAACACACACACACACACACACACACACACGTCCTGTCTCTGGACTTCAGGTCTGGGGGCAGGGGACCTAGAGGCCAGGGCTATAAATACAGCCGGGGCGGGAGGGGGTTCAGGTTACCGAGGCCCCAGCTGTCCTCATCAGACAGAGCTGGCGGATGGCTGGCGCCCCCCCCCCCCGCTGTCAGCCGGCGTCTCCCCCTCACCTGTCACCAGTGCCCTTGCCCGCTGGGGCTCCATGCACCGGCATGGGTGCCCCTTCTTCATTTCTGTCTCCTGGTCTCTGTGCCCCCACCACAGGGTCCCGACCCCCTGTCACTCTGAGTGTCCCCCTCCCACAATGTACCTCTCCCCAAATTTCAGTTCTGCCTTTTTGAAATCTGACTCCAGTCTCTGGGTACCCCTCCCCTTCGGACTCTGGCCCCCACCTGTGTCACTGGGGTCAGTGGCCCCTCCCTCATCTCTGGGATGCCTCCTGTCGCCTCCTCTGTGATCTTGTCACTCTGGCCCTGATGGTTGCCCCGCCACCCACACCCGCCAGCCCCGGCCTCTGCGCCCTGCGCGCTGCGGTCCCCCTCGTCTCCCGGTGCCGGGCCTCGGGCCGCCCTCTCCCCGCCTCCCGCTGACGTCTCCGCCCGCCCCGCCCAGGCTGGGCCGGGAGGTGGCGGATCCGGTTTGTCCGGGGCGAGTCGGGAGCGGGGTGCAGAGCGGTTGTGGCAGCCCCAGGGCGGCCGGGCTGCGCGGCGGCATGGTGGGTTCGGAGAAGGAGCAGGTACGGCGCGGAGCCCCGGGGCGGAGCGCACGCGGGGCGGGGACGCCTCCCGGCTCCCGGACGCGGGGCGCTGGGGACCCAGGCTCTCAGGGTGGGGCAGGTTCTCGGGTCCTGGACTCCCGTGTCGGGGTGGGGCCCGCGGTGAGGGACTCGGCGCCCCCCGGGGACCAGCCCCGGGTCCCCCTTACCCGACGCCCCCACTCCGCCTTCTGCTCCGGTCCTCAGAGCTGGATCCCCAAGATCTTTAAGAAGAAGACGTGTACGACATTCATAGCGGACCCCGAAGACCCCGGGTGAGCTAGCGGGCCGACCCGGGCATCCCCGGCCCTCCGGCCCCGCCCTGGCCCCGCCCCCGCCCCTATCCGGGCGCCTAGGACCCTCCCAAGGGCGTTCCTGCGGCGCCGTGGCTGACCGGGGCCCGGGTCCGCCGAGACGCCTCCGACTCCCCTGGCCGGGGCTGGGGTCCCTGCGCGCCAGGGCTGGGTTCTGTTTCTCTTCTTCCTGGGCCTCTCCCTGGTCGCCGTCTCTCCGTGTCACTTTGTGTCTCCGCTGGGTCGTTCCCAGGGACGCTCGCTCGGCAGAATTCAGCGGCTGGCCGGGGTTCCAATTTCACACGTGCTGTGTGGCTGCGGGGCAGGCGTTTTCCCTCTCTGGGCCGAGTTTGTCACCCGGGTAGGCCCTCCCGCCTGGGCTCTTGTGAGAATTAAACAAGTTAATGCTTTTATTGTTATTTTTTCTGGGCCAGCGCCCAGCCCAGGCTGTTAGCACTGGAAGTGTGCAGCTCCCACTGGGAGGGAGTAGTTACCGCACCCTGCGGGTGCCATCCTAGCCTGGACAGCGTGGTTGCCGACCGACCTATTGGCCTTCAGCGATGGTCTCTTAGGGGCTGTGGGCTCCTCTGTGGTTTGCAGCATGGTCCTTGGGGGCGTTCCGCATCCAGTGTGCTTGGCTGTGCGTGCTGTGTGGCCGGCAGCCCTCGTGCAGGTGCGCTAGGCACGGATGCTGCAAAACCCATGATGGTTGGGAGCAGCGTGTGGTCAGGAGAGGCTGCGGCTGGTGGCCAGAGGCCAACGAGGCAGAGGGTGGACTGGAGTAACACAGGAAGTGGAGCCTGCCAGGGACACCCTGGGCCCCGGGAGAGCTGAGGGGGAGGCGCCTGGCTAAGACTTAAGAGGGGACGCGGGGTGTCGCTGGAAGAGGAGCTGGGGCTGGAGCGAGCTGCGTGGCAGTGACTCTGGGGTGGGAACAGCGTGCAAAGTCCTCCTTAATGACAGAGCGAAGTTCAGGTGCAAGGAGCTCGCTCACCGAAGAGGAAGCCGCGCAGAGGAGGGCAGGGCCTCAGAGCCCACCCTGGAGGCGCTGGGACCCGGCCCTGGGGCGTTGGGTGCCATAGAAAGGGTGGGGCCGTCGCTGGGTGTGGAACAGTCCTGGGGGAGCTGTGTGAGGATGGGCGTGAGCTCGGACGCCAGGGGCAAAGCTGGGGCAGGGGTCTAAGTGGGAGGGGGAGAGGCCTGAGCCAGGCTAGCCTGGGGGATGGGGCAAAGGATGAGGGTGGGAGGGTGGAGCTTGGGGGCGACAGGTGTGGGGAGAGTGAGGACTGGGGGAGGAGGGTGTGCATGCATGGCCTGGTGCCAGGGGCTTCCTGCTTGGGGCGGGGTCATAGGTGAGGCCTGGGGGGACCAGGGGCAGGTGCAACCTTGGTCTGGCCTCAGGGCAAGACGTCTGGGATCAGGAGGCCGGAGCTGCCTGGCCGAGGAACTGGAAGTGGGTGAGGAGTCGCGGGAAGCAGGAGACAGTGGGGCAGGGTGCGCTCAGGGAGGCTGGACTCAGCTCGGAGGCTGGTTTTGATTTGTCGTTTTCTTTCGCAAAGAAGGATGTTTTCACACACCTGCCTCCCAAGGCCTCCGGCTAAATACGGGCTTCAGATCCCAGCCGACTTCCTCCCGTTAGGTGTGAGCTGGGCCCCGGGCCTGGAGCCTGTGAGCCGGGCAGGGAAGCCACCTGGGCCTCCTCTGGGGAGCCGAAAAAAGGCAGAGCGGCTGGGGTGGGGGGCGGGAGGAGGGAGGGGGAGGAGGAGGAGGGAGGGGGAGGAGGAGGAAGAGGAGGAGGAGGAGGCGGCGGCAGCGGCGGTGGGGGAGGCCAGTGGAGCCGGCTGACCCTGCCAGGGATCGCGCGCAGCCTTTGAGCTGTGGCCAGTGCCACGTGCGCCTCCATCAGATGAGACCTCAATAGGGGTATTGTGTTTGGGGCCACACAGGTAACCGCTGATCTTGCTGGGAACAGTTTCGGTTTCGGTGGCCGCAAAGAGGAGAGGGGGCGAAGAGGAGAGAGGGCTGTCCACCAAGACATGCCATGTCCAGTATGGCAGCCCTCGCCACGCGTGGTGCCCGGGCGCTTGAAATGTGGCCCTGGGACTGATGAGCTGAGGGTTTTTTTTAATTTAAAGATGTATTTATTTTATTTGAAAGAGTTATAGAGAAGGAGACACACACACACACACACACACACACACAAAGAGAGAGAGAGAGAAAGAGAGAGAGAGAGGTCTCCTATCCTCTGACTCACTCCCAAATGGCCACAACAGCCAGGGCTGGACCAGGCCAGAGCCAGGAGCCAGGAGCTTCATCCAGGCCTCCAACCTGGGTGCAGAAGCCCAAGCACTGGGGCCATCTTCCACTGCTTTTCCCAAGCCATAGCAGGGAGCTGGGTGGGAAGTGGAGCAGCCAGGATTCGAACCTGCGCCCATACGGGATGCCGGCACTGCAGGCAGAAGCTTAACCTGCTGCGCCACAGCGCCGGCCCTGGAGCTGAGTTTTTTATTTGATTTCACATCAGTTTGTTAGAGCCTCAGGAGCCCCTTGAGTGTAAGGAATCCTGCGTGGGCAGGAACTGGTGGGTGGACAGTGCAGGCCCTGACCATTCCTTGATAAAGTCTTGCTGCATGTGTGGACATAGCTGGAGGGGACCATGGGGGTGCTGTCCAAGGATGGGGTTGGGGTGGGTGAAAGGGTAGTGTGGGTAAACTGAGGCACGCCCTGGCGTCAGAAGGGGAGTGCTGCGTCCCGGGGCCGGGAGCTCACGCTGTGCGGATGTGGCGGCCGCCACTCCGGCATGCGACGTCTGCACGACTTTTGCCAAACCCCCATGGGGGGGGGGACCTTCAAAAAGCTCATGGGAAATGGAATTTAAGAAGTTCAGTGTGTTTGGCGCAAAAATATTTTGGGATCCACGCAGCTTCTTCGTGGTCTGTGTTTCCACGCAGTCCCCTCGCGGCATCTGGCCGTCGTTCCCGAAATCGGCCCTGGCTCCGGCACATTCAGTCCCGCTCGCTGTCTGAACTCTTTCTGGATTCAGGGACCAAGGGGCTTTGATACTTTTTTTTTTTTTTTTTAAAGATTTACTTATTTGAAAGAGTTACAGTGAGGGAAGGAGAGAGAGAGAGAGAGAGAGAGAGAGAGAGAGAGAGAGAGATCACTCCCCAGATGGCCACAACGGCTGGAGCTGTGCTGATCCAAAGCCTGGAGCCAGGAGCTCATTCCAGGTCTCCCATACAAGTGCAGGGGCCCAAGCACTTGGGCCATCATCTGCTGCTTTCCCGGGTGCGTTAGCAGGGAGCTGGATCGGACATGGAGCAGCCGGGACTCGAACCGGCGCTGATGGGGACGCTTGTGTCACAGGCGGCGGCTTTACCCACTGGGCCACAGCGCCGGCCCCAGGGTCCACTGCCCACGGGTCCTTCATTCCCTCAGGCCCCTGTTCTCGTTCTTTGCAACTCCGATGCCGGTCACACATAGCAGCACGGGCAGCGTGCACAGATTTAGGGGGGAAGGTGTTTTCCACAGGAGAACCATAAATGGAAAGCCCGTTGCATTTGCGAGTAACAAAAGCTTAGGCCAGGACGGATTCTGGCAGAGCCCTCTCCTGGGCTGCACCAGGGGACCCGAGCAAGGAGCGGTGCCCTCCCTGTGCTGTTCAAGGGTATTTAAAGCTCAGAGGCGGCTCCGGCTGGGACTGGTATGCAGCTCCCTGCAGAAAACCTCGTCTTTGTGTTAGGTCTTGGCGCCTCGTGGTTGCCTTTGGGCTCAGAGAGGTGAAGCCACTTGCCTGAAGCCGCACCGCTGCCCCAGCCTCTGGCAAGGAGCAGTTTCAGTCCCTCTCTGCTCTCTGCTGGGGCTCGCCGGGGCCAGTGTGGCTTCCCTCTGGGGAAGGGGACGGACAGGGCCCCAGGGTGGCCGCTGGTCCGTGTAGACAGCTTCCTGTTCAACTGTGTGGACACTTCTCTGGATGCTGGGGGCCGGTGGGGACACCCCCGGCTCACGCTCCCGCCCTCACACCCCCAGAGGGACTCTGTGCCAGTGCGGCCGCCCCCGGAGCGCCCACCCCTCCGTGGCCGTGGAAGATGCCTTCGGGGCAGCCGTGGTGACCGAGTGGGACAGTGACGTGCACACCACGGAGAAGCCCACAGATGCCTTCGGGGACCTGGACTTCATGGGCGCTGGTCGCAATCCCAGCAACGTGAGGCCTGCGTGTCTTGGGGGTGGCTTTGGGGGTGTGCAGCATGACTCAGGGATCCCTGGGCCAGGATCTGGGCTGTCCCAGCTGGGCTTTGCATCTTCCTATGCATCTGTCCCATCCCCCCTGCTCTGGGTCTCTGTCGCCCTCTCTCTCTGGGTGTCTGTCCCCTCTCTCTGGGTCTCTGTCCCCTCTCTGGGTCTCTGTCCCCTCTCTCTGGGTCTCTGTCCCCTCTCTCTCTGGGTCTCTGCCCCCCACCCGGGTCTCTGTCCCCTCTCTGGGTCTCTGTCCCCTCTCTCTGGGTCTCTGTCCCCTCTCTCTCTGGGTCTCTGTCCTCTCTCTCTGGGTCTCTGTCCCCTCTCTCTGGGTCTCTGTCCCCTCTCTCTCTGGGTCTCTGTCCTCTCTCTGGGTCTCTGCCCCTCTCTCTGGGTCTCTGTCCCCTCTCTCTCTGGCTCTCTGTCCTCTCTCTCTCTGGGTCTCTGTCCCCTCTCTCTGGGTCTCTGTCCCCTCTCTCTCTGGGTCTCTGTCCCCTCTCTCTGGGTCTCTGTCCTCTCTCTGGGTCTCTGTCTCCTCTCTCTGGGTCTCTGTCTCCTCTCTCTGGTCTCTGTCCCCTCTCTCTGGGTCTCTGTCCCCTCTCTCTGGGTCTCTGTCCCCTCTCTCTGGGTTTCTGCCCCATCTCTCTGTGTCTCTGTCCTCTCTCTCTGGGTCTCTGTCCCCTCTCTCTGGGCCTCTATCCTCTCTCTCTGGGCCTCTGTCCTCTCTCTCTGGGTGTCTGTCCCCTCTCTCTGGGTCTCTGTCCTCTCTCTGGGTCTCTGTCCCCTCTCTCTGGGTCTCTGTCCCCCCTCTCTCTGGGTCTCTGTCCCCTCTCTCCCTAGGTCTCTGTCCCCCCATCTCTGGGTCTCTGTCCCCTCTCTCTGGGTCTCTGTCCCTTTCTGGGTCTCTGTCCCCTACCCCTGCCGGGTCTCTATCCCCCCCACTCTGGGTATCTGTGTCCTCTCTGTGGGGGTTCTGTCCCCCATCTCCCTGGGTCTCTTTGCCCCTCCCCGTGACCCTACTCCTGTGTCCCCAGTTCCTCCGGCTCTCCGACCGCACAGACCCAGCTACAGTCTACAGTCTGGTCACTCGCACGTGGGGCTTCCGTGCGCCGAACCTGGTGGTGTCAGTGCTGGGGGGCTCGGAGGGCTCCATCCTCCAGACCTGGCTACAGGACCTGCTGCGCCGCGGGCTGGTGCGGGCCGCCCAGAGCACAGGTGAGCGGTGCTGGAGGGGGCTGCCTGGGCCCGGCCGCTACTTCCCCACTTTGCCAGTCTTAACCTGACTTCTCTGTCTGCTCATCCTGTGTAGGGGCCTGGATCGTCACGGGCGGGCTGCACACGGGCATCGGCCGGCATGTGGGCGTGGCTGTGCGGGACCACCAGACGGCCAGCACGGGGGGCTCCAAAGTGGTGGCCATGGGCGTGGCCCCCTGGGGCGTGGTCCGGAATAGAAACACCCTCACCAACCCCAAGGTGCATCCCAGGGCCTTGGAAAAGGAACGGTCTGAGGGAGGAGGGGACGAGGGTCTGGACTCCAGGGTCTGAGGGAGGAGGGGCCTGGGTCTGAGGGAGGAGGGGCCTGGGTCTGAGGGAGGAGGGGCCTGGGTCTGAGGGAGGAGGGGCCTGTGTCTGTGGGCTGACCCCACGGAAAGGCCATTTGTCCCCCAGGGCTCGTTCCCCGCGCGGTACCGGTGGCGCGGCGACCCCGAGGACGGGGTTGAGTTCCCCCTGGACTACAACTACTCGGCCTTCTTCCTGGTGGACGACGGCACCCACGGCCGCATGGGCGGCGAGAACCGCTTCCGGCTGCGCTTCGAGTCCTACGTGGCGCAGCAGAAGACCGGCCTGGGAGGTCAGTGGCCGCTCCCTCTGCCTTTCAAATAAATAAAAAGCCAATCAGTTAATCTTTTTTAAAAAAGACAAGGGCAAAAAATAAGACAGAAGCAAATGCACGATGGGGAGAAGCAGAGAGACCCAAACTGACCTCCTTGTGAACATTCTCTGCTTTTTATTTTTTATCTCAAAATTTTTATTATTTTTGTTGTTTCCTGTTTTTAATCTTTTGAAGATTGTTATGACCTCTTTTCTTTTTCTTTTTCTTTTTTTGTGTGTTTTAAAAACCTACTTAATTCTCACCCGTTATTTAGCTTGTAGGCAACCTTAATCTTATTTTTTAAATTATCCTGCGGGGTGGGCGTTGTGGTGCAGGGGGTTAAGTCTCCGACTGGGGCTCTGAGCCGCGTTCCTCCGCTTCCAATCCGGCTTCCTGCTGGTGCGCACCCTGGGAGGCAGAAGCGATGGTTCAGGAACTGGGGTCTCTGCCAACCGCGTGCGGGACCTGGTGGAGCTCCTGGCATCTGGCTTCGCTTGGCCCAACCTTTTTCTTGTAAAAAGATTTTTAAAACTTTTATTTGAAAGGCAGAGAGAGAGGGAGAGACAGACAGGGGGAGATCTTCCGTCTGCTCATTCACTCCCCAAATGGTTGCAATGGCCAGAGCTGGGCGGGGCTGAAGCCTGGGGCCTGGAACCCCATCTGGGTCTCCCACGTGGGTGGCCAGGGCCCACGCACTGGAGCCATTGCCTGCTGCTTCCCAGGGTGTGCACCAGCAGGAAGCTGGATCAGAAGCAGCTTAGCTGCGACTCAGCCCAATATGGATGCTGGCGTTGCAAGCAACAGCTTAACCCACTGTGCCACGGTGCCGAGCCCCTGGCCCAAAACTTGAGCGTACAGAGGTTCTTCCAGTACGACCGGCCTTGGTGGGAGAGCAGCCCCGTGGACGTCGGCGTCGCTGCACAGCCGAGGCCAGCGCCCGTACCACGGGGGATCCCCTTCTCTCCCCCAGCGCCCGGTGGCACCCATCTCCGTCCTTAGCGGGTCTTGGCCAGAGGTGGTGTAAACGCAGTAACATGGGTGTGACCTTGGCATCGGCTCCCCCCACCACCCAGGGTGCCCGGCAGCGGCAGGATGTGCCCAGGGGGCCAAAGCAAAACAGAAAAGGGGAATGAGCGAAAGTCAGTGTCTTCCCTTCCTGGTTCCAGCCACCTCTTCTGGGGGGGTCGGTGTTTCCCAGGTGGAGTTGGTTCACCCTTTCTTCCTTTCTTAATTTGAAAGGCACGGTTGCAGAGAGAGCGAGGGAGAGAGAGAGAGGGGTCTTCCATCCACTGGTTCACTCCCCCGAGTGGCCGTGATGGCCGGGACGGAACCAGCTGGGCCAACGCCAAGAGCCTGGGCTGCCTGCTGGGTCTCTCAGGTACCTGAGCTGCCACTGCTGCCTCCCAGGGTGCGTGCGAGCAGGAAGCTGGATCAGAAGCGGAGTCGGGACTTGAACCCAGGCCCTCTGATTTAGGATGCAGGCGTCCCAAGTTTCACTTTTTTTTTCTTAAAGATTTATTTTGGGGCTGGTGCTGTGGTGTAGTGGGTAAAGCCCCCGCCTTCAGTGCCGGCATCCCATATGGGTGCCGGTTCAAGCCCCGGCTGCTCCACTTCTGATCCAGCTCTCTGCTGTGGCCTGGGAAAGCAGTGGAGGACAGCCCAAGTCCTTGGGCCCCTGCACCCGCGTGGGAAACCCAGAAGAAGCTCCTGGCTCCTGGCTTCTGGCTTCAGATCAGCACAGCTCTGGCGGTTGCAGCCATCTGGGGAGTGAGCCAGCAGATGGAAGATCTCTCTCTCTCTCTCTCTCTCTCTCTCTCTCTCTCTCTGCCTCTGCTTCTCTGTAGCTCTGCCTTTCAAATAAATAAATCTTAACAGATCTATAAAAAAGATTTATTTCATTTTATTTGAAAGGCAGAATTATAGGGAGAGAGAGGGAGATATATTTATAGTGAGATCTCCCATCTGTTGGTTCACTCTCTCAATGGCCATAATGGCCAGGCCAAAGCCAGGAGCCTGGAACTCCATCCGGGTCCCCCGCGCAGGTGCAGGGCCTCAACCACTTGAGTCGTCTTCCGCTGCTTTCCCTGGTGCATCAGCAGGGAGCTGGATGGGAAGCTGGGACTGGAACCGGCGCCCATATTGGATGCTGGCGGTGCAGGTGGCAGCTTTACCTGCTATGCCACATTGTTGGCTCCCTGCTTTTATTTATTTATTTATTTTTTTGACAGGCAGAGTGGACAGTGAGAGAGAGACAGAAAGGTCTTCCTTTGCCGTTGGTTCACCCTCCAATGGCTGCCACGGCCGGCACACCATGCTGATCCAATGTTAGGAGCCAGGTGCTTCTCCTGGTCTCCCATGGGGTGCAGGGCCCAAGCACCTGGGCCATCCTCCACTGCACTCCCTGGCCACAGCAGAGAGCTGGCCTGGAAGAGGGGCAACCGGGACAGAATCCGGCGCCCCAACTGGGACTAGAACCCAGTGTGCTGGCACTGCAAGGCGGAGGATTAGCCTAGTGAGCCGCGGCGCCAGCCTATTAATT